>NC_142036.1:30016522-30616522 GCF_982192425.1 Myodes glareolus | reverse complement strand
TAATTTGAAAAAAAGGTGCTGAATTTACTTGTATTCTGTTTTTCTAGGAATTAGCATGAATGAATCCCAAAGTTTAGCCCCTTATTAACAACTATTAATTGAAAATCTCCAGTTTTACTGACCTATACCACCAAATGATGGGAACTTTTGGAGCCACAGAGCTGAATAGATAGGAAGAAGAGTAGCACAGAAAGTAGAATATCTGCTTAACCAAGAGTGAGTTCACCTCTGGATGGTTCTAAAATACACGTGGTGCCATCAAGCCTGCAACAAATACGAAGGTGATTTGCTGATGTTTGTTTATACTGCTGCACAGAGTGAGCGTGCCAGGAGTGTAACTGTGAGCAGGAACGTATTCATAGGATAAGACCAGATTTGGGAGCATCCACTACACCATACCCCTGATGGACATGACATAATCCAATCCACAGGGAAATTAGAAATGAGGAAAAAGTTACCTAAGAAGATGAACAGCAAAGATCAGACTTGGAACTAGACTGTAAACTCATCTGTTTGCTTTAACGCCAATGAATTAATTATGTAAATATTATTTGAACTTATTAATTAACAGAATAAACCAGGCTATATTTTAGTGCAAACATTAAAAGCACAACACACAGTTTTCATGTTTTCTATTATTATTTTTTAAGTTACCAAGCATCTTACCAAGTAACATGCTCCTTTTTGGGTGTTGTTTGCCCTTCACCTCCACTGTCCCTGTAATAGCCATTTTCCTTACTTTCCCATTGTACTCTTAACCCAGTATTCCCTTTAATGTTTCATTCTTTATCTCCATTATCAAAATCTAAAGAACTAGACTAGTGTGTTATTCGTAATTTTAATTTCCCATGTAGCGTATAAGCAGAACAGATGTGAAGAGAACAGAATTCGTGCAAGTAAAGATACAGTGGAAATAGGCAATGTGAAACAACACCAAAACCAGCAAATCATGATACAATAACAAAAACTATAACATATGCTTCAACATGAAGAGCAGAAGCTGTCTCATCTGAAAAAGCACACATTGCCAGAACCTGCTATACAGATTTCTAGAACCAGAAATGCTATGCAAGTTTTCTCTATGAAAAAAAGACAAAAACAGTCTTTGTGTCTGACATAAACAGCTAGATACTGCCCAGGAAAAAGAGAGGTTTTATGGTATAAAATTAATGATCTATGTCTTGATATGGTTTTGAAAATTTATAGCCCTCTTAATTTCCCAACACCTAGAAAATAAAAAAAAACTAGTTCTAATCAAATTTTGGACCTGTTTTTCTCAAAATAGAAAATATAAACAAATTTTAAAGTCTAAGTAATGATACAGTTGGACATCTTGATTTCTGCAATAAAATAAAGCCAATATATGTTAACGGCACAGATTTATGGAGGAATAAATAGATGGGTAAAAATTTCAGTAGTTGAATAAGAGTAAAGGGAATATGAGCACTCCCAGAAAGTCCCTAGAAATCTATTGTATGATTGGACTTTCTTGTAAATTTATCTTGTCTGAGAAAAGTAATAGGGATTATCAATTTTGTATAAACCTTTTATGTGGTTTAAAAGCAAAAATACATAAATTCAAAAGCATTATAACAGCATTAGTTAAAGAGACATATGAAAGGAGCCAGAGGTGATAAGGGATGATCACAGTAGGGGAACTGGACATAATGAAGGGAAATTTTAAGCCATTTATATTGTGTGTCAATGGCAAATTTGATGAAGACAACTCTACATATAAGGTCTAACACAGCAATGTTTTAAAAGAGTTCAAAATTAGTCCTGAGAAGGCAAATATAACATGTCCTACAACAAGTAGCATGTAAAACACAGTAGGAGAGCAGACTACAACTTCAGTAAGTTGGTTCTTTCCTTCCTCCATATTGGTTGTGGGGATCTATTTCAAATATTCAGGCTTGGTGGCCTTTACTCATCGAGACATTTTGTACAACTTCTTTTGTGAGTTTTTGCAATCACTTCCTGATTTTCAAAGTCTTCATGTGTAGAAAGGGAGGAAGAAGATTGGAATTTTTGTTTTCTTGCTGTATCATTTTCTAAAGAAAAGAAAATGAAACTTTAAAGTTTTAGAATTCATTAATCTATAATTCTAATACTGTAGTGTGTCCACAGTTGGATTTGGGGACAATATTAAGAATATTTGTAAAGTAGGATAAATGTACTGAGACTAGTAGAGTTGAAACAAAACAATACCATTAATAGAGAATGATAGTTTGTTGTTAACTGACAGGTAATATTTCTCTCACAAATGGTTTTGTTTATAAGTTTCAAACCAATTTCTATCTGTGAAAAGAGGTCCCAGATCATCAAAAGCTTGGCCTTTTAACTTCTGTCTGATTTGAACAGACTTTGGAGAACTTCACAGACACTTGGTGTTAGCAGCTCATTAGGTACATTTTTTTTCTCTGCCTAATGTAAGTAGAACTCTTGTTATGATTCACCTGACAGATGCAGAACTCCCAAAGAGAGGCTTGTTAAACATCTAGCCAACTGGAACGATTTCAGTTCCCACTTCAAATGTTCCAACTAAACAAGCCTTTATTTCAGCGGGAAGGTCATAGTATTTGTTAACAGTCACTGTCACTAGGGTTTTGGAACAAGCTCCCTGCCAAAACTAACTCATTCTATCCCAGACTGCCCCAATCCTCCTACATTTTCTTCTTTCTCGTATTTGTCTTTTACATTTTTCTTAATTTAGCTTTGAGCTGCCACACTCATTTTTGTAAATGGTGAGCATTATATTCTCCCTACCTCTTCAGGTGTTGGGAGAGTACTGACTTAAAACTGACAGCTAGCTCTGTGTGCCAAAATTTTTATTGTTGCAGTTTGAATTCTGTTTGTAAGGAGGTAGGTAGACCCTCATCCATCACTCATCTTCCATAGGCTTAACGATCTCTAACCCTATCTTTGAAAAGCATACCCTTTGTATTCATAGGCTAAAAAAGGAAGCATTGTTTCCCAACTGTACATAATATAAGGGTTATAATTTCATTCTCTCTTGCTGCCCTGAGGAATTGTAAGTCCAACTGATAATGGTGCAACCCTCTGTGGTCTGATAACATGTTATGTGAAAGTATAGTCCATTTTTGGCACTTAAATTCTACTTACCAACTTGCAAGTCTGCTAAAGACTTCCAAACCCGGAGGTCAGACAATTATTCTTAAGGCAATTGTGGCTTCTCTGATGTGGTTGCTCCTATGCTATTTGATTAAGAGGGTGGCCCAAGAACATATGCCTAAGTTTAACAAAGAACAATAGAGAGCACTTGAACATAAATGCCATAATTTTTAAGAGCATACATCGCCCCCTTTTCATTTTTTCTCACATAAGATTACCCTGTAAATGCTGATACTTCAAATCATTTTATCAGATAGTAAAAATATTTTGTTCTGTCATTTGAGGTTACTATTTAAAAGCAAATTCCTGCTGTGTAATAAAGGTTCATTGAGTACAGGAATATCACACAGTAAGTTCAATAAACCCCCATTTACTTCTAAATATACATTTGAATTACTTTTCTTGTTGCCATATCAAAGAATCTGTCAAAATCAACTTTAGAGAATGATTTGTTACTTAGTGTTTACTTCCAGAGTACTGCTCGTCCTGGAGGAGATGCCAGGGTAGGAGCAGCAAGAGATGAATGCTCACCGATGTTCACTGCCAGAACCAGGAACAGGCAAATGCCTGCTCTCAACTCATTTTCTTCTTTTCTGTTAGTCTAAGACCGAATTCTATGGAACGTTTGCACTTATAGCTCCCTGAGCATTCCCAACTCAATACAGAATTACATCAAAGGTGTGTACATAGGAAATGTTTCCGCTATTATAAATGCCACCATTTTGAGAAGACTAATTGAGAAGACTTTATCTGCTCTACGACATCAGTCAACAGACATCTAGGAAGAAGTCTATGAAAGAACAGGAGATAGCAGCAATTTACTTCCATTCTAAACAATGTCATACAGTTTCATTTTGTTCTACCTAAAGCTGGAAGAAGAAGAAGAAGAAAAAAGAATCTACCCTGAGGCATTCACTGAGAAAGGCATCCTGTTGACTGCCTGACTGGGGATTCCCAGTCTTAAGAACAATAGAGACAATACGATTTGATTGTTATATCATCCATTATGTGATAATTTTTAAAACAGTCCCAAGGAATAATCTTTATCCTATTTGCAACAAAAAGACAGATAATCCTAGACAAAAATCCTAGGGTGTACTGGAATATGTGTAGAAAAACCCTTTATGCAATGCTTAGGATACTAATGTTTTCAGAGTAGACAGATTCTAAAAATAAAACCTCTGTTTTATACTCCTTTTCATTCTTACCATTTATGCTGCTTCTCTGTTCTTAAGTAACCTCAGTGCCACCATCAGGTCACAATTCATATAGTTGTATATTCTGTTTTCTGTTTTAAAAATGGTCTTTTTCTATGTAATCACTGTTATGAAATTTGCTGCGGGTCCTGGCAGCTTGCAGCGGGTCCACAAACCAACGTGGCTGTCCCCAGCCATGCAGAAGTGGGCTGATTCGCAGGCAGTGAGTCCCGGGAAAGTGCAAGTTCCCGCGAAGTGCGGGACAGGTGGCAGGTGAGAGGCACATGGACAGATGTATCATACAGAATAGAATTAAATATTTATTAGGTGGATTATGGCGGGGAAGGAAAAGAGGGAGAAGGAGGGTGAAAGAGAGAGAGAGAGAAAGAGAGAGAGAGAGAGAGAGAGAGAGAGAGAGAGAGAGAGAGAGAAAGGAAAGAGAGAGAGAGAAGAGGACAGAGAGAGAGAAAGAAGGAAAAGAGGAGTGGAAAAGGAAACAGGGCAAGAAGCCAAGATGGCAAGGGAGGGAGGGGCTTGTTCATTAAAGTGAACAATCATAACATTCACTCTATATATCCAATATAAATGTCTCTATGGGTACACTACTAGATGTAAAAGTCATGCAAAAATATTCTCTGTTGAGAACTTGATTATGAATTTGGAGAAAGACATAACATTGCACAACTCTTTAAAATTGTGCTGCAGTTTTTATACAGTAGCTTTATCATACTGATTCCCTTCTCCAAACTCCTAGATTCAGATCTGCCCCAACTTTATGTACTTTCTTCCTCTTTAAACAACAAAAACAAAAAATGCACACACAAATAGATAGATTTAATTTAATAAAACAAAACATGTGGTCAATTTCGTTTTAGCCAAATCTTCCTGGGAATGAAGCCTAACTCATAATGTTGTTGATATACTAAGAATCATTCAACCAAATAAAGTCATTTTCCTCCGGGTAGCCTTCAATTTCAAATAGCTTTTTTGGTTAGGGGTGAATTTTATGCTCATTTTTTTCTTCTCTGTGTTGGGATTCTGCTTGACTTAAAGTTTTCTAAAGTGATCAATCACATAGATGTCCTCCAAACATTACAGGTTATTGTTTATCTCATAACTTGAGGGTAGGATCTTATTGTTGAAATCATCATATACTTATATCATCAAACATAGAAAGATGCAGCTCATGGTTAACTAGAAGCTTCATAACTACTGAAAATGTTCCTCATGCTGTAAGTCTCATGACATGTTCCCAGAGGAGGAAAGGTCTAACAATACGTGACATTTTGATGCAACCTCTTTCAGTATCCATTTTAGAGTTTTAGCTGAGGCATATCAATAAAAATCAATTTTAAAAGTTTTTAATTTTTGAAATATGTGATTGTATCTCTATGTATGTGTCTTTATATGCATACATGTGTATGAGCATGCATACCTTGCATAAACATAGAGACCACAAAAGAGCATCAGGTATAACTCTCTGCGTCTATTCAGGTGCAAGATCTCTACTTAAACATAGGACCTAGATTTTCAGGTGAGGCAGGAAGTTAGACAGCCATGAATCCTCCTGTCTCCACCATATTAGGAGCTGGAATTGCAAGGATTCATTAGAAGTCTCGCATCTTATGTGAATGCTGGGATCTAAACTCCAGTCTTCATGACTGTACAGCATGTACTTCTATCCAATGAGCCATCTCTCCTATCTCCTTCACATCTTTAAAATGACATGAGAATTATGCTCACAACAATTTCACATTTGTCCACCTCTGATTTCTTAAAATATATTAGTTCTTATCAGACACTTAACATGATACTGCTCCACAGATCTGATAGGAGACAATGCCTTGTGTGTTTTCAGAAATGACATGTCAGGGAGAAATACAAGTCAGAAATATTTGAGGCAAAATGCATGGGTAAAATCCATTTAAATAAATTTCCTATGAAGGAATTAGACCTTATTCTGATGCAATTAATTTATTCTTCATAGTTAATTTTAGAAGATTTATATTTTATTGTTTATAAATAATATTTTATGAATTATATTTATATATTTATTTAGAACATTGTATAAATATGAATCTCATTGATTTTTCTTAGTGAGAGATTTACTTCTATTCTTCTCTCTCATCTCAATAAAATTAAGCACAGTATATTTTTCTCCACTTATTTTATCTTTCTACACTTTACCCTTATTTGATAAAATCATCTGTATCATATGATATTGGTGACAGCACGGCTGCTCCGATGATTCTTTCTCCTGTAGTGCTACACTAAGTGATCTGCACACTTGTTCCTCCTTAGTCTCCAGCACTGAGGTCTTTGCTCATTCATGCACAGCTTCTTTTTTTCTGCCAGAATAAATTCTTAAACACATTCTTCGGGGTGTACATACGGATTATGTACCGAATGAATTCTGAAGTGCTCCAAATGTGTTTCTCATGTTTGCAAGAGAACAATCCCTTGGCATGTCCTGAGCTCTGTGTGTAGTGCTCTTCGCTGGTGAGTTTATTTTCTCCAGAAATTTTCTATTATCACAGCAGAATGACCTTGAGCTCCGGAGATCAAATGATAGTCCAGAATCTATTCATCAGTTTATTAGGGGTACATTTTTATGCCTGTGTCGTATGGTCCTTTTCTTATGTAAGTTATTAAAATTTGTACATTTTACGAAGTCTCTATAGAGTTGCAGTTGCTTATCAATCAAAAAAGCAGTTATCTGAATATTTTAATTTACATGTTCTTTTTTCTTAGTTCGGTTTGTTTAGATGATACCTTCTAATTCATGCTTTCTTTCTTCAATGCTCCTATTAATATTGAACTATATACCCTGCAACTTCTTTAATAACAATTTGGTATTTAATTTATGATCTCTGTGTCCTTTTAACGTTCCCTAGTTTTAGTCTATTTTCTTGTATTGGATCTTAAGGTATAATAGTTTGTACTTTTTGCTACTAAATCTAATTTATTAATCATTTTCAGCTTGTTGGGTTCAGAGAAATCTTTCTGAGTTGAAATGATTCAAGAGCATTTCAAATTTACTTTGGTAACATAAGTCAATTTAGATAGACAGACAGACAGACAAACTCACACACACACACACACACACACACACACACACACACATGCATACACACTTCTTCAGTAGTGAGCTTCTTTATAATCTTTATCAAAAGGTTTTTAGTATTGGTTATCTTTTCCCACTCTCCCTTTTTTATTCCTCCTTCCTACGCACATCCTCTTTATTTCATTCTCTTTCTTCATTTATACCACTTCATTCTATCTATACCCTTGGATAGACCACCCTATCCCTTAGTAATTGCCAGACCTTTGTGAGTGTTATTAGTGAAAAGCACACATTTGAAGATTCAAAGCTAAAAGTAAAACACTCAAAATTAAAGGAAGATCTGGGCAGTTAAAGTTAAAGAAGGTATGTGTTGTTTGTTTTTCTGAGTCTTAATTACCTCATCATAATTACTGTGTCCAGATTCACACATTTACCTGTGAATTTTAGCTTTCTTAAAAGCCCATTATTATTCTGTTCTGTAACTATGCCTCCAGCATATTTCATTATCCATGCATCAGTAGATGGAGATCTAGCCTGTTTCCATGTACTGGCTACTGTGAATGGAGTAGCAGTGAGAAGGAATGAGAAAGTATTCATGTAGCATGAGGCATTTAGTTTATGATCAAAAGCATGTGGAAGATCTATTTCTACAATCTCTTTTTGTCGTGGAGGAACATACACACTGATTTCCATAATTGCATCACAATTTTCCCTTTATTTAGCAGTGGATAAGAATTCCCTTTTCTCCATCTCATCTTTACCACCCATTTGTGTTTTATTTTTTGAGAATTATTTGCTTAGTATTTTTTTTGTTGCTTTATATTCTTGATCTTTAGTTTTTTTAATTCATTATATAATGGTTATGCTCAAACTTTGTCAGATGTATATGTGATAAAAACTTATTTTCTTGTTTTGTTGGATATATCTTCATTTGAGTGTGTCCTCTATTAACATGAGGTCCTATTGATCTTGATTTCTGTGCTATCAGTAACCTGACGAGAAAATCATTTCCTGTCCCTATAACTTCAAGCATATTCCATATACACTTCTCATTTCAATTCTTGGTATGAGGTCTTTTGTTGAGGTCTGTGTCTATTTGGAGTTTAGTTTGGTGCAGAGTGAAAGATATGGGTATAATCTCATTCTATAGTCGTACCCAAACCATGTATTGAAAATATTGTCTATTTTGCCACTGTGTATTCTTGGCCACTGTCAGAAATTAGGGGGACATATTATAGTGGGTTCTCATTTGTACCCTCACTAATATTCTATTGATTAATGTTTCTACTTATATATCAATACTTTGTTGATTTTATTACTATAGAACTGTAGTGAAACTTTAAATCTGGGATGTAGTAAATCTAGCTGTATCTTTCTTTATCTATTTTTTTGTGCGAGAACAATTTTTACTTTCATGGATATTTATGATCCCATGCAAATTTTAATATTATTTTCTTAATTTTGTTGGAGAATTGCTTGGGAAATTTGATGAAGATTGCATCGAACATGTAAATGACTTCTGAAAGATGCTCATTTTCTCAGTGCTAATTCTACCAATCCAAACACATGATCCTCATTCACTAAGTTCTTATATCATCAACATTGTTATATCTTATCTACAGTGGACATGTGCATAGAAGTAAAATTTACTTATAAAAAGGAAGATAAAACTGATAATTTTCTGTAATATATTTATCCCTTTACATGATCATATGTAAAGTGTTTTAGAACATTCTTATCACCCAAACATATTTAAATAAGTTGACAAACTATAATTCTAATCATTTGTAAATATTCAATTACTTGTGAAGACAGTAAAATTTATTTATAATACATCCAACAAATTATGCATTATAGTAATATCTAAAGCAATTCCAATGGAAATCTAGAATAATTAGGAACAGTCTATAATGGTGAATTCTTCCTGCATAATATTTTTCTTAATTTAGGAAGTACAGATGGTTTGAATGGTATAGTTTAGTGCAACACTGTATCTTTATTCTGAGTTAGCCATGAGGAGACAGAAGCAACGCTGAAAACAAATACAAAATGTGGAGTTTTAGTAGGACTAGAGTACTGAGCTATTCTTTGCAGTTTACTTAATTTCTTTTTTGTTGAATATTTAAAATGTAGTTTGAATTACAGAATTGTGTTCTTTATCCTAATGACGATAATAGCATCCAGGAACGCATAATGGAATCCGTAGATAAAATTGCTATTTTGCTCTTTATGTAGGAATAAAAGAAACACATGTTTTGTGTTCCTTTTTCCTAACCATTCTGGATATTTGGCGCTCACTTTTAAACATGAATAAACTGTATTCACAAGATTTTGATGTTTTCTTTTAAACAATACCTAGAAGGCATTATCTCTACGCAAGCAACATCTGATGTAAGAATCTATCACACAGGCACTATGCCATGTAAAGAGTGCTATAAAATGTTTACTTTATCTGTGGTGGCATGAGAGAAAATACTATAGTAGTTATGTCTTCCTCCAATGTTTTCATAATATTCTCTCTGATCTCTTTGAAAGAAGAAGGTATTAGAATAATGAAATATTTTTCATTGTACCCTATTTCTGCTGTCATAGTGACACATATTTGGCTTGGGATAATAGTATACAAACACTTTTATCTCATTGGTACTATTTCATCTTAACATAAGCCTTGAAACTAAAGCTTAAATCACTAAATTTAAGCATTTAAACTAAATTTTAATTCACTAAAATTCTGATATCAAAGTTATCTTTATTATTTAGTATTGTTAGTTTAGTTACTAGAACTAAGAAATTATAACTCTTACATATTATAATCTTATGTCCACATTTATTGGCAGTTTACACTAATGCAAATATCAGAGGGTCTCAAATAATATAATGCTTTTGAGTACACACATTTATGTTTACCATATTTTCATATGTGTTGTTGTGAGAACGAAAATAGATAGTGATTTGGGTGAAAGAAGTTGACAATTTGTGGTAGAGTGATTTTATACTTTCCTATGTTGATATTATTCAAATTTTTTCCCTTTTGCCATTTAACATGTAAATGGACAATCAGAAATAGTCTAAGAAAGTGTGGGAAGTCTCCTTAATGGTTAAGAGTATGCACTAGTATACTGAGGAAATAGGCTACTTAGGATACTTCCAGGATGAATTACAACATGCACCAAGAGATTCAAAAACCTTTTCAAAGTTTGCATGCCTACTGCAGAACCATGATGCATATTAATACAAGCAGGCTTAACTATTCATCAAATAAAAAGAAATAAATCTTTTAAAAGATAAATAGATGTTATAGAGGTCACTCAGTTTTCAGAGCAATTTTTGCTGTTACAAAGGGCCCAGCTTCAGTTCCCAGGACTGACATGATGACATATGGCCATGTGTAACTCCATCTTCTGGGCACCTGATACTCATTGTTATCTCAAAGGGTAGCAGACATGCACATAGTCCATAAACATGCATGTAGATGAAAATTTAATGAATGTTAATATAAACAAATGTACAATTAAAAAGAAATACTCTAATGTTGTCTGACATATTACTTGAAAATTTAACTTTTCACTATTGTTCCAATACAAACATTAAACTAATTATCAAGAGAAAATGTTTGCACATGTTGAAGACATTTCTTTTGCACAGTCTAAAATTGGCTTGCTCTGTGTCTTTGAGACAGTTGAGCATGAGTGGTGCGGGAGAATGGTTTGTATTATGTCAATCATGTTTTAAATAAACGCTGATTGGCCAGGCAGGAGGTGTAGGCAGGAAAACCAGACAGGAAGTGGAAATGATGCAAGGAGAGCAGGAGAATTCTAGGAAGGAGGAAGTTGATTCCTTCCTCTCCTGCCCAGATCACCAAAGCAGCAGGATGTGAGCTGCTCCACTAAAAAAGGTAATGAGCCGCATGGCTAACATAGATCAGAAAAATGGGTTGATCAAGACGTGAGAGTTAGCCAGTAAGAAGCCTGACCTAACGGGCCAATCAGCATTGTAAATTATAGAAATTTCTGTGTGATTGATTTTATTTGGGGTTAAACAGCTGTGGGAACCGAGCAGAACAGAAAACACAAACAAGCAGGCCCTTCATGTTACACATGAGTGACATAATTAACCTAAAATACAAATAAGAAAAAATAGTAATACCATGGTGCTAGACACTTCTTCCCAGGAAGGGGACCCAAATATCACTGCTGTTCTCTATATTTAACCTATTAAAGGCTTTCAGAGCAAGCCTTTAAATTTACCTATAAGCAGCTCTATGGTTCACTGTTATTTTCAATACATTTGGTCTTTGCTCTAGAAAATAAATAATGTATTATTTATATAAAATAGTAAACTTAAATACTTTACGTTTGGCTCTGCCATACTCTTACCGACAATTTTAATTCTTGATTTGTATTGGTATTTTTATCAAGGGCAGAGGCAAGGTCAGAATTCGCAGAAAGAAGTCTTGGGTAAAAAGAACACCTCCTAAGATTTTAAAGGTTGGCTAACTGAATATGTCAATTAGAACTACTAAGAAGTTTTACTTTAGGAATTTAATCTCTATTGAGATACTATACTGAATATCAGGAAACACAAATACATTATTTATAATATTTTTCAAAATGTGTCCTAGAAGCTATAAAATACGTATATGATCTTTTGATATATTCATTAGTGAGTTAGTGGTTTCATTTCTTCATCTTTGTAGGTTTAGATAGCTTTCATTTTGAAAATATGAGGGTTTGTGATACATTGCTCTGATTAAAGGCACAGAACTAAGCCATGAAGCTAACTACATGAAGATTTAGTTCTGCCTCACAGTTTCAGTTCATCATCTCTTTGCCTTGCTATTGCAGACTGTGGGGGAGCAGCAATGGAGAAGATGATATAATTAAACATAGCTGCTCATATCACTGTGATCAAGAGATGAAAGAATGTGCTGGAGACACCAACGTTTTCAAGGGGGATGCTTCTAGGGACCAGCTTTCTCTAAATACATCCAATCTCCTCTCCTACCTTTGATTATCTTAATAAAGTCACTTACTTGTGACTCTTTAATGCATTAATTATTGACAAAAATCCTTAGATTACAATCTTTAAATTGCTTGAGGAACCAAACCTTTAACACATAAATTTTTTTGAGATGTTTCTAATATTCTAACTATATTTTCTTTCATCAGCTCCATGGCTCATACCAACTTCTTAATATAAAAATATGAGTAGTATATCTCCAAGAATCTACAAATGTTCAACAGTTCTTGGATTTCCCAAAATATATTTTTAAGTTTAATGTACAAATATAATGTGATGAAAGGCTTGTATTGAGAATAATCTGATCCCAAATGTCCTTTTCAGATTTGAAAGTCCAAAGAGAAATAGGAGAATTTTCATGTGTTATTTTCCTTCTCCAAAATGCAAAGGTTTTACAAGAAGATGAAAATTAAGTCAGTGTTCAAATAATCTGGATGTAGAAGTATTGGGGCACTGAAAAAACTGAAAAACAAATCTGAGAGACCTGAGACCAATTATGCAGAAACTTGATGAAAGTCAATATAATTTCACAAAGCAGATGACAAATTATTTGTGTGTTCAAAGTAATTGAAAAGTTAATAAGTTCATTTTCTTCTGAATTGTTAAAAGACAACTATTATTTGAAGTAATAATATACATCTTAGTTTGGGCCAGTTAAAATATGTTCAGCATTGCTTTGCCATCTGAATTCATCAAACAAGTCCTATACAGAAATACATCATTTCTGTTTATTAGTGAAATAAATAGTTGTTTTTATCTTTTCTAAATATACTAAAGGATTATTTGAGACAAATTTTAAATTTCAAAATGTAGTTCAGTCAAAATAACAGATATTCTAGATTGTTAATTTTAGTTGTATAAATAAGATGAAATAAAAGTGAATTTTTTTTCTCTGTAAAGGCTGAAGCATGCATGGGCAACCTGTATTTGGTGATTCTGCTGAACTTGTCCATATTGGGTTTCATGGTTTAAGTTGATGAGGATGATTGATCAGGTCTAGTCCTCAAGAGTGCACCAGAACTCATTAAAGTTGGTTGTAAACCACCATGTCGCTGCAGGGAATTGAACTCAGAACCTTCAGAAGATCTCTTAACTATTGAGCCATCTCTAAAAATCAATATTTTGTTTTTCTATAAGTGAATGTTTGACTATATAAAATTATTTACCACAAACAATGATTTCATAATGCTTTAACTTATAAACAAAAAATATAGAAAGGTGGGCTATGAGTAACTCACCTTTCAAATTAACTTTATTAGAAGACATAGGGAACCATGGATAGGCCTTGAAGTGGGAGCGTATTAGGAGAGATATCATCACTGTCATAGGTGGCTGTGAAATGGAACCTAAAGAGAAATGGGTCTTCAATTTCCAGAGACCTAGTAGAGTTAAAAAGCATTTTGTCATCAGGACAAGGTTTCAAAGGAAGAGACAGTCTTTTATTTTCTTTCTTTCTTTTAAAATTTATTTGTTTGTTTATTTAAAATTTTCACCTCCTCCCATCCTCCTATTTCCCTCCCACTCCCCCAATCCCCTCCCCCTCACTCTCCAGTCCTAAAAGAAGTCAGAGCACCCTGCCTTGTGGGAAGTCCAAGCCCCCCTCCATCCTAGGAAGGTGAGCATCCAAACAGACTAGGCTCCCAAAAAGCCAGTACATGCAGTAGAATCAAAATCCTATAAGAAAAAGGAAATTTCTGACTCTTATTAGGTCTCCAGAAAGGGTTGAAGAGAAATTCCATATTAAATAGTTCACATTACACAAGTCTAAAAGACATGCCTATAAAAACAACTTAAAATTTATGTTGTCTTACAGCTTTAAGCATCAAATCAGTGGGGAGCTCAAGGAAGCTATAAGGTCGCAGAATATTTTCTTAACAACTTCATACAGGAAAAGAGACTGTATGGGGGTTTGGTTTGATCTCTGAGAGAGCAGGCAGGTAGGCAGAGAGTCTGTGATCTACAAGAAGGAAGTGTGAAGACTGTGTGAGATCTGTAGCTGCATTCTAGCCACTGTAGGACTGATGGGGCAGTTACTGTCTTATTCTGTAGCCCTAAATGTCAGGGGAGTACATGGGGTAATTTCCTGTCTGAGCTGTAGTCTACTGGAAGGGAACAAACTTGATATTTGCTCAAATTCAATAGGCAAATCAGAAGATATGTTTGTTTCTTGTTTTATATCCTATGGAAGTCCTCAATGGAAGTGGTGTGGCCAAACTACATTGAGAAGGGCAGTCTGATTTGGGCTTTATTGAATCATATGCTAATTTCTTGTTTAGAAGTACTAGCACAAGCACTAGCACAACAACTAGAAAATAGTTGTTGGTTAGTGTTGTGTAGTTTTTCCTGAGGGCGCCTGAACTAATTTTATTTGCCCTATGAAGGTCTCCAGTTACAGATAAAGGAAAGAAACTCTACTCAACACTTGCTTAGTGAATCAGTGATTTTCCTGGCATTATTTTAATAGACTAGAAATAACTCAAGGGCAACTGTGTCACTAAATGGCCAGCACTCCAGCATGAAATGACACAGAGAACTCTAACACAGTAGCACTGTGATCTGCAGTCAGTTTAGCAGGTTGTGGGGTCTCCTTTACCCATAATCCTTTATTGCTTTTATGATATTTCAGTTTGTTGACTCCAGAACCTTTTAACCTTGTTTATATTTTCAAGAATTTTAAATCCCATTTTCTTTCTTTTAGGATGGCCTTTTCCCATTAGAATAAAATAACTACACAATGGCTATTTGCAAACCTTTGTATTTAGTCTATTTTGGGGATAAGAGAGATAAGACGATGAATTGGTATACTTATAGATATATACCTGAAAGTATTCTTCAGGCTTTTTAAAGCAGAATTCACATGTTTTTAAGCAGCGGAAGATACTCCCACAGCACCTCATGTACAGTTTTAGGTTTATTTTTTTTAAAGCTTTTTAAGAAGAATTATGAGTATGTATGTGTGCCCACTTAAGTTTATGTTCATCAAATGAATAAAAGAGCCAATGGAGGCAGAAGAAGGGTCAGATTACACAAAACTGGAGTTACAAGGAGCAAAACCTAGGTCCTCTGCAAGAACAGAATTGTTCTTAACTGCTCATCCTCTTTTCCTGCAATTTTAATGTCTTTTTTTTTCTTTTCCAAATTTTAAATCCTTCCTTGGGGATTTGCATGTGGTCTATCATATGCATCCAGAATTGTTACATATCAGTAAAAAGAGAGTGAGACAGTTGAGTCTTTCCCATTTATGCCACCAAATTTAAAAACCTGGCAGGTACAGCCAGAACCTCCTTTATATACAGAACAGATTGAAAAGAGTTCTGATGAAAGAATCTTTGCAACCTATGCTACAAGGAACTGGAATGAAGGACAGATCTGTCTGGTGGAGAATGGAAGGAACCTCGAATTCTCAGGGGTTCTCTGATGGACATTTTGAGTCATCCTGATAGCAATGCCTGTGTTCTCCTTGCTTAGAATATAATGATGTATTACTCTTTGTCATAAGTTAATGATACAGTTTCAAACAAAATGGATTTGACATGGCTCTGAGGGGTAGTTTTCTTTTTTCCCAGATAACGAGGTGATTCAGATAGAGATTTTTTTTTAAATTGACTATTATCAAGTAGATTTTTCAAAATATAAGGCATCAGTTTAGTAATATACTATAAAAAGCAGTAACTAAATATAAATGGCCATTCTGTAATCTCAATAAAAATAAAATAAAAGAATACAGATTAAAGAGTTCTGAGAATCAAGAATGAGCCAATAAAGGAAATATTTGACATTTTGATATCTCTATTAATAAGACTGAGAAGTACTTTTAAAAGGTAGAAAATAATTTTGAAAAGTATATTCAAATGGCAAAAGAAAATAAATTTGAAAATGTCAAATAGTGTAATACATATTTAACTAAAAGAGTAAGAGAAGATTCATTTCAAGATCTTTGTGTAAATGAAAATTGTGCTTTTTATGACTTTTCAATGAGAATTTAAAATAATATATGCAGTTTTTAAAAACTAAAAGATACCTTATTATAAACAGTCTTGAAAATGCATATTATAATCAGGTAGCTGCCTAGTATAATCCTCCCTGTCATTATTTTGTTATCTTGTCATTTTTTAAGCATGTTATAAATATTGTGTTGTTCATTGACTGAACAGAATCAAAAGCAAGTTCTTGCATCAAGGACTTAATTTCTGCTTTTAGACTGATGATACCATTTTTGAGTTATTTGTTGATGAACCGGTTCATTGGTTTGCTTATGATGAAATCAATGAGAAATACTTCTTATCTTTTATATAACAAGTTTTAGTTATTATCTATGACATAGTAATGCTATCTCAGCATCCTTCAAATAAAGCCCACTCGTCCATGGGCTTCTTTATAGTCTAGTTGTTAATGAAGTTTTTTTTTTTTAAATAAGTAAATCCTGATGACATAAAACTGAGCACACAAATGTTAAATTTGTGATAAACCTAAAAAATATGTATGAAACATAGTAATCAATTATATTTAATTGATATTGTTTTGTTTTGCATCAAAATATATCTTCAAATGATGATGGAATTATTAAAGTTAAGGGCGTTTCAATCAATACTTTCTATCACCGGAATAGCAACAGATTTTATTTATATTTCTAAAAATTGGGATAAATAATGTAGCCCATGATACTCAGTATGCTTACAGGGAAAGGAAAGCAGAATATAGTTATATATCATCAAACACATACAAAGAATAAATTAGTTGAACTAGTCATTGAGTTGGCCTTCCTACACATGATGTCCAGGAAAGGACTCAGTATTTTGTATCTCAACAATGATTTTAGTAATTTTGAAATTATTTTTAAATATTAACTTCCTTAAAAGGATTTATTTTATTTTCGTTTGCATGCATATCTGTGTGTGTGAATGCCATGTGTTCACGTTGGGATTTCCTCAGAGGCCAGAAGAGAATGGGCATCACTGAGTAGCTGGACGTTCAGGTGGTTCTGACCAACCTGAAAAGGGGCAGAGTTTTGCTTGCCAAGTCTTCAGTGGAACAGCAAGTGTACTTAACTACTGAAACTTTTTTCAACCCTTAAGTTGTAAAATATTCTGATTATACTTTAGAAATAAAAAATCACAACAGGAAAAATATATGAAATATGTCTTTATAGTAAATCCCCAATGTCACTTCAGGACCTCCAACCTTTGATATGCCACATAGCCAGGACACCACCAACACTTACTTGGATCATCGCAATTGGCAAGTATGTAGTTATTTTCTTATTAACTTACTTTTTAAAGAAATGTTTTTTAAATGTTGTGAAGTCATGTCAGATCAAGTCCTTGCTTTAAATCTTTTCATTTTTTCCATTACACTCAAAGTAAATGTCAACGTTCTTCCCAAGGCTCAAAGGACCTTATGTAATATACTCTGATGACATCTTCTTGCATGAACTTTCTCTCTCCCTCTGTCACCAACCACTGAGAATTTCAAATTGTCAGAAATCTCCAAGCATACTATTTCCTGAAAGCCACTTATATTTTACTGTTTATCCATATTCCAAGAATGTGGATGGCTGACTACTACCTTCATTTGGCGAACTACTCAAACACCAATGATTATGAAACGTTCAATTAACGTTTTCATAATCTTTCCATTTAATAGAAGTTTCACTTCCTCCTCCAAACTTCTCCTATGCTTTTTTTAACCTCATTTTTGCAATAATAGGAAGAGTGAAAAAGATGATTAGTGGCGGGCAGTAAGAAGGCTTAGCTTAACTTACAATTACACATTTTGCAGTGTAATAATACATGTCCTGCAGGAAATACTCAGGAGATATTTCATAAATGAACAAATATATAAGTGAAAGGATATACGAAATAATAGAGGAAAATAAATCCAAATACATTATTTATATTGAGTTATATTCATAGAACACATTTTTAAAATCATACTTTAAATATATATATATAATATGCCCTTTTATTTAACTATTATAAGGTGAAAGATATAAAACTAATTCAATTATTAGCATAGAGATTATCATAAAATACTAAGAGTTATTTGCTATTTGCATTGTATCAACTAGTTAGTAATCTTATTAGTTTCAATATCTTTTCTTGAATTCTTACATATATTTGTTCAATAGATCGTGTGTTGTGAATGCTGTAATACTTTTGACAGAGTATCCAGTCTCTAGCCCAGAATAATTGATTGTTCAAAGTATTTCTGATAATAAGAGCAAACTATGGTCTTTATTGTCAGTAATAGGCATAGAAATATTAGAGACAAAAAGAACAGTGTTACTGCTTCCTGAAAATACAGTAATTTATGCCTATAATCAAAACCAAGATATTCTTATGTATGTTCCACACTTGTTTTTTCAGCGTGAGCAAAGAGTGTTCTAGTGTTCATTATTTCAAAGGTAAAGGAAAAATCAAACTCTGAGACTACAAAATGGTATTGAGTCTTTAAAGAACAAGGTTTATTGTACTGTATCTGATTCATCATGAAGACAGAATGCGGTATTTCTATTTCATTTTGCTTCTGTGGTTTATGTATGTGCTCACCTACACAACTTTATTAGGTCTCTCTAGGATTTGGAGGTTTGAACAGGAAATGCATTGTTATTTATATTTTTTAATGAAGAAATATGTTTGGGATAGGTAATGGCTTCCCTATGCTCAAATAGGTAATAAACTCGGTTGGAACTGAGAATCCCAATTTATTTTCTTGGTGCAAAGAAACACTGCTAGGGATACAGCCCTACATTCCCATATTAATCAGAAATTGTTAGTAAAAGTTAAGTTTCAGGGCAATTCTGAGAGAGTGGGAAGACTTAACAGAGAGTGGCAGTGGCTTATCTTACGTGACCATCCATGGAAGCAAATCAACGCAGAAGACACAAAGCTTGAAAAGCAAAGGAGAAAGAAGGGACTTTGGCTCAGCATGAATGCAAATACCGAGGAGGAAAGCTGTATGGCATGAAGTCAACAAGAAGAGCTAGCTCATTGTCTTCCAGGGTAACCCAGGGTTCTAAAGAGAGTTCTGAAACTATGTGTCTCTGACACCAGAAACCTTGTGATATGTACACACGCTCTGAGTGAAACTATCTTAAGATCATATAAAACAAGGGAGAGTTTTCTGAGAAATGAAACACAATCATCATACATTTCAACAATCAAAAGCTGAAACCAAATAGAACCAAAAAGCAACTGGAAACTTATGAAGTTTACACTCCTGATCACTGCCCAGGTAAGAATAGTCACAAGGAAGATTGCTAAGTTCTTGTGATACATGATCTCTGTAGTCTTTCTCTCACTTTGGAAAACTGATATCTAAATGTTTCTTGTAAATTTAATAAAATAACAGGAAAAAAGCTAATAAGGTTCGATTAGTTGAAATCAATTATTATACTCTTGCTCAATTGTATTAGTTACTCTTCTGTTGCATGGACAGGTTCCTGGTGAAAGGCATTTTAAAGAAGGGAGGGTTTATTTTTGGTCATGATTTAAATATAATAGAGTCCATGATGGTGGAGAAAGCTTGTGGGCAAGGTGTTAGCTGGTTTGTCATTGTGTAGCCAGTGTGTCCTCAATGAAGAGATAAAGGAATACTGTCAGAGAGCTCACTTTCTGTTTATTCAGTCAGGATCCTGGGCCATAGATGATGCTGCCCATGTTCAACTTGAGTTTTTCCTTCTTTCTGCAAATTCACTGTAAGTGACCTCAGAGATGTGTCCAGGGAATTATCTTCAAGTTAAATCCAGACATGATGACTATAAAGATTAATTTTCATACTGATGAATAATAACCTCTTAAATATATATTTAAAGGACAGTTTATAGCAGACTAATTCGATAAATGTGGATAAAAAGTTATTTTTCAAAACCCAGTTCTGCTTTATTTTCTTTTTTACTCTTAAATTTATTATTTTGGCAATTTTTTAAATAATTGATATTATGCTTCTAACAAGAATATGTTTACTCTAATCTTTTGTGTTAGAAAAAGTATAAGAGATGAGCAAGAAAAAGTATACTTTTAATCTTGCAAATAAAACTATATAATTAATTAGAATCCTTTTTGGATATAGTTTCTTGGTTGCCTTAAAATATTATTTTTAAATAAAAAATAAATATATATGCTTTAAGTTTATGATAATGTGAATATTAAAGATCTGAAATTATTTAAGTTAAAAAGTATATAGATGATGGTGATATTGCTTAGTGGCTAAAATGCTACCTGACCCAAGTATCACCATGGAAGTTCAGGTCCCTAGAATATATGCAAAGCTGACCGGGAATGATCGCTTCCTACAGTCTTGCAGTTCCAGAGACAGCGAGAGAGGGAAGTCCTTATGCAAGCTGACTAGAAGGTTAGACTCACTGGAATTGATGAACTCCAGTTTAGTTTAGAGACTATGCCCTAGTAAATAGAGAACTCTCAATAAAGACACTGATGTAGACTTTGAACCTCTACACTGATATGTGCCTAAGTGCTTGTATATATACACATGCTTTCACACATACATAACAATATGCAAGCACACATATCACACACATGTGCACATAAAAATAATGTATCTTCTCATTTTACTTCAATTCTATATAGCTGATTTAATTTGGAAAAAATCTGTAACACATAAAAATTTTAGTATGAATGCTAGTCAACTTCACATTCCTACTACAAAATTCTTGAGACAATCAACTTGCAAATAGAAGTTTTAATTTACTTAACATCTTTAGATTTTTAAAGCTACAATCTGTGTAGTATTTTTATTTTACTCTTAACTCTCCTATATTTTAATATTGCATTGAATTGTATAACCAGGTTTATTAAAGTTTTCATACAGTATATTTTATATTTTGATCATATTCTTCTCTTACACCTAATTCTCCAGGTTCTCACTACCTCCTTATCTACTCAGCATCATATTCCTTATCTTTCTTGCACTCTCTCTCTAAATAATAAAACTAGAAAGACCAATTTTAAAAAAGAAAAAAAAAGAAAATGAAACCCACTAAGACAAAAATGCCTGAACCAAACAAAATTCTACCAAAAATTTAACAAAATTTTAAAGGTTTTTTACAGTTGTTCAAACACTTCTGGGCATTGCCCTGATCTGGAACATAATTGATATACCCAGTGACACATGGTATTTTCAATTTAGTAACTGAAAAGAAAACATAGCAAAATTTTTCTTTGAGGTTTTTTATCTTCCTCGGTGTTATGGGACTCTGTTAACTGGGTGTTCTCAAATGATGGTTTAGTTATCTGGCGTGGGAGGTGCTTCTATATATGTGTTGCTTTCATTGGTTAATGAATAAAGCTGTTTCAGCCAGTAGCTTAGAAGAATAGAGCTAGACAGAAAAACTAAGCTGAATGCTGGGAGAAAGAAGGCAGAGTCAGTGAGAAGCCATGTAGCCACTGCTAAGGACAGACATGCCAGAAACTTGCCAGTAAGCCACAGCCACACGGCATTATACAGATTAATAGAAGTGGGTTAACCGAAAATATAAAAGCTAGCTAGATATACATTTAAGCTATTGGCCAAGCAGTGCTTTAAGTAATATAGTTTCTGTGTGATTATTTCAGTTCTGAGCAGCCAGGAATGAACAAGCAGCATTCCTCAGTAAATGGTTTTGACTTAGCAGAATAGAGCTAGGCAGGAAAACTAAACTGAATGCTGGGAGAAAGAAACAAAGTCAGTGAGACTTCGTAGAACCTCCAGAGGAGAAAGAGATAAGCTGCCATCCAGAATCTTACCAGTAGGTCACAAGACTGGTAAAAAAATATAAAATAATCAAAATTGGTTAACCAAAGATATAAGAGCAGGCTAGCAATATGCTTAAGTGATTGATGAAGCAGAGATTTAAATAATATAGTTTATGTGAGATTATTTTGCTGTTTGGGCAGCCAGAAATAAACAAATGGCCTTCACCAATAGTTATTACTGCAAAACATTGTATTCTAGACCCATCTTATTTGAAAGAATAACAATTATTAGGAATCTCTAAGAAATTAATGGGATAATTGATGTTAGTTTAACAGGCATTGAGATAAAAATTACTTAATTATTGAGATACTGTAAAGTCTCTTTCTTCTCCTAATGCTCTCTCCATTCTCTCTCCTTTACTCCTTCCATACTACTCTCCCCATCTCCCTCCCTTCTGTTCCTTTACCTATTTCTTTCACATGAGCTTTGATTTCCTGTACTTGATTATATTATAAAATATACTTTGATCATCCAATTAGTACTTAAGCAATGAGAAATATACAGTATGTATTTATTTTAACCCCCAACTTTTCTATTCTAGGACTCTGTATTTTCCAAATAAAGTCACAGAAACTAAATTTCATTCAAGGAATACATTTTTTTTCTAGTGAATCAAATGGCAAAATAGTTTATAGGAAAATCCATGTTAAGGAATTGCTACAAATCTCAGAAAAATGGGGTAATTCCTTTTTCAGTGATTCATTGGTTATTAAAAGCAATAGATAACACAATCCACAGAAGCATCTGCTTAGGGATCACAGAGACTGAAGCAACAATTCGGGAGACTGTAGGTGTCTAAAGTAAGTCCTCTACATCTATCTTGTGGTTGTGGAGCTTAGTGCTCTTGTGAGACTCCGAACAATGGGAGCGGGGACTGCCTCTGACCATCTTGTCTGAATTTGGAATCATTTTTCTCCTTCTGAATTGTATCATCTAACTTTGATATGAGGGTGTGTACCAAGTCTTATCACAACTTTTTATGCCATTTTTGGTTGTTGTCTCTGGGAGGCCTGATCTTTGCTGAAGGGGACCAGAGGAGTACTGGTTCTGGGGTAAGGGGAGGTGGGAGGGGACTTAAAGGAGTAGAGGGAGGAGAAACTGCAATCAGGATGTAATGTATGAGAGCATACTCATAACATATTAGAAAGAAAAAATCAAAAAAGAAAGTGCATATATAGAGAATAAAATAATAAGGTATTAACTTCTGCAGAGAATTAAATAAGTAGCTATATTTTTAATATGATACATATTGTCCTGGAAGATTCATCTGAGTTAGAACTCCAGGTTTAAATGTGTTTTTCCGACATAAAAGATGCATGACATATTATATCCTTTTATATTTGTATCATTTTTCATGAGTAGTAACAGAGGTTAGATGAAAATTTATTTTATTTACTCACTAAATCAATCCTTAATTTAAAAGACTATTCCAGTTACCATTTTTACTTATGTCTCTCTTCTTCAAGAATTACAAGATGACCAGGAGGGATGACTCAGCTGGTAAAGGCACCTGTGTCCAACCTAAAAACTTGGGTTCAATCCCTAGTAACTATGTGGAGAAGATGGGGACCAGCTCCTGCAAACTGTACTCAGTTGTTCAGCATAGGACCATGACATGCCAACTCTTACAAAGAAATAGTTAAATAAATAAGCATTTGTTTGACAAAGGATTAGTTGATAGGCCCTCTATCTTCCTAGTTCTCTTGGTCTGATTTTAAGCTAAAGAGTTGAGTTCCTGTGCTCCTCTGCTGAGCACTTACACGCCTAAGAGTAGAATGGCCGGCTCGACTCTTGTTTATCTTCCCTGTAATAAATTAAATTACTAGAGTGATAAGCTCTTACAGTGAAACCCCCAATCCTTAAGATACTGTGTATTTTGGACCACATCTAATTCAGCTTCGCTTTCCAGATTTCCAGCATTTGTCATCTGCAAACATAAAGGCACAGATTAATTCTCTGCCAATGTTTTCATTTCATGTCATCTAACAAGCTGTGCATATGCATAGTTTATGACCAACAAAGGGAAACTATTTTTCTTCATCATTTTCACTTGTATTATCGTTATATCATCACTGGAAAAAGTGCTTTCCTCGCACTGTCTGAACCAGCAATTACAAAATGTGTGCATGTAAGACCATGCTTTCTTTTCCTCAAAAGGTATCAGATTTTATATTGACTTGCAATGGTTAATTTTTACTGTTAGAAATGAGGTATTACCTTTAGTAAGGCTAGCTCTGGAATGGAAATTTAGAGAAGAAATAGAAATTTACACTTGAGGTATATTTTAAAAAATATCTTCCTTTTGTATTTGTATGTGTATGTGTGTGAATTTTTGGAAGGGTGAGAATGTATGACAACATATATGCATCGGAAAAAACAACTCATTTCCTAGAAGTAGAGTAACTCATTTAGCCTGTAGGTCATCATTTGCAGAATGGTTGGTAGCTCTGACACCCTCCAACTACACAGTGTAAAGACATGGATAATTTTAAGGAACTTTTTGCTTAGGGCAAATTAGGGCACTGTGCTCAAGTGCAAGCTGTCTAGGGCTGGTTGAAAACAAGATGTCTACCTGGGGCTCTGAGCTCACCACAAAGTGCTCCTGGCATCCTGGCAACAGGCCACCTGTTAACACCTAGCTCTGTGGTCTATCAGGGAGCAGAAAAGTCTCCTGCTTCGGGGAGGGCTTTAGGGAGGGAGGGCTGGAGACATAACCACTTTGGGGAGGGGGTACATGGTAGACATGACCACTTTGGGGTGGGGGCTTGTTAAAGATAAGGCACCTGCTGTTATGTAAGACTAACTCCTTTGACCCAAAATGAACCTGGCTTGCGGTTTTTGCCTATATAATGTCAACCCCAAACGATGAGAGGGCTCTCCTCCCTACTGTGCTGCAATGGGTAGGAGATGAGATCCCAGCCTGGCTTAATATAGCTCCGAATAATCCTTGTTTTTGCATTCTGGGTTTGACTGGATCCTGGTGGTCTCTCTGGGGATCACTACTTGAGAACAACAATAGCACTGGGTTTCAAACATGTTTGGATATATTTGAATCTGGATATGGGTGAATTTTATGAAAGTTTTTGAATTAAAAATCAGATTCTCATGTTTGGGCAACAGTGAGCTTATAGACTGAACCATTTTCCCAGCCTGTCTTTTAAAAAGTGCTCATGGTTCTCTGGAAAAGACCATGGTGTTGGTGCAGACCTTTATTCTCAGCTCTCAGAAGGCAGAGGTAGGCTCATCTCTGTGAGTTCAAAACTAACCTAGTCTACAGAGATAGTTCTAGGGTCTACAGAGCTAGTTTTCGGACAGGCACCAAAGCTACATAGAGTAAACCATGCCTCAAAAAACAAAACAAAACAAAACAAAACATAAATGACAACAACAAAAAGTACAGAAACCAGGATCATGGACCCTCAATTTCTTGATTATTAATTCTAGATCACTGTCTGTCCAGGCTGGGTATTCCTGTTGCAGATTTTAATTGCTTCAGTTTTGATAAACTCAATTATAAAATGATAACATAAAGAATTATCACCATAATAGAGTGTACTCGTTCAAAAACGGAGGGTATGTGAGCATCTTAGTAACTGTCAAATGAACTGTGTATCATGTGCTTTCATTAAGTCAGTTTATTGGGGTCAGACAAGAAATATTATTATTATTATTATTGTTACTATTATTATTAATCTGTGTTTTCCTGCATATATGCCTGTGTTAACAATTGGATACAGTGCCTACAGTAGCAAGAAGAGTGTATTGGTTACCTTGTAACTGTAGTTAGAGAATCATGTTAGACACCATGCATATGCTGGAGATTGAACGCTTATCCTCTGGAAGATTAGACAGTTGCCTAACTACTGATCCATCTTTCCAGACAGCAGAGTAATAATCTCAAGGTTGAATTAAATGTGCTATATCTTGAATTCTATTGTAATTAGTCAAATTTCTCTAGTAATATACAACTTTAATTGCATAATTAGAACAAGTATATGACAAAATTATCATGCCAAAAGAAGTAAGAGATTATAGTATACACTTATAACTAGCTTGTGAGAGCATGATGTGGCCAAAGGTTAATGTTGACGTAGATCTGGGCTACATGGTACAATTCTGTTTAAAACAAACCAAAATAAAAGTAATGCTTTATCACAGGGAAAAGATGCATGACAGCTACTCCAAGCAGGGAATTGGTTGTAAGTTACATTGATTTACTTTTTAATTATAATGTCTATTTACTCCGAGGGAGAGATTATCATGTGTTCTTGTTATCTCCAATATAGAAAGTGCTCAAATAGATGTGAAATGAGACATAAGGGAAGATCCTGTGTGTGCTGGCTCTGTGCACCTTTGGATGCCAGAAGAACAGACATTAAAAGAACATTTGCCTCTTGACATGTGGTTTCATAAATTTATTAAATAGCAGTTCCAGATAGTGTTTCTAAATTCCATCTTATGAATTGTGCTGTGGTATGCAGCTTCTCTCCGGACACTTTGACAGCTCATTATAAATGGGAAAAATTCCCACCCCTTTTAAAGGGCATTCTTAGCACAGTTTTCAGTAATACCCTCAATTCTAACACGGCTGACATAGCTTCCTACTACTTTGAAGAGATTTCTGTTTTATATTTTTGTTATAAGGGTTGCTGTCTATTTGCTTAATTTCCTGGGAACTGTGCACTTAAACCTTAAAAGCCCTCTTTTCTAAACAGAACCCTGCCTTCCTTACTTTGTCAATGATGGGGAGGGATTTATCATGGCACTGTATTATTCATTTGAAAGGAAACTGACACCATTGCATAATATGGTTTAGTTGAAGCAGCTGATGTTGTCTGAATGATAACTCTTGACCTAGGAAGCTCTAAAGTAATGAAAGGAGATAAATTTGCATGATTTGTGCCATAAGCAATATTTATAATGTAAGAAAGCTTTAAAGATTAATATATTCCCAGAGAAACACATGAAAGAGACAAGAAAGGTTACCCGATGACTATCCAAATGCTCTGTTTATTTGCAATCCTTTCATCTGTAATTTTAGTCTGCCCCCATCCCTAACTCATATAGCACACAAAGGGGATATTGATATCTTGCCAATTTTAAAATATTTTCAGGAAGTTTAAGTCTTTTAATAAAAAAGAGGCATAATATTGCCTAAAGTATTGGTTTATGGATTGGCACTAATTAAGAAAGTGCCCTATATTAAATTGTAAATTCTTATATCATTAACCATTTAGTTCAAAAAGCAAATAGATTAAAATATTTTCAATTCTGTAGGCACATCATTGTTTTATAGATTTATCAACTGAGAGATGAATAAATTGAATTCATAATCCCTAAACAAATTTTGCAGCAAGGAAGATTCACTTTTAAGACTATGTAAGAAGAAAAAGATGTTAGAGAAATACCTTCAGGAAAATTATTGATACTCCTCTATTATTTTGTGTAAAAACAAAAAATATAAAAATAGTATTTCCTTCTCTTTTCCATCTTAAAAATAAAAATTAATTGAATTCTGGAACATCATTAAAATTTAATCTGAGAATAGAGAAAGACATGAAAGAATGAGTACACAAGAGATTTAATTTAAATCAGTTTATAGCAACATATATCTAATTTCCTTTGACATAATAAGAAACTATAGAATAATAGTGTTAGACCACTCCAAAAATAAATGGAACTATTTGATAAATGGAGAAGTCATTGAAAGATTCAATGATCTTTATTGAGCTAAAGGGCTAGGGTTATTTGGAATTTTATCATCATTCTATACATATGGACAAAAACTGATAAGACTGGTCCCACATCAGCACATGGCACATCACCATGCCTTTCTCATCATATATTCTTACGTTTCCTTCTCTTTTTGGCAGATTGGATCTCAATAAGGCAAGAAATGAAGACTTTATGATTTACATCATTGTATTCCTTTGAGGCAAGGATGGGAATAAAATCCTTTCTCTCTCATGTTTTGCCACATAAAACATGGCCTACTATCATTTCCACCTTACAAATGAGGGGATCATTTAGGTAATATAGACAAGGCAAAATAGGGATAAATGAAACAAGAATGAGAGATTTTTCCAGTCCTATTTCCTTTACATACAGTTGTAATTTTTTTCTTTGATTGGTTGAAGCAATTTGGAAGGAAAAGAAAGGAAAACTATTTTTTCCCAACTTTTTGTGCATATTGAACATGGTTAGATGCAGATAACTAGAGAAAACCATTTATTTTCCAATTTGGATTCATTAAGAAACGTTAATATTTGTTTTTATAAGGTAAAGAATACTCTTCCATCATTTGTCATGATTAACTTAAATGGAACCTAATTGATTCTGCTACTTTGAATGTTGGTCTTGCCTTTTTATCATCAAATGATTTTACCCTGTATAATCTCTGCTGCATTCTGCAGTGTTTGACAGGAAACATGCTTACTGAAGCTTCAGATGTTTTTCGACTTATTCTCTGTACTCACTACAGATATGATCAATGTTACTACTCTATGATAAAGGAAATTTGCAAATGAAGATGGCATGTGCTGCGGGTAAAATCTCCAGTCATGCAATGTAAAAATTCTGAAGCTCAAGTTACAGCTGTGATCTAGATGTAGTCTTGCCCCTTTGACAATAGATGTGAATCTCTGTAGAACAAAAAGAATATCATTCTTATGCTATAGGTCCTGGCACAATTTATATAATGAAAAGTAAACAGTATCTTTTCATAATATGTGGTCACACTCTTTGTTATGATGTTATTCCTTTTTTCATCATTTCTCTATTCTGCAACAAATGTGGAGTGTCTTTTATGACAATGTGGAAGATACATCATAATAATAAACTCTGTGTAGTGTTAGCTCATCATCTCAGGTTAGATATTTCTCCCTTTAAAGCACTCATCATGACTATTAATTGCTCATTAATTTTCCATTGACTTACATTGCTAGTCAACACACATACATCCCGTTACATCAACTCTGCAGTAACAAGAAGAAATGTGTCAGAATTTCTAATTATATGCAAATAATGTAGCATATATTATGATTGTCACAAGGTATTTTATAAAAAAATTAACAGACCACACATTAAATGCAGAGATCCTTATATTTTTCTGTACCTTATTATCCATTAACCATTTTATCCTTATGTAAGTCACTTAATCACAAGCTATATTGCCCTCATTTTTATACTAAGAACACACTAGCCCCATACCACGCAAACAAGTATGAAATATGAAAGACAATGCAAAATAAAGTACTTTAAAATATTAAGTTTGTATCCTAACTTGAATCTAAGAATGAAAGATGACTGTCCTCATGTTTCAGAATATTATATCATTTAGTTCTCTTGTGTACTTGAAGTTACAATGTGATCTTCAAAACATCTTTGAAAATAGTAATTTACAGATTTATCTGATGTGCTGATAAAGAAGATTGACTCTTGGGAGTGCTTTATGTCACCTGAATCAGATATTGCATGCACACCTGCAAATGTGGAAGACTGGATCAGGGAAAGCTATTCGTTCGCACCAAGTGCATTTGTCAATACTCAGTGTCTCTGTTAGAAAAGACGAGGTTGTACCGAAGAGCACAGTGGGATGAGAATAACTTCTCTAATTTCTTTTACACTCCCAAACTGACCTTTCACCCTCCTTCAAGAACAGACTTGAAATTCAACCTCCCTTCTAGGACTGTCATAAACACGGAGAGGGTTTGTTTCCATTCCTTTCAGAGGCTGAAGTGAGAAATGTTGAAAGCCACATGAAAGGCCTCACTTATAAGGCTTCCAGCCGAGACTGGAGGCAACAGTGCTGAAAACCCACACACAAGATCCAGACGTCATGAACTTTCCAGACAAGCTCTGTAACCCCCAGAGACTGGGGTAAACTGAAGTTCCCCTTAAAGTTGTCATACCCAGAGGGGATTAATGGAGAGCCATGGAAGTTTTCTTAATGATAGCTCATGTGTAGCTTGCAATGTTTGTGAAGCTTGCTCTACTTTGGATCAGAGAGGCAAGGGTATTTTTCACAAAACGTCAAATGTTCACCACATTACAGAAAGTGCTGTTTCTTTTCCTTCTTTTCATTTTTAAGATATTTTTATAACCTTTCTTCAACAAGAGGCCCGTGGAAAATGAAGCGTCACCTGCATTAATAAGTTGCAATCTCCTGCCTGGACCACTTCAGTGATATTTAGAGTCCATTAAATGGTCTCAAAACTGCACAGCAGGAAGGCACCATCAAACATGTCATTGCGATGGTGTTATCTAGGTTTCCACAAGGAAGTAGGGAAACATCTGACCAGGTAGTTTCTTTTATTAATGCTTGCTTTAAGTAAATGTGTCTATCTCCATATTCAAATCACCACCATCACCAGAAATCACATGGTAGTGGGTATATGTGATAGAACAATGAGACTAGAGTATAGACTTGATTATTGAAATAACAAGTCAAAGAAAAGGCTTCAACTGGAAACGTGAGATTCTTTTTATAAAATATATTTCCTTCTTTTATGTGCATGAATGCTTTGTCTCTATAGGTATCTGCTTGCCACATTCATGCAGTGCCCACAGAGGCCAGAAAAGGCATTGGATTCTGTGACAACTGCAGTGATGTGTAGTGGGGTGTCACCACGTGGGTGTGCTGAAACCAAGCACAGGTTCTGTGGCAGACCAAGTGATCTTCATCTCTGAGACTTCTCTCCAGCCTAATGCATTACATTTAAATAGCACATACCACTAACTTCTTAAAATAACTTAGATAACCATGCCTGGATACACCCTTTATTCTACTGGTTTGTTTTTGTATAACATTTTTTTTCCTTAAAGGTCATGTATACAAGTATTGTTTGTGCATCTGTGTATATGCACCATGATTTTGAAGTGAGGCATCTGAAGTCTTGGAAATGGGCTGTAGACAGCTATGAGCTGCTATGTGGTCTCTGGGAATCAACCCCAAGTCCTCTATAAGTTCTCTTAACTGCTGACCTACAGATGAATCTGCAAATTCATTCCTAGTAACTATACTTTTAAGAAAAATTTAAAAAATTTAAGTATTAGAATCACTATACACTTCCAAGACTCACCAAATTAAAATATATGATACAGAAAACACAAGCATGTTATTTCTGTCATATTCTAACTTCATTAATCAAAACTTTCAAATATTTACATTTTTATGAGAAAGAAGAGAGAACTTTTGGGGGAAAGGCATATTGATTTCCAGCTGTGATTGCACAGGTTATCAACTGACTTTCAGCATTTCAACTTGGGCTATTTATGCCAGGAGTAATTTCAACTCTGTTACCTTGTTTCTGTACATAATTTTATACCTTTATAAAATAATTTCTGCATCGTGCTCAAATCATGATATATATATATATGTATATATATATATTCAGAAAATGCATAAAAATCAGGACAAGCATATGCTTCTTTTCAGAATATTTATTTTTTTCCTTTCTAATTATAGTTTAATGTTGAGTGTTTATCTAAAATCAGCAGAGTCAGTCTGTATGTTCATCTGTGAATGGAGTCTAAAATTAGGATCATCATTTGTATTTTTCTGTAGTGTTGAGAGGTTTGAAATGAAAGAGAATGCTAAAATCTTCAAAGTATAATAATTTTGGCTATTAGCCTACATTTATATATATAATATATTTGTACATATTAAAATATTAAAATTATATATATTAAAAATAAACTAGTTATTTCTTTATACTTTTGCTCTCAAATTAAAAATTTATAATTATCAGTTTTTATTTATCTATTACTATTATTATTCAGTTTTTACTGAGAGGGAAGCCCAAGGTACTGTGCCTGCTATGTAAGTATAATACCACTAAATTGTAGGCTAAAACAGGACTTAGCCCAAAGTTTCACAGTACTCCAAGAAATAAAATTATTGAAAAATATTAATTCTGTGCTTTCAGAAGTTTCCATTCAGTATTTTCAGATTGTGCCTGATCAAACGAAGTGAAACTAAATGTAGAAGCAAGCTGCAGGAAACCTGAATATTTGGAAATTGTTCAAGTGAGACTCTAGTATATGTGATTTTCTCAGTATAGGGGTTCGTTATTATAGTTCTTATTTTTACATTTTTAATTGTTATTTCTCATCATTTTAATGAAGACCATATGAAATATATCATTGCAGAAAACTCATCTTATCTATGGAAATTTAATAACAACAATAATGATAAAATTTTAAGATTATGGTGACCTATTAAAATATGGTTATGTTAGTCAAGTTTTTATCTCCGTGACAAAATAGAAAGATAATATATTTATTGTGGTTCACAGTTTTAAAATCAGTTAATTCCAAATAAGCTTGTGTTAATGAAGAACTTCATAGTAGGTAGCATACAGAAAAGTAAAACTTCTCACCTCATTGTGGACAAGAACCAAACAAGACAGAGGGAAATGTCACAATCTTAAACTCCTTTAAAGACACACTCCAGGTGACCCAGTTCCCTTCCATTAAACCCCAGTTTCACAATGTCCATTTACCTGCATGTGCTGACCAACCCTTTCCAGCATAAACTTTGATGGATATTTAAGATTCAAACCATAATAGCAGCATGTTGTTATATCTTTAAGTGTATATAAAATGGAGGGGGAAGGAATGAAACCTAAGCTACACAGTATCCAGGGCCAGTGAAATTATTTCAAAATAGCTCTGTAAACATAGTATATAATTACAGTTGAGCATCATGATATCTTTGCATTTACGTTAATGACTGAAAAATACAAACTAATGTACAAGTGATAACACCGATTTTGAAACATTTCATACTTGTTCAGTGATTACATAATAGCAATTTTCTTAACTTGTGAATCTTCACAATTGGCAAGCTGGAGAGTTTCCATATTTTATTTTTAATAACATTTCTGTCAGATAATACAAAGCAATTACCTTTATTGCGCTGTTTGTCTCAGTAATGGAGATTATTTCCATATAATGAAATGATACTGTTAATAGAGATGTAAATAATAGATGAGTAGACAGATGGTACAACAAGTTGAACGGAATGGGTGTCTATTTTGGCAAATGATAATGTCCTGCATATTTCTAGTGCGTTGAAAACTGTTTAATTGGTCAACAGTTGTGTTGCATAACTACGAAGAATGTCTTATGTGTTCTCCAAAGTAAAATTAAGGTTCCAGATGTTCCTTTTAGCTTTCCTTTTTCTATACGGCTGATCTCCAATGAGAACCCCAAGGCAATACTTCTTGGGGTTGCCTTTTCTTTACCTCATGGATGACATATTTGCTCTAAGTGTTATTGCTTCAGAATTAAAGAAGGTGATATTTAAAAATGGTTTATTATGAACTGTTTTAGTCTTAAAGAACACTCATGTACTCACTATGTCAATCAATGTAGATATCATGCTATTTATATTCTGCATTAATTTTCCATAGTTATTTGCCTATTCTAATTATATATCAGTATATATAAAATGGTTTCTCTATATGTATGGGAATGCTTCTGCCAACTTTTTTTTTTAGTATCTTGTTTCTTTACCAATGTTTGTGGTACTTTCTATAATAAATTTCCATGGTGCTAGAAATTTTGGAAAATTTTTCATAAGACATAAGGGTATTTACAGTTCCTACTTTGGGAATTTAGAGTATTTGCAGTTCTTACTTTGGGAATTTGTGTGTTCAAATCTGTTGAAAAATTCCTTGAATTATATTATTGTATAGGAACATTTGAAATGGGACCATATAGTAATTAATTTCATCATGTCATGGCTTGATTCTGTGACTAATTAGCTAATGTTGGTATAATCTTTATTGTTATAAGAAGTTCAGAAATTTTAACAATGTTTAATGTCACAGTCTTTTTCTAAATGATATGTGTAATTACTGGAGAAATTTTTCTGTCTGCTTGAGATCATAAAATACTTTTCCTAAGTTACCTACTAAGAATTTTATGTTTTTTTTAATGCCTGTATTTCAACATTTATTTTTATAACAAGCAAGAACACACTTAATGAATAAAAAATTTCATATGACTCATAATAATCTATCTACCTTTTATTTACAAAGTTTAAGCCACCCTACTATATAATAATAACCAAATTATGATAAATTAATTTGTAGCTTCTTTATTCTGTTTCCTTTTTATTACATCTTGAACCAATACAATGCTTTTTTTCTTTTTATTTATTTATCTATTAAAAATTTCCACCTCTTCCCTGCCTCACTTTTATCTCCCCCTCCCTACCTTCCCCTCCCCACTTCCCCTCCCCACCTTCCCCTCCCTCTCCAGTTTTAAGAGCAGTCAGGATTCCCTGCCCCGTGTGAAGTCCAAGGTCCTCCCCCATCCATACAGGTCTTTAAAGGTGAACATCCAAACAAACCAGGCTCCCACAAAGTTAGTCCATGCAGTAGAACCAAATCCCAATGCCATTGTCCCTGGCCTCTCAGTCAGCCCCCATTGCCAACCACGCTCAGAGTGTCCATTCCGATCACATGCTCCATTGCTCCCAGTTCAGCTGGCCTTGGTGAGCTCCCATTAGATCAGTCCCACCATCTCAGTGGGTGGACCACCCCTTGTGATCCTGACTTCCTTGCTCACATTCTTCCTCCTTCTGCTCCTCATTTGGACCTAGGGAGCTAAGTCCAGTGCTCCAATGTGGGACTCTGTCTCTATCTCCATCCATCGCCAGATGAAGGTTCTATTGTGATATGCAAAATATTCATCAGTATGGTTATGGGAAGAGGCCATTTCATGCACCCTCTCCTCTGCTGCCCAGGGAACAATCTGGGGATCTCAGTACAATGCTTTTTAAAAATACCTACTTGTAAAGGTTTTGAAATCTAAGTGAACAAATACTACAATCATTTTCCTTCTTTAAAATTTATTCTTCTCTCATAGAACATGTTTCAACTGTAGCTCTATCTTCCTCCACTTCTCCCAGCAAATTCCTTACTGCATCTCACTTCTTGCCAAGATCTAAATCTCCTCTGTTTCCCTGCAGAAAAGAGCAGGCTTCCAAATGATGTCAACACAACAAGGTATAACAACATGTAAGAATGGACAAGGCATCCCGGTAACAGCAAAAGAGTCCCAAGAGTAAGAAAAGAAGCCTGAAACAACCCCTTTCTCATTGGTAGGAGAGACACAGACTTTACAAGTTAACTATCCACAGAATATATGCTGAGGACCTTGCATAGACCCCTGCAGACTCCTTGATTGACACTATAGTCTTTGTGTGCCCTATGACTCATGCTTAGTTGATTCTGTGGGCCATGTTTCCCTGATGTTTTGGGCAGCACAAGTGAATTAGGTACTAAACTGTAGGTTCACAAACAGTCATTTTTTTATATTATTATTTTCCTAGACTCAATGTTTAAATTTTACTCAGAGTAAAGAATTATTTCATGCATATAATGAAATACCTCTTAAACTTACAGCAAACTTGATGATATATTAAAGAAATGGCTGATTATTTTTATCTGTAAACAATATTTTTAGTTACTTTAGTTAAATGAAATTGTCTTTCTTGCATTGAATTTCTTTTGTAAATATATTTCTGGTTGATTTGAAATTTTTTCACTGTGCAATGCACAGATTTAAATTCACACTTAAATTATTTTCTTCTATTTGTTTTAACTTGGATCTTGTAAACATCAACCTTCGTAAGCTAAACTATTGCTCATATTTACCTATTCAACACTGGATGCTAGATCTCCACTATTGGAAACATTGTTTTGTTTTTTTTTTAACTTTTTTTAACATTGTTTTTATTAATTTGCTTTTTCTTCTTATGTCACTGATTTTAACTTCAAATACTACTTTTTAATATTTATTTTGTTTTGTTTGTTTGTTTGTTTTGTATGTGTATCTTCAACTGTCCTGGAACTGACCCTGTAGACAAGGCTGGCCTCAAACTCACAGAGATCCACCAAGAGACTGAGTGTTGGGATTAAAGGCTTTCACCACTACAATTAAGCTTCAAATACAATTTTTATTTGACAAATATGACTGTGTTTTACTTCGTATGATTATTTATAATATTTCAAATATGACATTATCTCTATTGTATTCCTTTTATAGTTCTCTTAATTATGTTCAATGTTTCTTTGAATTATAGTTTAAAAATAATATTAAATTGTTTTAAATATATTTCATCATTTGTAGAAATGAGTGTTTCTGTTGGTCAGTATTTGTTGGCCTAACTGAATTAAATTACTTCAAATAATACATTTTAATAAACTTTGACTTTTGCTTTTTGTTGTTGTTGTTTCAAGACTGGGTTTCTCTGTGTAGTCTTAATAGTCTTGGCACTTGCTCTGGAGACCAGGCTGGCCTGTAACTCAGATATTTGCTTACGTCTGCCTCTGGAATGCTGCAATTAGAGGTGCGCATCAACACTGCCTGGCTAATCTAAACTTTTTAAATACTTTCCTAAATTTCAAAATACTTTTTTATACAATATATCCTGATCACATTCTGTAACATGAGGGTCCTGCTTGTTGGGGTTTTCTGTCCTGCCTGGTTCCAACAGCTGTTTAGCCCCAAAGAAAATCACACAGAGGTCTCCATAAATTATAAGCAGATTGACCCATTAGCTCAGGCTTCTCATTAGCTCTGTAACTTATATTAACCCATTATTCTGTTCTATTTTAGCCATATGGCTTGGTACCTTTTTCAGTTGGCAGGTCACATCCTGTTTACTTGGTAGTCTGAGCAGGACTGGGAGGAATCAGCTTCCTCCTTCCCAGAATTTTCCTGTTCTCATTGCATCGTCTCTACTTCCTGTCTGGTTTTCCTACCTATACTTCATACCTGGCCAATCAGTGTTTATTTAAAACATGATTGACAGAATACAGACAATTCTCCCACACCAACATTCTCCTATTTCATGCCCTCCTAGATTCTCTCTACATTTCTACCCATCTATCTATGCCTTATTAATTTTCTCTATATATAGAAAACAGACTTTAAAACAAAAACCAATTAAAAAATCAAAAATCAAACAGCAAGTAAAAGAAAGACACTAGAAATACACAGACACACACACACACACACACACACACACACACAAATGAAACCCACAAAATACAAATTCAGAATTTCAATATATGAAGACCAGAAAGATAATAATAGTAATAATAAAGCTCAAATAAAGCATTATGCTACAAAAATCTACAAAATACCATTATTCACTTTGTGTTGGCTATCAACTGTTGCACATGGAGCCTAGCATTAAATGTGATTTATTTAGCTATTGAGACCACACAAAGACTCAACAGAGAAAGAGAATTAGAGACCAATCTCCAATGTGAACAATCTTGTAAAAAATCTCAATAAAAACCTTAATTTAGAGACATTATAAAGTTTAATCTAAGAACATAGCAAAACCAACATACACCATGATCAAGTAGATTTTATTCCAGAGATGAACGGATGCATCACCATACAAAAATTAATACACATAATCCACCATGACACAGACAGAAAAACAAAAACTACATGATAATCTCTTTAATGCAAAAACAAAGTTTTAACAAAACCCAATATCCCTTCATAATAAAGTACCAGAGAGACTATGGGTACAAGGGTAATACTTCACCATAATAAAGGCAGTTTTCAGGAAACTCACAGTCAACATCAACATAAGAAATGAAACTCAAAACATTTCACTAAAATTAGAAAAAGATGCACGCACTCTCTCTGCCTATTTAATATTGTACTTAAGTCTTAGCTATAGCAATAATATAAATGAAAGAGACCAAGGGTATAAACAGGAAAGGAAGAAGTAAATATGTTATATGTAGTATATATGATTTTATATATAAAATCCCTAAACCTCCACCAGGAAAGCTCTGTAATTGATAAAATTTTTCCAGTAAAGTAGCAGGATACAAAATTAACAAAAATTCAGCAGTACTGCCATATTCTCATTCTGACTCTTTGGCCTGTGGTTGTAGACCCCTTTCTTCCTACTCAGTTTCATGTACAGCTATGATATGAGGAGTTGTGTGCAGTCTTTTTGTATCTTGTTAGGCTATATTCAGGGGATATTACTGGGAGGACTACTTTAAATTGTTGTAATAAAAGGAAAGAATTGATGTGGGACAGACTGGCAATAGTGGGTATGACTGGGAAGAATTGAAGGAGGGTAAAATGTGGTTAAGATGTAATATATGAGAGAAGAATAAAAGTTTAAAAAAATAATAGAACCATTAAAGCATGTTTGCATGAAGTATACAAGCCTTCTGTCACCTTTGAATTATAATTATGATCTATGTTTTCAAAAATTCAAGCAGAAAATATGTCTATTGAATCTAAATTTACTAGGAAATTTTACTTTTATTTAATTATGATTCATTATTAATCAATTTTACATTGCAAATAACCTTCTTTCTTTCCATCTTTCCTTGTATTCAGCTTATATTAATGCACTCTTCTTTTCTTTTACCTATATTCTAACATTTTATCTTTTGTTTCTTTCTGATTGCATTTTCCAAGTACATGTTTGTCTTCCGATTAAACATATAATTTACTCCAGGTTGAAATTCAAATTGCTATGTTTCTGTATTTTCGTGAGTGTTCTTCACTCAATTAATGGCTTTCAAACACAAATATTTAAAGCTCCTAAGTTTTGAGTGGATTCATAATAAGTATTTGCTCTTGAAACATAGCCATTTGTAACTTCGATGGTCAAATAAATGTTTGTTTGTTTTTGTTTTGAGTTTTTTTTGCTACATTTTTTTCCTTTATGCTTAATTCTCCATGCCAAATGTCTTTCTGGTAAGGAGTCTACAAAGGACAATGAGACTCTTTATATGGGAGGATATGTATTTTAAGAATTGAAATTACTGTGAGTATATTAATTTTTCCCATTGAAGGCAAAATTGAGAAATTGTTTTTGAATTAGGAGAACATTTGAATTTAGATACTTATGTAATTGAAAACAAAGAAGAAGGGTCACCAGTTTGTTCCCAGCTGCCCAGAACAAAAATAATCACATAGAAACCCCTTTTATTGACAATACTGTTTGGCCAATAGGTTAAATGTATTTCTGGCTAACTCATATCTTAAATTAACACATCTCCAGTAATTGATGTATCACCCCAAGGCTGTGCCTTACCAGCAAAGTTCAGGTGTCTGTCTCCAGTGTAACTACATGGCTTCTTACTGACTCTGCTTTCTTTCTCCCAGTATTCAGTTTAGTTTTCCCTGCCTCACTAAGTTCTGCCTGACTATATGCTAAAACAGTTTTTTTTATTAATTAACCAATAAAAGCAACACATAGACAGAAGGACTTCCCACTCCATACTTGGGATGCTTTTAGAATAGCATTTAGTATCTTTGCAGTAACGTGTTACATTATTGTATAGTTTCACTTCTTTACAGCTACATTTTCCATTTCTGATTTCCCATCCTTGTTGGTATCAAAGACATTGATAATGCCAATACAATTTTATCTCTAGCAACAACGCAATGCCAATGGTTTTGATGTAATGCTTCATGAAACCTATATATCAGAAATTATACTTTGTGACAAAAAAAAATCCAATGTAGGTTATGGGAACTCAATATGCAGAGATTCAGAAGTTTATCGGAGGCTCTGGAAGACAAATCTTTATGACTTCATCTAAGTTGTGGTTGGAGAAAACTGTTGTATCTGAAAATAAGGCAAGAGTTAAGTTTATGATTTCTAGGGTGATGTAAAAGAGGGAGGTATAGAAAGGTAGGGGTTGAGATGTTTGCTATTCAAACAGCTTTTTGATGTGAGCAATGGAGTGGGAGCTAGATATAACCATAGAGTCAGAGGGAGAGGCACTGTTCTGTTGAAAAATTAAACATACATGCACATATACACAAGGTCCTGACTCATGAGTCATGTATTTCCCATATATACTAAGCTATAGTTTATCAATTGAGTGATAAACTGAAGGTAGCAATTGTCACCAGGCAATTTTGGTACATGCTTTATTCCAGCACTCAGGATGTAGAGGCACATTGAGCTCTAGGAGCTGATGTCCACGCCAGTCTACAGAGTGAGTTTGATGACAGCTAAGCCTACAAAGAGAAACACTTTCTTGAAAAACAAACAAACAAACACCTGCAGGATCTCAATCAGGATGTTGGAAATAAAAGCTGGAAAGGTACTTTAAATGTTTTTCTTTATTAATGATTTTTTTGTTTATACACTTTAATTCTGTTTATTTAGTTGCAACATGCCTTCCTTCCCTTTCCACCCTCAAAAACTCCCTAAGCATACCTCCCTGGTTCCCTTTAAATTGACAGCCCTTTGATTATCAATTATGATTTCATGCCTGTTTGTATTTGAATATACATAAATATTCCTAAATATATCCTGTTGACCTATATAATATTACTCTATATTTGCATTAAAGACTGTATGTTTGATATGGGACAATCAATTAATGACTTTTTAAATTTTTCATAAAACCAGTCCTCAAGTCTGAGCATAAGTTATCACAGGGCCTACCTTTATGAACATGGGTTTCTTCATCTTCCTTCTTCAGTCAGCTTGAATTTCAGAAAGTTTATTTCCATTAACAATTTAAAACCTTCTGCTGTTCATCTGGTTTTAATTTATTGCATTAAAGCTTCTGCATTGGCTGTTTTGAAATTGTTTAGACAGATATTAACAATAATGCACTTTTTGCTAAATTCAATTGATTAATTTCAGGCTTTATCAGCATGGACATATGGGCTGGCTTTCTTCTCTTCTTGTTAAATCTGTGGCCACCGCAAAAGCTCTCTTACTTTCCTCCTGCCTTTCATGAAATTTATTTCAGATCTTCTCTATGGAGTTCTATTACCCATTTATGTTACATTGTTAAACTCTTAGTTCTGTATGGGAAAAGGATGGTGGGAGAAAGCAAGAGAGCGATACAGAAAGACAAAGCAAGAAAGAGGAAAACAGAGATAGAGGGAGAGAAAAAGGGAGAGAATGAAAAAGATATGAAGAGAGAGAAGGAAAGATTTCCTTGACTCTGCCTTTTTCTTCCATGTATTATGATAATAAATGATTCAAATACAACAATTTGAAAAACAGAAGTTCATCTTATCTGCAGTACTCAGTATTATTGCTTACACTCACACCAAGAAACAATTCATGACCATTGTCATTGCTATTGTGCCAAGATTCATCACATATTATAATGTTAAAATTTGTGGGACCACTATGACTACTATCAAAGTAGGATAATCTTTAAACAATAAAATATATTGTGTAATATTTTGTGTTCTGACAAATTAAAACTTTCCTGGAGATCAGAGGGTGAAGCTAGCTCCTTGTTAACCATGAAGTCTGGAAGTCTGTACAGAGAAGGGATAGGAAGTGAGAATATGGGTAAGAGACAGAAAGTAATAAGGCAGGGCAGAGGTAGTATCTCAGCTTTTTTTGACTGGAGGAATAGATGGAAAAGGAGATCACTAGTGACTGCTTATCAGCTTTTTTGATCTTTCAGGTTTTTCCCTAATATCTAACTTATGGTTATTACTGAAAAGATTAATTAAATTTAAGCCTTAGGAATGGATTTTTTAAATTTGTTTAGATTTTTTAGGCAAATTTTATAAAGTTTCTCAGATTTATTATTACTGTTACCATTATTTATTAATTTTATAATTTCAACTGAATAAGTTTTTAAAGCAAAATATTAATAAAAATTGTTGTTCATAAAGCTTATTTTTAGTACCTGCTCCTTGGTTAAGTTTACTAATTATTAAGTGAAGTATTTGCTCCTACAAATGAACTATGATATAAGTTTGAAGCTGCAGGGCGATTGGTAAAGAAAAGTCCCCAGACTATCTTGATACAAAATATATAGCTTTAATAAACAGAAGTAAGACTTACAACAGCTTACACCAGAATCCAACCAATCCGTCCGGACACAGGAGCCAGGCGAAAAGAGAGCTAGAGAGCGCGTTTGCAAGGTTTATAGGCAGGCTTTTGCCTGAGGGCAGCATGCCCCGAACACAGAATATGATTGGCTGAACTCCCCTATCATCTCCAACCTTTTTTCTAAAATAAGACAGAGCCAAACCAAATACAACTATATGCAATAGAAGCAAATAATAAATATAAAGTTACAAACAACAAACAATGTTAAGCAAGAAACCTATAACAAAAGTTCTGCTAAACATTCTATCTCAGGGAGTCTAAATAATGTAGATGGTAACTACAACTATCTAATCTTCAACTCCATCAAAGATCTGAGAAGGAAAATAATTTTACTCAAGCAGCCTGGAAGTACAAGCGGGAAACTTCCGAAATGTGCAACGAATGGAAGAGACAACTGAATACCTGGGCAAAGTCTCATATGCAATGTTGAGTTAACCACATTTGGCTAAGGCCTGATGTAACTGACATGGCATTTTTCAAAGGCAAGAAACCTTTTAGGACTCTCTCACCCTGTCTTGGCAAGATAAGACAATCCTGCTTTTATCCATTTACGGATATTCTGTAATTCTGTCAGTGGCTGAGGTATGGGCTTTTTCTTTGCCCAAAGGCCAGATCTGCAAGGAAAAAGACAAGCTCCATGTGGAGTGTCTTTGGTGCTCAACGTTCTCTTGGGAGTAGAGCGGTGATGCCAGGAGCGATTGTGTCTCACAACTATAGAACTATGAGTTAGATTAAAGGCCATTTTTCACAGCTCTTCGAAGAGGTTGAAGATTATACTATCTATACTAAGTATGATCTCTATGCATCTAAATAACCTGATTAGCCTAAATATAAATATAATAAACATATATGTCTATTGATTTCTATCTATCTAACTTGAAGACTAAGAGAATGAACAACTGTGCAATGAGTGAGGACAATGACCTCCAAATGTAAACAATGTGTATAAATATCTTACTCAGAGGTACGAATGTAAATATATGTATATATATATTGATACAAATAAAGGTAGAAGCATACTCACATACAACATTCAATATATCAATGTACAAAAATCAACACCGATACAATTTTCTAAAACCAATAACTCACAAATACCAATATATTATTATTCCAATCAAATTACACAAATATTTTTCAATATATCAATGTAAAAAATCAACACCAATACAATTTTCTAAAAACAATAACTCACAAATACCAATATATTATTATTCCATCACCAATCAATCCCCCCTTTTTTTTGATAAACACCTGTTTATCTCTTGTTGACCTACACTCATTCGTCCAATGCTTGACCTTTCCACATCTCCTACATAAACCTGAAGGCTGAGTCCTCCTATTCCTGTTATTCCTAGAAGAGGCATTATTCCTGGAATTCCATTGTCTGCAGTCCTTTTTCATGTGTCCCATTTTGCCACAATGAAAGCATTTTGTAATCTGATGTCTCCTTTTACCTTTGGAAATTGCTTCTTGCACCCATGTTTCATTTCCATAATCAAATGTATCAACATTCATTGTATGTAATACCCATTCATCCAAAGGTGCTGATCTGATCTTTAAAGGCCCCAGGATCCTTTTGCATTCTATGTTGGCATTCTCATAAGCCAAAGACTCAATTACTATATTTCTTTCTTCTGGATCAGGTATCCCTATTTGTACAGCCTTAGTTAGTCTTTGTAAAAAGTCACTAAAGGGTTCTCTCTGACCCTGTTTTACCCTGATATATGATTCTACTCTCTGACCTGAGTCTTGATCCCTGTCCCAGGCCCTTAGAGCTGCTGTGGCACATATGGATAAAATATTTTCATCATAAAGAGCTTGTTCCTGAGGATCAGAGTAAAGTCCTTCCCCTAGAATTTGATCTAGAGAAACCTCAATTCCTTTCGCTGATTCTTCTTGTTGTAAAAGTCTGGCCTCTTGCTTGAATAGGCATTTGAAATGCCATAAAGGTCCGTTCTCCAGGACAGAAGAGGTCAGCTGATTCCAATCTTGAGGGGTTGCCCTGTTGCTGAGAGCCCAGGATTTTAACATCTCTCTAACAAAGGACGAATGTAGTCCATAATTCACAATTGCTTGTTTAATTTCTTTCAGATCATTCATACATATAGGCTCCCATGTATGTTCTTTAATGACCTTAGGGTTTTTGGAGCCAGTTATCTTTTCTGATGTTATTACTGGAAAGGCAGGTATAACTCTGTGTAGACTCAGAGTTTTTGGAGGTAAATGTTGCCTTTCTACATTTTGCTCCTGTTTATCAGAGTCTAGGATTTCCTCAATCTTATTAAATCTGCTCACCATTGCCTTCTGTAAATCCTGAATCTCCTGTCCAGTATTATGCTCCAAAGCCTTCATTAATGATTCTAAAGCATGGAGCTTGTCTGTCAGAGACACCATTTCCTCCTTGGACAGAATCCTCATGGCATGTACTGTGCCTTCTTATATGGAAATCCTGTCAATTAATCTATCATACCCTTTTGATAAAGTCCAATTTTCACATTCAATGGTTTTAATCCTCTCAGCTAATGTTTCAGCACTTACAGTCATGGACTGGAGGTTACGAATCATTTTGGTTGTCCCCTCCTTGAGAGCAGTGAAGCTCCCTTCTAAAGAAGCAATATCAGACTGTACCTTCTTAATATTTTGGTCGGTCGACCAAGTCATATCAGACAAAGATCTAGTCTCTTCCTTGAAAACTCCAAACTCTTTTTTGAGGAGGTTGGTGTCAGTCTGAATTGTCCTTAGGGTTTTAATCTCTGCCCTCAGCATTGCTGATTCAATCTTGAAGGACTGCATCATTCTTATAACATATCCAAACACCAGAAAAGCGACAAGTCCCAGAAATAACCAAGTAAGAGGAATATCAGAAACCTCATGGAGGATATCCTCCATGGTGCAATTAAAAAGGCCATTGAATTTTTGGATAGTAATATTTTCTGACATGTTCAATCAAAAGAAATTGTATTTATTTATTTGTTTTCAACTGAAAAGAAAAATCTTACCTGTAATGACCCTTGTCTGCCAGTAAGTTGCGGGGGCACGCCTGAATCCACATGGCAATGGCGCCGACCCGGAAAGCAAATTCTAAAATATATACTCTCAAATCCAGAGGTTAAATTCACAGATCGAGTGCTGGGGGAAGACAGTGCCCAGTGGGGGTAGCAAAAGCCAAAGAAGTTAGTTGTGCGGCCCCCAAATGTGGCTAGGAACTGGCTAGACCCCAGGAGCGGTGTGCGCTCAGGCCGCTAGACCCGCGCCAGAAGGGGGAAAAAGGCCCACGTTTGGGCGCCAGATGAAACTGCAGGGCGATTGGTAAAGAAAAGTCCCCAGACTATCTTGATACAAAATATATAGCTTTAATAAACAGAAGTAAGACTTACAACAGCTTACACCAGAATCCAACTAACCCATCCGGACACAGGAGCCAGGCGAAAAGAGAGCTAGAGGAGCATGTTTGCAAGGTTTATAGGCAGGCTTTTGCCTGAGGGCGGCACGCCCCGAAAACACTATGATTGGCTGAACTCCCCTATCATAAGTTAATTGGAAAGTAAATGGTTTTCTTTTGTTCTTGACCACTCCTTTTTTTCTTCATTTTTACCTTTCACTGCCTGGGATATTTCACACTATTCTTATGACTCTGGGAATCTCTGTTATAGACTACTCCTCAATTCTTATTTTTTAGTCTGGATCAATCTTCTAAATTCAGGTTTGGCAATTCTTTTCTTCAAGACAGATAGTCCTAAGCCTCTTAGCTCTTTCTTCATTTAATGTCAAGTTTACAAATAAACTATTGACTTTCCTTCAGATTCTGGCCACCCAAGCATTTCTCATGTAGCTTACCACTAGCAACATGCTCCCATTAACTAGATACCATTCCATGCACTGCTATAAATGTCATCTGAGTCCTTCTGGACTACTACTTGCTTAATATCCTTATCTCTCTATAGGTGTTTTCCCATTCAATACTTAAGTCGCTTTAAGAGCTAGTTCAAATTAGTACTATACTTAGTTCAAAATTAGTGTTCTATGGTAAGAAAACAGTAACATAAACCATTCAATAAATATTTTGGTTTATTCTTCTCTGATGATACCGTATCATGTCTTGCTTCATTTCCTGCCCACTGTCCTCCTATCACATAACATTAAGTATACTCTGACTAATTCTGTTGCATGTCTATCTCTAAGGGATTTTCAAGTATCCTTTCCAAACTTCCTCATCATGACTTCCTTGTTGGTCTATGAAAAATTTAATGTCACAGGATAATATTTATGCTCTATCCTAAATGCTTCTGTGGAATGTCAAAATTCATATATCAAAACAATGTTGATAATATTTATAGTTGGGACCTTTATAAGGTTTGTTTTGAAAGAGACCCAAAGAAAGTCACCTTCCATTTCAGTCATGTTACGATACAATCTACTGTTTGGGAACTTGGAAAAGTGTATATTGAATTTATTGATACTTTGATCCAAATGTGACATATCAGCTGTGAGGCTGGTATAACATAAGCTCCCATCATTTTTAAGTCAGTCTGACTAAGATATTCTGCCTATTTTCTGACACTTTAGCTATCATCATGTTTAACTTACTTTCAGTCCACTCAAAGAATGAATAGTACATTTTTCATTATTTACTTCTTATGTGATTTCTGTTCACATCTGAGTACCACCCACTTCCCCCAAAATGAGTTCAACAGAAATGATTATTTTTATGCAGCTAAGTTTGACTAGATATGACTGGTAACTGGCAGCATCATTCATTTACTTGAGTTTCTATTGAGTAATGACATATCTGTGGTGTATTGTATATTATTGGAATGTATTGACCATATACAAAGAAAATATGAGGAGGCAGTGAGCTCCACAAGAGCAGGACTGAGCCAGTGACCTAGGCCAGAGCAGGCCCGAGGCATTGAACTTCAGAAGAGCAAGACTGAGCAAGCTACCTGGGTCAGAGTAGGCTTGAGATAGTAAAATCCATGTAGGTAAAAGAAGATGCAGACCAGGGGCATTTGCAGAAGAAGGGCTGGGCCAGCGACCTAGGCTATAACAGGCCTGAGGTGGCAAGCTTTACTAGAACAGGACTGAGCCAGTGACCTAGACCAGAGCAGCCCTGAGATGACAAGCTCTATGGCAGCTGGAGCAGATCCAGACAAGGGACATTTGCAGAGGCAGAGAGCAAGCCGGCGACCTGGGCTGTAGCAGATATGAGACAGTGAACTCCACATGAGAAGGTACAGGTAAACAACTGCTGAACAAGTAGGCCAGAACCAGAGACCACTGTGGGTCCAGGCACGAATCTGGTACCTTCAAGGAAGTAGACCTGACCCAGAACTCCTGTGGGTCTGGGCTTGAGTCTGGGACCTCCAAGGAACTAGGCCCGAACCAGGATCTCTGCAGGCCTGGGCATGAGTCTAGGACCTCTAAGGTAGCAGGCCTGAGCCATGTCTTCTGTGTGGCTGGGCACACCTGAACCTGGGACATCTGAGCAAGAAGATCAGAACCAGAGACCTTTACAAGACCAACCCCAAAGCAGGGACCCCCAAGGAACATATCCAGACCAGAGACATTTACAGAAACAGGTCTGTGTAGGCAACCTAAACCAGAGCAGGCCTGAGAATGCAAACTCCATGGGAGCCGAGCAAACCCTGGGAGCACTAAGTGACCTCCAGGAACACAGAGTGACCAACGGGGTAGCTAGAATGATGACACTGACTGTACCATGAGGAACAACCATCTGATCTTTGGATCTACTAACACCTAGAAGATTAATCACCAGAGGCACAGACAGCTCCAACCACACCAATTACATGAAAAAAATGAGTACAAACACAAAGAGAAAGATAACACCAGTAAAATCTAGAGACCCTAAAACAGTAAGACTTGAACAATCAAATATAGATGGGGTAGAAGTAAATGATCTGAAAAATAACTTTTAGACAATGTTTGAGACTCTTCAATAGGAAATGAGAAATTTCCTCAAAGAAAAGGAGAAAAAGACAAACAAAAAATTGGAAGACATCAGAAGATCCCTTAGGGAAAACCAAGAAAAATCAATCGAACATATAAAAAAAACTATTCAAGACTCAAAAACTGAAATAGACAATAAAGAAAAGCACAAGCTGAGGGAATTATAGAAACAGAAATTAAGAGAAAATGATCAGAAACTACTAAAACAATCATAAACAGCAGAATATAAGAGATGGAAGAAAGAATCTTAAGCACTGAAGATACAATAGAAAAAATAGACTCATCACTTAAAGAAAACTTTAAATCTAACAATAGCTTATTCTAAAATATCCAGGAAATATGAGACACCATAAAAAGACCAAACCTAAGAATAATAGGTATAGAAGAAGGAGAAATTCAACTCAAAAGTGCATAAAATATATTTAACAATATCATAGAATAAAACTTTCCCTACCTAAAAGATATGCCTATGAAGATACAAGAAATGGACAGAATACCAAATAGACTGGATCAAAAGAAAAGAGTTGCCTCACTATATAATAATCAAAATGCTAAGCATACAGAAAAAAAGAATATTAAGGGCTACAAAGGAAAAAGGCCAAGTAACATATAAAAGCAGACCTATCAGAATTATATCTGACTTCTCATTGGAGAAATTGAAAGGCAGAAGGTTGTGGTCCAAGGTCATGCAGATATTAAAAGATAATGGAGGCCATCCCAGACTACTATACTGAGCAAAACTTTCAATCACCATAGGACAAAACAAGATATTCCATGACAAACCACATTGAACCAATACCTAGTCACAAACCCAGCCCTACACAAAATACTAAAAAAAAAATCTCCAACCCAAGGAAGTTGGCTACATCAACAGAAACTCAGACAATTGGTGATCTCACAGCAGCAAAACCCAAAGAAGGGAAAAACAAGTTAACTTCACCACCAACAAAAACTAAATTGACATGACATAGCAATCACTGGTCATTAATATCCCTTAGTATAAATGGACTGAACTCACCTATAAAAGAACACAGGATACAAAAACTGAATCCACCCTTCTGCTTCATACAAAAATCACACCTCAGCCTCAAAGACAGATATCACATCAGAGTAAAGGGTTGGGTAAAAAATTTCCAATCAAACTAACCTAAAAATCAAGCTGGTGTAGCTATCCTAATATCTAACAAAATAGACTTTAAACTAAAATCAATAAAAAGAGACAAGGAAGAACATTTCATATTACTCACAAGAAAAACCCATCAAGAGGAAATCTCAATACTGAATATCTATGCCCCAAATACAATGGCATCCTCATATGTAGAAGAAACACTTCTAATGCTTAAGCCATACATGAAACCTCAATCACTAATAGTGGGATATTTCAACAGTCACTCCCACCACTGACTGGTCAGTCAGAGCAAAAATAGCAGAGAAATAAGGAAACTAACAGAGGTTATGACTCAAATCAACTTCACAGACATCTATAGAATACTCCATTCAAACATAAAGAATATACCTTCCTCTCAGTACCTCACGGAACCCTCTCAAAAATTGATCACATACTTCGTATAAAACAAACCTCAACAGATTCAAAAAAAATTAAATAACCCCATGTATCTAATCAGATCACCATGGCTTAAAACTATAATTCAACAGCAATACTAATTCCAGAAAGCCTACAAATTCATGTAAATTAAACAATGCTCACCTGAATGATCAATGAATCAAGGAAAAAATAAAGGAAGAAATTAAAGACTTCCCAAAATTAATGAAAATGATCACACAACATAATCAAATTTATGGGACACAATGACAGCAGTGTTAAGAAAAAAGTTCAAAGCACTAAATGCATACAAAAGAAACTGGAAAAATTCCACATTAGTGAATTAACACAACACTTGACAACTTCAGAATAAATAGAAGCAAACACAACCAAGAGAACTAGATGGCAGAAATAACCAAATTGAGAGCTGAAATCAACAAATAGAAAAGGAAAATAATACACAAAATGATAAAAGAAATTAATAGTTTTTAACATTTCCAATAATAGATAAGAAGCATAAAAAGTTTTTGATGAGTTCAAAATGCATAAGTCAATGAATAAAAAGATAATTTAAACAGAGAATTGATACATAGAAAAAAAGAAATACAAATATGGGGTGTATGGGGTATGAGAAAACCTGTAGCACCCATATGCTACAAGTCTCATAAACATAAGTCAGAAGAATAAGAAAGAACTGTAAAATATGATAAAAATAATGAAATATATTAATTTTGCAATTAAGGGTCACCTAAATGCATGTGAAGGAAATTACATATAGACATTTCAAAATAAACTTAGCTCTTACAAAAGATAAATATAAATCTCTAAGATAATTTAAAAGAGAGAAGTAAAATATAGGTTCACCATCTTAAGAAATCTGAACCAGTAAAACCTAGATTTTTAAGAAAAGGTAGAGAGTAACAAAAGATGACACTTAATAAGCTACTGGAATTTTCAAACATGTGCATAGGTCCATATATCCAAATATGCACACACACACACACACACACACACACACACACACACACACACACACATTAAAAAGAAAATGAAACAGAAAACAAATCCATAAAATACCTTTTAACAGAGAGAGAGAGATTTTTGTATATATTCAGATATATACAAATATACAATGAAGTGATAGATAGGACAGCTTAACAGAGGAGTATACTACAAAAAGAAAGAGATATAAGTCACACAGCTCTAGCTACATGGTACCCATAGGCAAGGAAGTTGAATGAATCAACCTCTGCAGCTACATAACTTCAGGGATCCTCATAGTTATATGGTGCCTAAATTCAGAAACTCCACCTAACTGTGAACATCTAAAATAATATCTTTCTTTCTGTTTAGGTTGGTAACTCTCAGAGAGTTTTAAAAGTACAGAGTTAGACTGGTGGTGTAGGAAGTTCTTCTGTTCATGTGTTACTTTCATTAGTTAATGAATAAAGAAACTGCTTTGGGCCTGATAGGGCAGAACTTAGATAGGCTGAGAAGACCAAACTGAATGCTGGGAATAAGGGCAGAGTGAGAGATGCCATGGATCTTCTGCCTGAGACTGCTGCTGGTGAGAATTTTGCTGGTAAGCCACAGTTACATGGCGATACACAGATAGATAAAAATTGGTTAAATTAAGATGTAAGAATTAGCCAGAAAGAAACTAGAGATAATGGGCCAAGCAGTATTTTTAATGAATACGGTCTCGTTGTGGTTATTTCGGGGGCTAAACTAGCCTGGAAGCCAGGATAAACATGGGCCCTATCTTCTCATGTAAGATACTGGAACTTCACAGAGTGGATCAAGAGAGACCTCGGTGTTTCCCTTAGACACAGATAGTGACTTCACAGAGCAGGGCAGGGGCATCTCTCTGAGACACAGACAGTAACTGCAACAAATGGTCCATGGGAGTATCCGTGAGACACAGACGCAAACATCAAGGATTGAACCTGAAGCAGACACTACCTGCACCAAATGGAAGAAGAGATGGGTAAGCTCCAATAAAGAAATACATACAACAACCTAAAGAGCGATATGCAACTTTAGAACCTAGCAGTCTGACACAGGAAGAACTAAATATCATAATGCAGAAGATGTACCAAACTTTGTTGGCTCCACATAGGAAGACTTACCCTCTCTAAGGAATGACTGGGGGTGTAGTGGTTAGAAGGTACGAGGAGCAGGAGGAGTGTAGTGAGAGAAAACTGGGATTGGTATGTAAAATGAGAAAATATTGATTTAAATAATACATATAAATTAAATAGAAGAAAAATAGGAAAAATAAATGCACAGATTTGTCCAACTGTTTAGATTTTGGTAATGAAGTTGCCTCTCATTATTCTCAATCTCTTGCTATAACATTAGCCCCATCAATGTTGATGGAATGGGGCTCTCAAATGCTAAGTAATGTACTCAGTATATGTTTGTGTGACCCCAGAAGACCCTGGGTTAGATGAAAGCAAAGCCAATCAACTGAGCATAGCTATGACAGACAACAGAGACTTTTCTGAATCATGCCTAATAGCACCATACTTCAAAGACAAGAGTTCAAAGGTTAACTGAGAATCCTCCAAATTTAACTGGCAGACTCTGACTTTCCATGACCCCAAAGGAAGTCATTCTGAAATTTACTTAAGTCTCTTCTGTTCTCATATTTGTAAACAGATTTTTGAGCTGCCAACTCACAAAAACAACACAGAGACTAGTTATTAATTATAAAAGCTTGATAGATAATTTAGGATTATTTCTAACATGCTCTTTAACTTAAAATTTCCCAAATCTTTCCATGTCTCGTTGACTTCTCCACCTACTTCTTCCCAGTATTCACCCTGCTTACAAAATCCTGTCTAGCAATTGGCCCTTTTGCTTTTATATTAAATAAATCACAACAACATATTTTTCACACACTATGGAGGAATATTTTACAACATTCCTCCTTTGTTCTGAATAAGAAAAGTTTTAACACTGACATAGAAAGACTACATAAAAGAACAGTTATGCAGAAAGGATTACATTTACACAACACAGTATATTTGTATTAGGCATATTTGACGAAAATACCCATTATTTATTCTATCTTCATTAGTCCAAAGCTCTATACCTTATTTACGCCCTATCATAACCAAGGGAAACTGCAAGTATATCTAACTTTTCTTCAACATTATCAAAGAACCGTGGAGGACATAATTTTACCTGAGTAAACAGAAATTGCTATGCAAAGCAGTTCCAAACTTACAAAAATAATAGAGATATCTGGCTTCCTGGACAGTCACCCAAGCTTCTTCTGCAACTTTAAGGCACACTATTTGGTTGATAGGCCTAAAATATCTGTCAAACTTTTCTATGAAACAGAAATTTTATAGAACTCTCCACTTTGTCTTGGCAAACTTCCTCAGTCACTTTCCTTTGTGTCCTGCAGAAGGTCTGGGTGACTTTTCTGTTGAAAGGTAAAAATGAAGAAAAAAAGGAGTGTACAAGAACAAAAGAAAACCATTTACTTTCCAATTAACTTATATCAAAGTTCATTTGTAGGAGCAAATACTTCACTTAATAATTAGTAAACTTAACCAAGGAGCAGGTACTACAAATAAGCTTTATGAATAACAATTTTTCTTAATATATTGCTTTAAAAACTTATTCAGTTTCACAATATCCTAGAGTGGAGTTTAACAGCAGTTTATTTGGTGATAAACTCACAGTAAGTATAACAATCCACAATCCTCTGTATGTGCTGGGAACTGGAACCAAATTCAGTAGCATAGAGGGCTGCACACACTTTTCATCTGCATTTGTAGTACATGAGACTGTGCCCAAAGTGGGCCAGTATTTTTAAGGCTATTGGCTGAAGGAGTTCCCACACTTCCTCCTTCTTTGTCCTACTAAAAGAGTTCTAAGCCTAATTCAAAGCTATGTACAATAAAAACAAGTATTAAGTATTGTCCAGGAAAAGAGAGGCAAAAACATACACAAAAATTAGAATTACAACCACCCTGAATAACTAACAAGAAACATATGCTAAATGTTTCAATAGTTTTCCTATCCTAAAGAGTCTAAGTCTTATAATAAAAATGGCTTGACTAAGTCATGAGAGAAAAGTGACTGGGACTGTATAATATTTAACACCATCGCTACCTCCACGGCTGTCTCGCCAGTGTATCAGAAATGCTGACTAGGCAGGCAAGTGTTGCCAGAGGATTGGGATCCGTGCAGGCAAGTGTTGCCGGAGGATGGGTATCCGCAATCCACAGAGATGAGTCCCAGGATGCCCCTTGGCAATCAGTTGTGGTGTAATTCCACCTGAGTTGCCATTTGTATTGACTCAACCTGACTGTCCTTGGAAGCCATATGTCTGTCTTTTCCCCTGTCTGTGTGTTCTTTGTGATCCTTGCATATTGCTAACAGATCAGACTATTCCAGGCAGTTGCGGATACAAACAAGACTGCTGAGGACATTTTTGAATTCTGCTCCACTATTAATTAAAGTCTTAAAAAGTAGCCAGTTCTGGGAATTGGCAGAATCATCATTAGGACAATTCCTTGATGATGTTGAACAAAACGTGTTAATTTTACTAGGAAAAACCTTAGAAGCTTTAGGCATTTGCCTGGAAATATGTACAGTTATAAATAGAAGGCCTATGAAACCTTTCTTATGGGAAGAAAAAGACCTAGCCTAAGCTGACAATATCTGAGCCTGTCCGTAGCACACCATCAAAGACCTGTGAAGGAAAATAATATTATCTGAGTAACAGGAAGTGCAATCAAGCAACTTCTAAAAAATGTAAGAAATGACAGAGACAACCAGCTACCTGGGTAATTACCCAAGGTAATCTCATTTCCATTGCTGGGGCAACCAACTTTGGCTAAAGCCTAGAGTATCTGAGAGACTATTATTAGAGACGGGAAAATTCAAAAAAAAATCTTGCCTTGTCTTGGTAAAATTTCTCAGACTTTTTCCTTGTAACCTGCTTGTCCAGTTTGAACACTGTGAATTTTGCCTGTGTTCAAGACAGAGGACCTCTTTCCCTAAAGGCCAGTTTTGCTAAGAAGAAAACATGCTCCAAATGGAGTATCTTCAGTGCCCAATATTCTTGTAGAAATAATTAGGTAAGTGCTGCCAGGAACAATTGTGTCTCAGATCAGCAGAATTTTAAGTTATTTAAATGTCATATTCTACAGTTATATGAAATGTTTGAAGATTACCTGCCTATGCCGAATATAGTCTCTATGCATCTATAAAACCTGGCTAATCTTGAGTATAAAAAAAGTGAATGACTATTGAGCTGTAATTTTTAATACCTACATAGCTTAAGGACTGAGGTTTCACATTAAAAAATAAATAATCTTTAAACAAAGATGCAGCTAATAAGGACAATGACCTCAAAACTATATATATATATATATATAGAGAGAGAGAGAGAGAGAGAGCGAGGAGAGATAAAAATATACAGTGCAATATAGTAAATATATTCTAAAATTGCATCAATATGCAAAATATCTTATGTAGAGTTAGAAACATGCTTACATATAATATGATAAAATAACTTTGTATAGGTACACCAATATTGTAAACAGAAATAGGAACATATTGAATATATCAAATATAGTTTGAGTTTGTATCAATATATAAGAATCTATACCAATTAGAAATGTCTATAAAAAAATCTCACAAGTAATAATCTACCTATTGTTCCATCCATTTCATTCTCCCTTTTTTTCTTTTTTTTTGTTAAATTATCATTTTATTAATATGTAATGGTTTTTTTTTAGTAAATTTTATTAAATTATAAAAGTTTCCATTTCCGCCCCCCCTCCCAACACCCTCCCACTCCCCCCACTCCCCCCCTAAAGAAATCCCCGAGTCAACTTTATTTTGACCCCCAACCCTATATCACTTATAACCAAAAAACTAATAATATCCCTAGTCCTGAGGACAAACTTTTTTGAGAGAGAGGACATTGTAATAAGATGTTCCATCTTAACCAAGTAGAAATCATCTTGAGCAGTTTTCAATCCAAAATCAAACTTAAAGTGGTGCTCTTCACATAATGGCATCATATCAATGAGGTGGAATCATTGTTGTGGGTCCTATCTTCTTCTGGAAGACTTCAAAGATTACTGCAGGGAAATTTATTGCTCATTTTGGAAAACTTAAACATTATTCATATAAACATATATTCAAAGAAAGGTACTATAGAGTCAAAAATGGGATTGTGGAAAAGTAAAGTTTTGTGAAAGTAGAGTTTTGATTTTAATAGTCCCTAGATGTTTATACTGATGTGAACTTTAAAGCCCTAAGTATCCTTTTGCATTCTAAGTTGATATTTTCAATAGCCTGAGATTCAATTGCTACTCTCTAGCTTCTGAATCTGTACCCCTATTAGTACAGCTTCAGTCAATCTTTGTAAAAGTTACTAAAGGGTTATTTTGGACCATTTATGGCATTAGTATATGATTAAATTTTTCTTCCTGATTCTTGAATTCTGTCCCAATCATTCAAGACTGCTGTATAGCACAGAGACAAGATATGTTAATTATAAATAACTTGACTCTGTGGATCAGTATAATGGCCCTCACCATGGATTTGATCTTGGGAGGCCGCAAATCCTTTGACTCTACCTTGATGTTCCAGGGCTTAGCCTCCTTTGTCTAATAGCACTTCCATTACAACTGTGGCTTATCTTCTAGCACTGTTGAAACTAATTGAAACCAGTCAATGGAGTAACCCTATCGCTTGAAGCCTATATCTTTATCAACTCCCTAACAAATGATGAATGCATGCTGTAAGATACTACTGCCTGCTTAATGTCTTTTAGATTATTCATACTTATAGTTTCCCAATTACATTCTGTATATCTGTGCTGATATTGAGTATTTGCTGGCTTTTCAGAGGTAATAACAGCATAAGTATCAAAAAACCCTTGGTAAGTCATCTCTGACTTTGAGACGTACTGACAATGCTTAATTCTTTGCCTGTACCTCCTTTCCTTACTTATCAGTTCTGACAAGTTCCTCAACTGAGTTCACATCTTTATATTACTGTCTTTTGTGAACCTGAGTCTCATGACCTGCAAATATTTCTAATGATTTTATCAAATCAATTAATTTCTGGTCCTCATTCTACTGAAATATCTTTTGTACATACCTAAACTTCTACCAATTTTACATGTGTTATGTGACTTTTATTGAGGAAAACACAAAAGACAGAGTGAGTAGTACAAGACCAATGAAGTAGAACTTAGTGAATTAGTGAAATTATTTAGGATAGCTTACATGAGCATGGATAAATAAAAAAGCTTCTCCAATGAAAAGACTCATAAGGTCACTCACAGCTAGCTACAGAACTGTGAGCCTGTTTCACCTTGACTAAAGGTCAGAGAGTATGAGCTTAATTTTGTTCTTTCTTGACAACAGGGGTCGCTACAAACAATAAATCCTGTCCTAAGGTATGGTTAATTAGTGTTTCGAGTATAGAGGTGGATCTGTTCCACCTGGACCAAGGATCAGAGAATTCAAGTTTATTCCTTATGTTATTTGAGTCCGTTGCAACCTCCCTCCATTTTGGAATGAATTATATAAGCATGTAGAAAATAAATGTTGATGGTTCAGTATTCACTGAATTTCCCTCTCAATGATGTTCTATATTTTTGTCTTTTATTTATCTTACATCTCTGTTCCTTTTGATTAATAATTGTAATTGCCATGCTCCTACCCTGTAACTTGCATATTTCATCAAGGCTGGACCCTGATACAGAACCAAAGCTATATCTTAGCCAATTGTTCCAATTCGTATAGGACTTGAGATGGGTAGAGACACATCATGAGAAAACTGTGATGACCTCTGAGTGGCATGAACATCTTATATCCATTTAAGGAGGTGTGTTAGTAGGACAAACTCCTGAAGGTCTCTTGCAGGTGACTCTGGCTAATAGGATTCAAGACCCTAATCATCATATCTTAAGAAGGGGAAACAGCTATGCAACAACACGCATATTTAATATATATTTATTAAAACGATCAGCAGTGTATTCAAAAAGTTACAAACTGATGAGTCCAGGCTAACAATCAACAACTGAATGAGTAATCAGACCATGCTATATTCTTATTAGAAAATATTCTATAGAAATATAATGGGCACAGCGAGAACATAAAATGTGTGTCAATATATAATGATCAACCAAAGAATATAGTGAATAAGTAAGTAACTCTTTCTGTGGGTATGATCTCTATCCAATTAAGTAAGAAAAAGTAAAATATGTGGAACATGTTCTTATATAGTATCTTGAAATTATCATACTGAAAGTAAAGATGTCCTTTGTTATTGATCAGAAATTAATGTATTTTTATGATATTATGATACATACTTATTTGTTTCTGTTATTAATATCATAGTCTGCATATAGAAGTTATTGATTTTGTGTGATTACTCTATATTTTACTTCCACAGAGACTGAAGAAGGATATCTTTGATAATTTTCCTGACATTTGTGTAAAACTTTAGTCTATCCATGCAATAAAAATGAAATTGACAGTGAAAGGTCTGCAGGTCTTAAGAAGTAACTGGTCTGAAAGTATTTTAAACCAAAGAGCTCATTAGCAGATTTTGTCTAGAAAATGATGTTTTGACACTAAGAAAATATCCATAATGCTGTCATTAAAATCCCCAATCTTGGCCTCAATTACATTGAATGACATGATGAGCCAAGTGACATTTGGGAGTAACTTTTCCCTTCTCTGTGGGAGGATTGGTCAGCCATATTCAGGGACGAGTATGGTTTGAATTAAGAAGTCTAAATGTTGAGAAGAGAATTCAATTCTGAAATTTCCAAATGACAGCTTGGATACATCGTGCCAAATGTTCTCCCTCTCTAGCTGTGCTACTGAAAGCCAAGAAAAACTAGGATTCAACAAAGGGACTTTTTATACTACATGTAGAGATCCAAATCAAGAAATGTGTTCAGGCTGAAGGACATAAAACTAAGTGTTGCATGTTAAGCCATGTGTCGGCTACTACTGGGCCAGAAGACTACCATGTACAAGGAGGTTAGAAAGCTATCTTCAAAGAGGACTAGACAGAGGTGCTAGCTTGTGTTTCTCTATTTATAAGATCATAATATTTTCATTAACTATGTGAGAATAATTCAGTGAGCATGTTAACACTTGGCAACATCTGAACCATATTAAGGGATGAATCACAGACTCTATGTTGACTGGGGAGGACAATATTGCCAACATGTCCATATTATTTTGTTTAAAAAAGATCAGTGGTGTTCCTGAATAATTTCAAACATCTGGAAATTTGTAAATCAATGTAAGGACAAGCTCATCTTGTCACAGTGTATAACTGATGATATCGATGGATTAATTTTTCTCATCATTCATTGCCTGGAAACAATGACTAATAGATCTAGTATTGGAATTCTAAAATTATAATTTGAATTTTGTATATTCATTCAATAATTTTCTTAAGAGTATAACTACAACATTTCATTTACTCTATGTGGAATTCTTTCTAATTAAACAGAGTGTTTTGTAGTTTTATTTTATGGGAGTATGAATAAAATCAGCATATGACCCAATTGCTCAGTTTTCTTCCATAATATTTTGTTTTATCTCTGAAACTGAATACTCTGGAAGTAAACACTGCATATAATAATAATGAGATCACACAGCAGTTGAAACAAAATGCAAGAATATGTTATCATATATTGTCAACTCTACTGTGCTATCATTTTTTTAAGCAACCTTCTCAATCAAGGTTTTCACTACGTACCTTAGGAAAGATAGAACCCAGTGTGTAGTCCATGCTGGCTTCTCCCAACTTTGGAATTAATAGGCATGTACTACCATGCTTGCTTGACCAGGACAATGTTTCTATAAACTTTGTGGTATTTTTATTTTTGGTTATTCAAGAAGATGGTTTCTCTGTAGCTTTTGGGCCTGTCCTAGAGCTAGCTACGAATTCACAGAGATCTGCCTGCCTCTGCTTCCCAGGTGCTTGGATTAAAGGCATGTGCCACCATTGCCTGAGGGTATTTTCTTTTTTGACAAAGACAACATCTACTACAACTTCCTCCTCACCTTTGACAGTTTGACAATTTCAAATGGGTAATTGTATAAAAAATATTACTAGCAGAAGACTCTGAAATGTAGTCTTTTCTTGATATACCAGTGTGGGGCGGTTTGGTGGTGGCACATGCCTTTAATCCTAGCACTCAGGATGCAGAGACAGGTGGATGTCTGTGAGATCAAGACCAGCCTGGTCTATAAGAGCTAGTCCAGGACAGGCTCCAAATCTTCAGATAAACCCTGTCTCAAAAAGGAAAACAAAAGGAAGGAAGGAGGGATGGAGGGATGGAGGGAACAAAGGAAGGAAGGAAGGAAGGAAGGAAGGAAGGAAGGAAGGAAGGAAGGAAGGAAGGAAGGAAGGAAGGAAGGAAGGAAGAAAACAAAAGAGATACTAGGGTCTAGATATTGAACACTTAGATCATTTCTGGACAGTTGATGTTAGCATTTTTCCTGATAATTACAATCATACACAATTTGACATTTTGAGGAAGTTTTACTTTTCTAATTTCCTCCATTTATTTGGTCAGCCTTTGTTCAGTAGTTACACTATTTGCCCTTTAAGTAAAAGAAAATTCAGATACAGCTTATTCCTGGTCTTATATTTGTTACAATAATTTAAAGATAGATTCATGATTGTTCTCTGTGATTCTCAAATGAATCAATTAATTCACATCTACCCATTATGATATTAATAACACTTTTATTCTTACAAATATATACATGTACACTTGCGCACACACACACACACACACACACACACACACACACAATGTTTTCATGGAAAAGTAAATACTTCTAAGAGATACAGATTCAATATTAGCACCTAAGTAAAAAATAAAGACATTTAATCCTCATACGCAACGTAATGTGAAAAGCAAAATTGAGTGAAATAAAATGAATGTTGATATTACGTAGAATCATAATTTAGAATGTTTTATCAAAGTTCAAATGATTATAAATTAATCTGTGCTTTCAAGCATATATTTTATTACTTCTCTGAACATGGGTATATCATTATATTTTTTCTTCATTCAGTTCAATTAGTTGTGTTGGCAATTATGGGTGAACATCATAACTTAATACTAGTAACTGAGTGATCTACAAAATTACTTACCATGATTTCAGAAAATAAAACTTAAAAATCCTCGATTCCTTGATAGTGTGTATGTGAATTGATAAACAACTTCACCCTTCTCTTTACTCTATCCCAAGCATATCAGTGGTTTTGTTTGTCATAAAAAATTGCTTACAAAGAACACAACTTCATTCCTATTTTATTAGGACTGAATTATTATTAAAAGGCAATGACTGTGTTCCTAAGCATGATCCATTCAATGTACTTCAATTATTTGTCTATTTTATAGCTAACATATTTTGAAAATTAAATATATCTATATATATATATATATATATATATATATATATATATATATATATATATATATACTTAACGGTACTTTGGTTAGTTTTGAAATCTTGGTTTAGAAGTTAATATTTAGTTATTTAATAAATCAATGAATCATATTTTATGAAAATGGAAAGCTCACAATTTTCATTATATGACTATGAGCATAAACACATATTTCTTTTATTTCTTGCACATTTTTATATGTGTATGCATATTTATGTGAAGGAGCTCATTTGTACGTGGATACACGTGTTCACATATATGGAGGCCAGAAGACAACCAAACTCACATTCTTCAGGATCTATTCTGGTTTTGGCAAAATGGGTCTTATTATTGGCTAGAAAGTGACCAGCTATTTATGAGAGCCACAATATCTCATTTCCTCAGAACTGGCATTAAAAGTATGTAGTGTTATTATGATATTTTAGATGAGAATGGGCCCATAGATTCATGGATATGAATGTTTGCTTCCTATTTGGTAGAAATATTTAGAAAGAATTAGGAGGTGTAGAAAAGATGAGGTGTGTTGAACTTCCCACTGGGCAGGAAACCCTGACTGCTCTTAGGGATGGAGAGGGAGGAGGAGAGGGAGTGGGGGGAGTGGGAGGGTGGTGGGAGGAGGGGCGGAAATGGAAACTTTTATAATTTAATAAAATTACTAAAAAAAAGAAAAGATGAGGTGTGAATAAATATCTTTGTAGCATGATTTAGCATCCTTTGAGCATATGCCCAAGAGTGGTATTGATAGTGTAAGTTGAAATACATCCAGATCGTATAACCTATTCTACACCAGTTTAACAACACAGTGCACTGTATAGTATGGGTTACATCTCATGGATAGTCAAGTATCTTCTGGAATCTGTGGATGATTGCAATTGCCAAGTGTTGTGAGAAGACATTGCATGGAAATTTTTTAAGCCCCCCAAAACTGGAAACACAAAGTTCTGTTTCTAATGATCATTTATTGCTTTCCCATGATCTATAACTGGAAAAAAAAACCTTCTGGTGGTATGAAATGAGATCTACTTTATCTTCTTATCCTAGGAAATTTATTTTGAAGAAGAGTTGCAAAAATGAGACTAATATTAGATGCAAACTATGGCATTAATCTGTCTAATTTCACTGGTATTGACTCCCACTTGGAAAATTACTTCATGAGTCTTCCACAGCAGATGATATCACTTATCAAATAATGTCTACTGTCTTCAGTTTCTTCCTCAACTCTCACTTTCTGCTAAAAGTTTCTTCTAAACAGAAGTATTCTCATCTTAACATATTTATATAAATGTATACATAAAGGAAGAATTGAAAACCCATTGCAAATCATTTATTTTGTAGTTCTTGTTTTAACCTATAAGACAATTATAAACCTTTGGTCTCCTGAATAGATGATCTTTCTCCTTAACCTTATACTCAGGAGTTAAAATTGGAGTTTATTCTTAATTTTTGGGGAGAAAATGCTTATAACTTTCATGCACTTTATGTGTCCTTTCTCCTGTCAGAAATGTCAACATTTTCTGTCTAGTTACTCACCTGTAGTTCTGTTAGAATCAGCTCCAAGGGTATATGTTTCCTAGTTTTGCAAATATTAATAGTATCACTTCTAACAGACACAAAATATATCAATAGTTTTACAGTATCATATATACTTACATATATATGTATATATATACATGTATATATGCATACATCTGTTTTGTAAAGCATTGTGCTGAAAATATTTAGCACACCCCCACAAATATATGTGCTTTTCACATATATTAAAAGCATTCTGAGATACAGATTTGTTTTACTTAGAAAAATGCAATTTTAACATATTTTAGCTGGGAAGGCATGGTGGTGCACACTCATCATAAGTAACCCAAACATTAATGCTGTGACAGAAATATCCCAAGGTCAATGCCAACTTTGTCAGCCAGAGTGAGATCATATTGCAAAACAAAACAACAATAAGAAAATATCAAAAAGCTAACTACATTTAAAAGCATGCCTATAAAGCAAAACATTTATTACTGAATTTATATTGTGTAATTTGGTTTTTATTATATATATATATATATACACACACACATATATACCTTTTTTCCAATTACCGTATTATGAAAATATAACTTTGAGCTGTATTGATCTTTTGCAAATAATTAGTGTATTATCATTATTAATACTTTCTTTGATAATTGATTAGTTAGTGAATTTCCATGTCACAATATAAATGTGTCATATGAGGATCTTGTAAACCAAATTAACTTCCCCTATAATCGAACTAATTGAAGGAGAATCATTTGTACAGAATTCTAAACTACAGTAATACCATTTTTCCACTGATAAAACATGAATTCATGGGATTTATAAAATGATGATTTTATTTACCCTGCAAACTTAGGAAAAATTGATTGAATGGATAATATTTGGATGATAACAGTGACTGTGGAAAATTGAATCCCAGTCATTCAAGATGGAGCACTGTTCTGGCTCTTACAAGGTACCTTTGTCTATAATTCAATCTTGCCCTTTATGAGTGTTCAAAATACCAAAAAATGTATTTATGACAGCAGCAACTGCATCTTCCTCTTCCCAAAATTGCTGCCCCATAGATCCTTCTACTCCAGGAAGAAAAATATCAGCAGCAAAACTTCCTCAAATAGTGTTCTCTTTCACATGCTGCAAAGACCAGATTTAAGCTCTCTTGTCAGTTTTCTTTTTCTTTACTTTTTTTCGCTATGAATATGACTTCTAACTCTTTAGAAATACGTGAGGGAGACAATGTATATTTTTTTTCACTTTAAAAGCAATAAGGTAGTGTTCTCTGGCACAAAGGTATTTCAAAAGTAGCTGAACTTTAAGAGTTGAAACTCTCCCTTGCCCAATACATAGTGGAAGGGTTATTCTCAATCAGAATTATTTTAAAGTGTTTAGTAAAAAAGTGCAGAAGTGATTAATTTTTCAACAGTGTTAATAATGGAACTGTCCAGTTGAGACAAAATGGAGGTAGAAACTGAATAAGTCATGAGCCATTTGGAACCATTTTAATTCTTTCCATCCTTTCAAGTAGATGGAAAAGTTGAAGGAAATTAAATATAAAAACAATAAAGATTTCTTGTTTGTGTATAATGTCATTCTAAAATTAACTTATGTGAAATTTGTTGAAATGCAAAATTTGAAGGGAAGGTAATTTTAGTACAGTGTTCAATTAAGATACAAATAATACAGTTGATCTTGGGAGATACTGGTTCAAATCTTTTCCTTAAAATTTCCTTATTCATGGAATTTTCCTTTAATCTTTAGACTTAGGTCTTATTATCTATAATATAAATCTAGCAATAAAAACATATTTTAATATCACCAGCCAATATTATTTATTGTTTTTGTTGTTTATTTATTATTTATTAATCATTTTTAATATTATTCACTTAATACTTAAAATTTTTTAAGACCATAAAGTTTGTTCAGTATTAAAAATGCAATTTTTGCTAGGTGAGGGAAGCACAGCACTCAGGAAGCAAAGTAAGAAGAATCTGTGAGTTTGAGGCCAGTGTTGTCTAGAGAGTAACTTCCAGGATAACTAGGGCTGTTACACAGAGAAACTCTAGCTCAAAAAAACAAAACAAAACAACAAAACAACAAAAATAAATGTAACTCATTGGAAAGTCTCCAGATATTGTGGTTATGATATTTTTACCGTTTGTTTCTAAAATGTAGAAAATCATTCAAACTTCATGTTATGTGCTACATGTTACACAGTACAGCTTCTGATTTTGATTTACTGAAGTAAAAAAGTATTCCCTGTATTCCAAAAAGTCTCAGACCTCACCTTTGTGAGTTTCATTGTACATATCTTTGAGTTTCAATAAGTTCTTAAGGTACAAGACAAAATTACTTGGTACAAAAGCCAAGGAGGCTGTATCCTGGTAGATGGTATAAGAAGAATGTTCTCAACAAAAGAAAACCTTTAAGTGTGTGCTGTGTCATTCTGGTAAATGTTAAATTCATGTGCAATAAGAAGAAAATATGAAGACCAGTTAGGATGCAAAGGGCAAATATGCCTATATGAAAGCCAATAGACATTAAGAAAATGTCTACATATGTAAGTCTGTAGAAATATAGTATATATAGCACATTTATATATTCTAGGTAAGTAATACGTATCTCAATTGCATCCAATATCGCTTCTTTCAGTTCTATAATTATAGATGACTAATATCTCCTGGAGTTACTACCCTTTCCAGCCACAGCCGGACTTCTAAGCAATTAAAATTGATGAGTATAATGAGAATCACTTTTAAGTCAAACCAGAAAAAAAGAATATTCTTAATCCTCTGACCCCTTGCATGTCATTAGACATATGTGAGTGTATTAGAAACAACTGACTTTAAAGAGAGTTACTGGATAGCCATAGTCAGCTTTACAGTGATGGTCTTTCAAATCAATGTCTGACATTTAAATCAGTTCATATCTTGATTTGTCCTTTGTTGGAATTATATTCTTCATTTTACTGCAATTTTCCTATTTCTATAGATGCTGAGACAATCACCCTGCTCTTATTTAGACATGTTCAGAGTACCAAGAGTCAAATGCCCTTCTTGACACTTTTGTTTTCTCATTATCAACTTTATTCTTCATTCTAATGATAATATAATCTGGAGTTTTTTTGTCTGTTTTATGGAGGATTCTTATTCCTCAGTTTCATTGATGTTCTTTTCTCGATAGGCAATTCTCTATGTTCAAATTTTTTTCTGTTCTCTTTCCTACATTTTTTTCTTGAAATTTGCGTGTTCCCCTTGTAATTATAAATGTAGAATGCCTCATTTCTTGAACATTTGAACATGTTTGTGATTTATGTTCATTTTGAATAATTTCCTTTGACCTGCCATCATGTTTGCTGACCTCATATTCTATAATATTTAATCCTTTGTTTATACCAAGGTTTGCATTTTTGGTATAGTATATTCACTGTACTTGATATTTGAGTCTTTCTGATTCTCTTCCCAATTTCTTTTTCCTTTAATATTCTTTAATCATCTTAAAACAGATTTTTAAATCTATACACTTATATAAATCAAGACATTATATGTATAGACATATAGATTTACAGATAATAAATTTCTCTTAAATGTAGTCAAGTATCTGAGACTTTTACTTCACTTGAATATATTGCTTTGTTTGTGTTTCTCCTATGTGTTCATTATGTTTTTGGTTTGCTATAATCTTTTAAATGCAATTTTAGCTGAAATAGAATTATATTAGTTTCTTAGCTACCTTTCATCCTTCCAAGCCTTTCCAGCAACCTTTGTTCTATCCCCTCTTGTTACCTCACTCTCAAGTAGACAACCCATTTTCTTCATTCATTATTATTATTATTAGTAGTAGTAGCAGTAGTATTAGTATTAAATTATATATGTGCTCATTTATGTGTTTGAACATATACATACACTCTTTTGAGCCCATTTTTGGTGGACATTTTGTATATATGCTTTCAAGTCCAATTATTTTGTATTGAATAAATATTAAGGGAGCTCATCCCTGTGATATTACTGTTAATTTCCACCAGTGATTCTTTTTCTGTAGTCCATTGTTTCTGGGTGTGACTCCATAAAATTTTATCCCTTCCAGATTAGCATGTCTATTTATATTGCCACTTACCAGGTGAGACTGTTTCACTTGGCAATTCCTAGTATTCTCGCTATTACAGTCCTTCTGTGTCTCTTCCACAATGTTTTTTGAGCAATGTTTGTCAGAGTAATGATGTATAATTATTTAAGACTCTAAATAACTAATGATCAATCCTTCTTAAACTCTACAGCAAGAAGGAAAAAAGAAAGAAAGAAAGAAAGAAAGAAGCTAGAAAGAGGGTGGGAGGGAGAGAGGAAGGAAGGAGGACGGAGGGAGGAAGAGAGGGAGGGAAGGAGGGAGGGAGGGAGGGAGGGAGGGAGGGAGGGAGGGAGGGAGGGAGGGAGGGAGGAAGGGAGGGAGGGAGGAAGGAGAAAAGAAACAAAGAATTACTCAAATACTTCCTTTTTGATACAGGTGTTACAATAATACCAATACTGGGACGATACTCACCACCAAAGGAAAAACAAAATCAAAATCTCTTGACTGATGTCACTGATGAACTTGACCCAAAAGTCCTCAATAAAATACTAATAATCTGAATATGCTCATATAATAAGAGCACTGGCCTCCAGAATCAAGATGGGATTATCCCATAAATACAGTGATATTTCAGCATATGGGGGTCAATAATTATAATAACCAGAATAAATGGACTTAAAAGTCACTTGATTATCTCAATAAATTCAGGAAAAGACTTTGTCAACATTAAACATGATTTCATGAAAAAAGTCTGAGAGAAATTAGAACTGGAGGGGATATATTTTATAAAAGAGGTTACATATAACAAATCCTCAGGAAACAATACCCTAAATGTAGAAAATCTCAAAGCAGTGTAATTAAAATCAGGAATGAATAATTTCACACTAGTTCAGGTTGTACTGGAGAAATGAGACAACTGGAGGAAATTAAAGAATAAAAATAGAAAAATGTCAAATTATTCTTATTTGTAGATGACATGATATGTACAGAAAATATCCCAAATATGGCACCATAATTTTTCTATAAACCATCAACAATTGCACCAAAGTGACATAGCACAAAATAAACTTACAATAATGAGTAGATTTACTATGGAAAAACAATAAACACACTGAGACTGAGAAAGATATCAATTAAACACAAATATTTTGAAATAAGGCTAATCAAGAAGATTTGAGATCTCTGCAATAAAAATTCTAAATCCCTAAAGAGATGGGGAAACATTCTCGACATTTTGGAAGTCATTGCTTTCATTTTAAATATTATAATGGATCAGCATGACTAAAAACACAGCTTATTTGTCTTGTTGAGCTTTTTCTCAAAGAACGCAAGCCTTTTCCTTTTGCTGTCAATAAGGCTGACAAGCCAACCATTAAGATTCCTCTTAAAGTGGAGTCAACCTCATACTGTAATAGCACTTTCATTAGATTGATTTGAAATGAGATTAGACCTGTGCATAACCTCTCCTCCCATGAGTACCTTTTTAGTTGTTGGTATGTGAAAGAGGGTTATTCGACTGCTGTTGCACATAGTTTGGATTCAATTTTCTATTTAACTTCAGCAATTTTCCTAAATCCAGGTGTCTCCCAGTGTGCAAGAGTGAATGTATTCCATTTCACCATTGCTTCTTCAGTGGGTTTCATTAGTACAAGTGAACTGTCTGCCTGAAAAATTTATATCTGTGTTCATGCCTTTTTCTTATTATAATTTGTCATGCTAACCCACACTGTCAGCTAGGACTTAGCTTGTTTCTCCCCTTCATAAATTGTTTCGCTTGCATTCTCTGGTTTCTCCCTGCAGTATTCATTCTTAGGCAGAACAAGCTTTCAGCACGAAGCACATTGCCATTCCTTGCCCTATGGAATAAAGTTTAGCATACTTCACCAGCCTTGAAATAAAGTGTGTGTGGTTGGAGAGAGGGTTACTTGTGTGTTTTTATGTGTATATGTGTGTGTGTGTGTGTGTGTGTGTGTGTACTCATTCTTCAGTGTTATCATGGGATAGAAGATTTTCTGCATTGTTAATATCAAACTAGGAATATAAATTCTAATTTACATTTCTAATACTGCTTTTTCAGTTTTTCTATGTGTTTCTGTGGAGGTGAATGTTAAAATGTATGACAAATATTTGTGTGCATGTGGATACTATTATTCCATATGCGCTGTCTCCGTCTATGACTTTCTAATTTATTTTGAGACAGTAACTCATTCTGTCTTGGAAATTCATTGGATTACTAGGCTGGTCAGCCAACAAGCTCAAGCTCAGCAAGCTCAACCCCCTTCGAGGGTTATAGATATGCATCTAACGTCTTTGTAGATGCTTGAGATCTGTATCTGGGTCCTTAAGCTTTACCAAAGCAAACACTCTGCCATCTAAGCCATCATTTCCATTAAAATTTCTACCTCTTTTTGATTTTATGTCAAAATGAATTTTCTTATCTGTATAACATCATTTCATCAATTCTCTCTTCATCAAAGAACTCTCATTTCACAGCATAGAAAATGTTAATATGTTTATTTTTCTTTATTGTTTATTTTACCAACAAAGGTAAATCAATATAATAAAATTCTAGTCATCTTGACTCATGTGGTCATTATGCATATACTATAAAATAAAGTCATCTTGATTAAGATTTCTTGGAAAAGAACGTGAAGTTATGAGGAGTGCTGCATCATTGATAGCAGGAAAATCAATACAGTAAGTTGCATATTTTATTTCCCACATATAAATGCATTAGGTACATTCTGATCCATTCTCACAGTCTTGTAAATTTCCATTGTATAGATTCTTTATGTTATGTAAACTCTTTTGGGTAGCTAGGATGTTGTCTTCTCTCATTCTATAGGTATGTCTGTTTCTCTCTCTCTCTCCCTCCCTCTCTCTCTCTCTCTCTCTGCATGTGTTTTTGTGTCTATACATCTATGTGTTTCTGTCTTGCTTTAACACATAGGTAACTATAATCTTTTAAATACCATAAATTTACACCTATGTCCTTTTTAATTAACACAGCTATAAACATTCCACGTTAATTGTAAACCTGAATTTTGCCATAATGTGCACACCATAATATAGTTAGTGAATAGTGAAGAGATAGCAATCATTATTTTCATATTTTAAAACACTACAATGTACCAATGCCAAAAACCAAATAAAGTCAATTCTTAAACACATATATATTTTTAAATCACATAACTCCAGAACAAATGTATGATAACATTTTAACAATGTTTTACAGAGGCTAGAGAGCTAAGTTGCTTAATCTGTCGTCTTAAAGTACTCAACTTTCTTGTTGGTGACAGCAGCTTAGGGATACACCTATATTGAAATTGGATTAAGTGAACCAGAAAAAAAATGTACTTTCAATTTCTGTAAATCAACCGAGTTACAAGGTAGGAAATTTAATTCCTTCTTCTGATGGAATTTTTACTTTATTAATTAAGGTTTTTAATTCATCTATTCTTCTCTGTTGACTCTGGGGAAGCATCTGCCCTCTTTGATCCATGTCTATACATGGAATTCTTCAAGTGTCCTAGAACCCTTGTCTCTGGGTTTCACTGCATAGATATAGTATACATCTTTCTTACCAGAATATATGACAGAACAACGGAACTATGAAGATGAGAAAATGATTCCAGATAAACTAGAATTTCTTATCATCCCCGGTGAATAATATATCCAAAACTAAATGTGAGCACCAACATAGCATCAGTGCTCTACCTCCATAGCTGGATCATGTGTGTGGAATGCCCTTCACCTCAGAAACATTTGAATGTTGAGAAATATGTGAGGATCTCCCACACATGCAGAAGTCACAGAAGATGCTTCCTACAGCCCTATGAAAGGGCACAGACTCAGTAGCTGACCCCATGTTTTTGTATTTCATATGTGTCTTTAAATTTAACTCTGGTTTCATTCTCAGAGAGGCTAACTCATCCCTCCCTGATGTAGGTGCCTCAGTCTGAAGAGTTCAACAATAAGGCTAAAGAGCAGAACAGTGGTTTATCTCTTAGCCCCGTAACTTCTTCAACAGATTACCTCTTCTCCAACATGATGGAACTCATGAGTAATGAATAGAATCAAACATGTCATTGTATGAAAGTTAGAACAAATTTTTGGCTTTACCTCACAAAGTTACTATTCACATGTGTTGCCTAACAAGTTAAAACTGGTTAAATTGAATGAATAGTAAGTATAATGTACAGAGTAGATAGAAGATTCTTGGTTTTGGTACAAAACCATATATATTTTATTATTTATTTTATTATATGTAATATATATTTTATAAGATTATAGTTCAAAATTATTATTAAAATACTTGAATGAATAAATACATTCTCAAAATTCAAAATACAGTCAGTACAAAAAACTTGCCATAGATGCTAGAATTTTCTTTAATTATGTATGAATTGTTATTTTAACTTAGATTTATATCAGACAACTGTAAATCTTGACTTTTCATCATGTGATTCGGAACAGATAATTCACATTGTCAAAAACATTGAAACACAGTTTTAGCCAGCATGGCCACCATCACATCTTATGATAAGCCCAACAAATCATGAGAAAGACAGCTTGTGGACTTCATAAAAAGATACCATGTTTCTATAGTTTACAAAAAAGCTCATAAACAAAAAAGACACTATGCCATATGCACTATCTTCTGATCAAAATTGTATGAGGCATAATATACTCATAGCTCACTCTTGTGAGCTATTTTGGCATTATACAAAAGTAATTCTAATTTATTAAAGTTTATTTTCCTTGCTCTTCATATCCCACCATCAGTTTCAATACAAAATAATTACCTTCTCCAGGAGAAATTATATTGTTGTTTTATCGCAGACTATGAGTGCTTAGAATCTTGTATCTCAGAGTGTGCACACTTTAACAAGGCAGAACTCAGTAAATTAAAACATAAGCATGTATGTTCATGTGTGCATATAGTAAAAAGTACATAAGCTAACTCTAAATTTTTATATATACTTTTATCTGCTAAAAGTATTCCTGAAATGGTACTTCAGGGTGTTTCATACTTTGACATAAGTATTATTACATGTCAAAAGAGTACACTATTATCAAAGGCAGTCTAGCAGATACTTAATGTAGTACATCTTCAGTGAATATGTTAATTTGTACCTCTCCCACAAAACATGCATAATAGAAGAAATATAACCCTCGCTCCAATTTATGGATGAAAAATTGACTTCTTGAATTTACTACACACTACTAATAAATAAAATGGTTTGAAGACCTTATTTATTCTTCACTCTGCTTACATTAGTTTCTGGTCAATTTAATCCATCCCAGGAAATATAGTAACATAAACATGGCTGAAAAGAAATGAATCATTGAAATTCATTCACCTCACAAAAAAAGGATCATGCAGAGATTGCTCTCAATGTCTACTCCCCATTTTATATCGTTCATGTAACTTATTTTTCTTCTCACTGTCTCAAAGAAGACTGGAAATATTAAGGAAAAATTGCTGATGGATTGGAAAATAAGAAAACTCAAAATATGTTCTGAAGTTCCTAAACTGCATAACAATGAAGGAGACCAAAATGCAGACAGAATGAGTCTTCATGTGGTTAATTTTGTTAGGATTTTCCTTACAAAACATGTATAAAACAACAATCTGATGGGGATTTGGCGCAAATATGAATTAAATATTAGATGAATTAAATATTAATTTTATATCTTATGGCCCAAACACTCTAATATTGGTAGTTTTATCTGCCCTTAGATTGACAACAAAAGATATATGTGGTATTCATTGTTCATAGGGCTTAAGCAGGCAGAGGTGGAGGTTATCAATAATTATAGCCAATCGCTTTCCACTTCCTGAAATATAAGTGAAAATAGAACATTAACCAATTCCCCATTATGCCTCAGTAAATTAACTGCATAAATATGGAACAAATATCTTTTTTTTTTACTTTCCAGGGAAGTTTTTTTTTAAATTGCTAAAGAATACAGTCCAATTTTTATGATGTTTAGAGATAACATTCAGAGTGACTACAGAAATCTTTTTACGTTGTTGTTAAATTCCTTTAGCAGTATAAACTATCAATAAGAAACAATTTATAACTTGAACAAAATATGTAATTATTAACAATTACTTGAAACTTCTATAAGTGAAAAGATACTGCATGTTTTTATACCTAGGAAGACATATAATTTCAGTATTTTAAAATGTGAAATCTAATTTCACTTTATTTTTGTGGAATCCACTAGATTTTTATGTGGCTTGGATCAATGTGAAGAATGTTGTGAAGTGATTCTGAGGAACAGAAGGCAGTAAACAAAGAAGGGAAGGAGGTGTGTTTTGCTCTGTGGTTTGATATTATGAAGGCAAAACTTTTACCCCTGTCATAGACAATTATGTCTGTTCTTACTTTTGCTTAACCAAGCAGTTCTTCAACACTATACTGTTCATTGCATCCTTTATACCACAATGTCTTTTAAACCACAGGCGCTGGGTTAACCCTAACAGTGGGGATGCAGTCAACGTTCTATTCTACAAGAACCAAGCTAAAACATATAGAGTCATAGGGCTACCCAGGAAAGGCTTTTATCTTCTGAGGCCCGGCGATTCCGCAGCCAAGCTCTACAATGAGCTACGTCGATTTGTTGATACAGTTTCTCATGAAGAAAATAAAGAAGGTAAATGTAAATGGAAAGGGAAGGAATCATTTGCATGAGAACTGTAGTTTGGAGGAACAGAGGGAAAAAATTAAAATTAGAACAGAAAATGTTTAAGGTAGATGGTGGGGTTAAAATTCCTTTTAATTGAGGTCATAGACACAGGGAATAAAGAGCTTTTTTTTTTCTGTTTTCAGGCTAAATTCCATTGTCCACTCTGGCTATGTAGACAAAATGAACCATTGTGATTTGTATGTCAATGATCTACTTATGGGACTTTCTCAAAAACTTTGAAAAATAATATTTCTTGTCAGATGTTAAATTGTTATAAAACTATGGCATATATTTTGTATAATATGTGAATATTTTAGTAGAAATAATGCTAAGTAATTTGCTTAAAGGTCTTTTCCTTTACTTATAAGTACTTTATTTAATTAAATACCAAATAAATCCCATAAATTTTAAATCAGAGGTAAAAATACACATGCTTATATGAAATAATAATTTATGTAAAATGAGTCTATCAGCATGTGCTTTAGAACAATTATTACCCTATTTTCTTGCAGAAATGGGAAGAGATAAAAAAGCCTCTTGATTACTGAGGAAATATGTATATGTGCATAGTTCCACTCATGTGCAGTTTTATGCATATTTAAATTTTGTCAATCATCTGAAACTCTATGATGATGTAATAATGATGTTTAAATACAAAATTTAAATTATCAAAAGCTCTATAAGTTCTGTTTCTCTCTTTTAAGAAGTGATACTACTAAATAGACAATTTTTGTATCAAATACTTCTGCAGTCCATAAACCTGAAACTCACTTGATTTCTAGTCTTTTTAGCATCTAGCTCAAATCCTACATGTAAATGTAATCACCAAGAGAAGTTAGGACTTGTGAGACAAAAGAACAGGACAACATTCACTCTACTTATTAAAGAGGGAGAGAAGGAAGAAAGAAGGCGGGTGTCAGAGAGAGAAAGAAACAGGGTGGGGGCATCACATGTGCATGTTAAGGCACACATGTTGAATTCCAGAAGATGACTTACAGTAATCGTTCTTACTTTACATCATGTAGGTTCCAATAATGAGACTCAGGTTCCCAACTTGGTGCCAACCACCTTGACTCAATGAGTCATCTTCCCAAAGCACTACTCTTCCTATTTTCTCTACCTGCATTCCCTGTGTCATCTGTTACTTGAACAAACATTTATAAACTCCTCCAATATTTTGTATATTGTTTTCTTTCTGTAATAGATAAAGAAACCATGGAAATGTTCTAAAACAGCCTTACATTCACAGAAATAAAGGACAAGCTATGCAGCTGTGGTGTATGTTATGAAAAAAATAACATATTGAGTAGCAAAATATGCTCATGGGTTACCCCACATCTCCCAACTAAGCAAGATAGACCAGTCTTTATTGGGTCTTAGCTTTCTAATTAGGTACAGAAATGAAGTATAAGAAGAACAGTCTAAAATTTCTTGGTAGAAAGATCAGCAACTGTAAAACTTGATATTTATATTGATAGGTGTAATATTTGTTTGCCTATATGTGAAATACATCTGTGAAGTTTTGTGGACACCAGAAAAGGGTAACACATGCCCCAGAATTAGAAACGCATAATAGTTTAAGCTTCCTTGTGGGTACTAGGAACTGAAATCCATGTTCTCTGATTCTTAATTGCTAATACATATCTTCAGCCCAATTTTTTTTTACAGGAAAAAGAGATTAGTTGGCTTCAATCAACTATGCAAAAACCAATGCTAAATTCACAGAGGAGCTGAAAATGAACCTGCCTCAATTACTTTATTTGAAGATACCAGAAGATGACTGGAGATGGCTACTTTTCTTAAACATTATACTGCCTGCTTTATGGGGAAAAATCACAGGAAAGGTTCAGATAAAGCTGGAAAGAGAATATTAAGAAGTGAGAAACAATTGGTGAAGATAGTTTGGAGATGGAGAGACATGAATGGATTTGAAATATTTCAGTACGGAATTGACAAGGGATGTTCGACGGGTTTTGGTATGAAGAACAAATCAAAGGTAGTTTCCTAAGATTTAGACTAAAACAATTAGTATGTGTGATTTATTTAGTAAATATCTGGTTCCTTACCATTTGCAACAAAATACCCAAGATTTGATACTTAATAAAGGAGGTTCAGTGAAGCTCCTATTTCAGATAAAACAAAATTTCAAGACATTGTGACTTTATCATTTTTACTGGTGATGATGAGCTCTGAATAAATGGTATCATGAAGGAAGAAGAGACAACAGGGAAGGCAGGAAGGCAGAGAAATTCAGTATTGGGCTTCATTTTGGTAGATCTTGTTAGAATCAATTGAATTCTTGCAAGAGTCCTCAAAAACAGTTAGTGTGGGAACCAAGCTTCTTGAATGTGAACCTTGGAGGCAACATGAAATCCTCCATGCTAGAGCACTATATGAGAAGCCCTTTAAAAGAAATTGAGATTACTTTTCAAGGGTAGTTAATTCCCAAAAGATGGTTAAACACACTCATTTAGGTGGGTAAGTGTGAAGCAAAAGAGTTTGTGCTTTCAACAGAGATTTAGATGTAAGTGTTTAATGAGAAACCTCACAACCAAGACACTGAATATAAACTGCTCACACTGATAGTTCTGAAACATGAAGGTGAATGGTTTAGTGGTGCTTTGCTGGTATGTCTAGATATTTCCATGAAAGATCAGTAGATCAACCTAAGCAAGAGGAAGGACCCTCCACCTGGATCTAGTGTTCAGTTTTCACAGTCAGAAACTACTTATCTGAAAGGGAAGATAATCTATTTTTCACAGAAACATTAATACTGGCTTTTCATAAACTAAATATGAAGTCCAAATTATAATTTATTAATTAGTATGATTTAGCCATATGGACCAGATACTTTTTAAAACAAAAATAACCTGTTATTTTCACAGTATGAAAAAGAAGAGAACAAATTTCTCCCGGCCCTCCTACCCTACATCAAATCTTAGTCTAATCCTTGGCTTCAGTTCTGAAGCCAATCTTATGCTAATTTGGCTTCATGTATACAATTTCCCACAGTGAAAAAAAATGTTATTGCTCTTGACAAAATTGGCTTGTGCTCATCTATTTTTTCCTCTTTAGAAATGGTTTCCCAATAGAACTATATACACTTCTGCAAAGAATTTTCTTTCCTGGAGTGCATGTAAGCTGCATTAGGATATAAGCTACTGATATTTGCCTCTGAAAATGTGATTTTAAGAACCCCTTTACTTTCAGCCACCCTTTTGACTGAAATATTCTCTCTGCTAATGTTAAGATCTCTTTATGATTCACAGATGTACTTGCATGTTCCTAAATTGTTTGTCAATTGACTATCTGAGTTATCTGTTGGCAATGCTATTTCTCTTCTGTATAAATACTTGGGGGTAGCCTAAAGGTGTAAAGGATCAGGATCACTCTGAAAATGTTCAAAAGTACTTGCCTTTGCTTATAGAAAGTACCAAAGGCTAATATATCATTCTGCAAGGTAAGTGGGATAAAAAATGCATGCTGATAAAGCCTTTATATATTTTATCATATTTCATACTCAATTCTAGTATTTTTGTTAAATGAATGGCTTTGTGACTATTTCTTTCCTAAATTTGATCATTCAAGAGAAAATTAAGTAAAAGGAACTGCAGCTATCAATCCTAATTTGAGACCACCTTTGATAACTGATGCAGTCTTGCTTGGTTAGGATTCTGTTGCTCTGCAATGTAAAGTCTGGATGTAGAAACTCTTGTCTCTTGAGTGGAAGTGCTCTTCGTCGCATTGAGAGTCAACTGCTGCTGAGTGTATTTCAAAAGTCAAGAGTATTGCTATATGCTTTGCAACAGAATATCTCACTGAACCAGTTAGGTTATCACATTCTCTTCCTTTAACAGAACTAAAAATATCAACGAATAAAAGAAATAAAGTACAACATGTAAGACATCAGAATTATGAAAACATATATCTGTATTCAAAGGTCACAGTATCCACTTAACCAAGACAATGCTTTGACTTTCATGTTCCTAAAGCTATTTATTCCCATGAAATCTCTGAAATGCCATATACTCTGAAATTTTTTCTTCAATTCTCTGAACCTTTGTCATTTACTATTGTCTGCTTGTAACACACACACACACACACACACACACACAATTTATGTATTGAAGAATTCCTGGTAAATTATGAATCCTAGCTAAGAAGTCAAATTTATGAATCTGAATATATTCAAGTTTTCAGAAATTATGTGATCTACATATTGTTCTCTTCCTCTCACTCTCTGTATATGAATATATTTACTTGTTTAGAAATGGAGAGAGAACAATAGAGAAACAATTCAGAGTTGTAAAAGACATAAAGAAGTTTTTCTTGGTGTTTGTATATTCTGTGTTTATTAAATTATTTGTCATCTTGATCTTGGGCTAAATGTTAAGATCTTGCTGAGAACTGGAAATGTACCAACCCATATGGCACCACATATTCAGACACACAATCTATTTCTATTCTTTCTTCCTTTATCTTTGTATTTCTTCAACCCTTTCAACTATCTTATTCTGTGCACTCAGTACCCCAACTCACTACATCAAACATCTCTAGATAACTACTTACTCTTTAATTTCTAAGATTTGAAGAATATTAATGGTTGGGTACCTAAGCATATGTAATTTAAAAGTAGACTGTGCTTTGGTTGGATTTAGTAATGTTAGCAATAATAAGCTACTTTGTGAACTGTAAAGAGTACACTCTATGTAACATATAGCAGATATATTACATTAAAATAGTTTACAGTGAATCATATATGTCTCCCTTCCAATATGTTCCTTTGCCATTGCTTAGTTCCTGATTGTTTTGAGATAGAGGTGATAGATAAAAATGTATCTTTGCAATGATACATCAAGGATAAACTTTACAGTCTTCAAATATATGCTTTGTGGAAGCAGCTCAGTTGCTATAAGCATGATATGTTCATAAACCTAAAATGAACTAATTAATGAACAGGGTTACTAATTTTCTTTGCATCCAAAGGGCTTCACCCAAAACCTACCTTCTTTTTTATCTTCCTTCATGTAAACAACCCCAAGCTCGCATGAATTTTACAATAATCCTGTGGTATTATCTCCTCATGCAAATAGCAAAATATACAGAGAAAATGAATCTTTGTTGCTTGTTTTAACCAACCGATGTAAGAAAAATAGCAACTAATTTATGTCATATTATACATATAATTATTATTTTATTTACAAAACAAATACTTCAGTGACTCCTATGCTCTTACATAAACTTGTTTAGCATGCACACACACACACACACACACACACACACACATAGAATTTCAATTTGTTTGCAGCCTCAATATGTTAAATAAGTGCCTCATAAATCTGGATAACAAATCATACCATTTATTTCTCTGATGCTGGTTGTGATCCGTGGTTCCCAAGACACAGAGACAAATAGATTATTTTCTTATATAGTTCCTGGTAACTTGCGTCCTAGATTATATAATACTTGGAGTCAGATTCTCCTTTCTTCACACACTTCTGCTTCAGGGTGTATATGCCAGGCCCTTATAATATCACTGTTGTTACAATTCTTTCTCCACCTCACTCCATTTTCTGTTATATCTACCCTAAGCAACTGGAGGCAAAATTTATGAAGCCCAATAGATGTCATCCGTATGTTAGCTCAACATTTTCGCAGACTTCCTTGTCTTCTGTGTTTGGATTTATATTGAACTTGAATTGAGTTCTCTGCAATCTGAGACAGGATCCCATTAGGAATTTTCATCCAACTATTATGACGTCCTCTATTATCTCTCAAACTCTTGTTGACTATTGCCTTTCTGGTGCATAGTAAAAAAAATAATGACATGGAAATTAAAACTACCTAAAAGCTAAGGCAGGGGTAACCATTCCTGTAGTATCTGTTTTTTCAATATTCCATGCTCATTAAACTATTTTTCTCAGTATTGCATAACAGAGATGAGTTGTATCCAGAATATTTTTGGAATAAGATGACGTCATCCTTACAAAACTACTGATGATTAGACTAGGGATCAAAAAGAAAAATAAGTAGCCTACCAGAATGTAGGCTTGAAAGAACAACAAAAACAACAAACAATAATAATAATAATAATAACAGTAATAATGACAGCAACAATAATAAAATGTTAAAAAAGAAACCCTAATGACTAATAGGGAGAAATTCAAGAAAATTTAATCTCATCATGAAATTCTCAGCTCTATCATTGAGTACTTCACTAACTAATGTTCCTTCATCAAAATGAAGTTGATCAAGATGCTGCCAAAGACAAACTCCATTAGTTCCTATAAGTTTGGTTTGGTGTGTATCTCTGTTTCTAATTTATTTTTTTCAATGATTATTTCTCCAAATTTTTTATGATGTCACAATACTGTATATTTTCTACACTTGCAATGGTCTGACTTCTTTTAAAATCCTTTGGTATCCTGAGTTCATTGGAACTAAGATAGGTAACCACATAAAAGATAATTTACACCACATAAGCCACTAATCTCTTGGTAATTTATATCAGGAATACTTGGTGTCTTACACACATAGTTAAATTTCTACAAGCATTTTCCTTTCCCTTCTAGGCAGTGTGCTACAAGCCTACAAGAACATTACCAAAAGCAGATGTGCTATTGGATGTAGCCATCATTCAGGCTTGTGGAATGTCCAAAACTCCCTGTCACTTTTTGGCAGTGAGGACTAAATGTCTGCTTTCATATCTTCATTCAAAGGCATAAATGTTTATCAGCAGAGACATTTTTATAAATAGTTCACTGAAATTTCAAATCACACCATAGAGGTAAATATTGGGATCCAAAGAAAATAGCTATTAATTCTAGTTTTTACTTTAAGCTAAGATCTAATTGGAAAATCATACGTATTATGACACATTAAGATTTGTTTAACGTAATGAGAACTATAGTAAAAGATTCATATGAATTTGATGTAGTTTTAGATGGTGAAGCTGGCTGAGTTATGGTATATTGTTTTTAGTGCTTTAATGTCATATCTGAAGCAATACATTTAAAGTAAAACTTTAGCCAAAATACACTAATTACTAAGTTCAATGTACTTTTATTAGTCAAAGAATTTTGCCTTAGTCATCATATTTGTGATTAATTGAGAGTTAGGAACATAATTTTAGGAGAATACAAAAAATATATTTTTTATTTGGGAAAGTACCATATTTCAATAGACTATCGCCTATGTTCCCTAGATGCCATCAAAAGATACCTTTATCATTTTAATATTACATTAAAATTTTCAGTAAAGCTTCATATGTATTATTCTAATTATACAATATACCTGGGAAGATAAACAAATACTTTTTTATTTCATTTATTAGAAATTTGGTTTTCTTCATTTTTTGCTGTTTTAACATCAAAACATAACACAATAAAAACATAATATGATGAAACAATCACATCAAAGTTTGAGAATATAAATCAATAGAAGGAAAAAGTCCAAAGAGAGGGTTCAAGAATCAAAAACCAACTCAATCACACACTCAAAATTTCCATACAAATACCAAGGGAAACTTAATATATATCAGGAGTTTCTAGTGCATACCCTGGCAAGCTCTGTGCTTGCTACTTTACTTTCTGTGAATTCACATGGGCTTTACTCAGTTTATTTAGAGGGCTTTGTTTTTCTGGTGGCTTTCATCCCCTCTTTCTATTACACTTTCTGATTCATCTTCCTTGGGATCCCTGACATCTGAGGGAATAAGTCTGATGTGTGTTCCAAGATCTTTTCTCTGTCTCTGTCTCTGTCTCTCTCTCTCTCTCTCTCTCTCTGTGTGTGTATGTATGTGTGTGTATGTGTGAGTGTGTGTGTGTGTGTGTGTGTGTGTGTGTATAATATCTGACTGTGGTTCTTTGTGTTTGTTCCCTTGTGCTGAAGGAAGATGTTTCTTTGAAGAAGACTGTACAAGTCTTTGATCTATGAGTAGAGCATAATATTAGGAGTCATTCCATCACTATTTATTCAAAGATCTGTAGCATTTGGTTTGAACCTAGGTCTCTGGGCTATCTAGACTGTGGTTATTGGTTACCCAAGCAGTGTCAGGTATGGATTTTATCTTGTATAATATGTATTAAGTCAAATCAAATATCTGTTGGTTACTTCCACAATATTTGTGCAATTGTTACCCTAGCATATTTTGTAAGCAGGACAGTATTGGAGAACAAAGGTTTTATGACTGTGTTGGTGAATACATTTCACTTTTGGTAGCCTATAGAATACCTTCCTATATGTAACAAAGACACTGTGGCATGTAAGCTAGACAACAACTTAACCTCTCTATGTTCAATGAGTTGTTTGGGTACTGTCTTCAACAAGGCGGCTTTGTTGTTATTTTGTGAAGAGCAACTTATTTTCTTAGCAATAACTTGGGTTCTTTGGAGATTTCCAAGAAATAACCTGTCTAACAATTTAATTGTGTGTAACCCTATTCCAGTATGGGAAGTTTCATTTGATGATTAGAGAAGGGCATTTGGGACTCTGATTCCTCTATTATTTGGAGACTTCATTTAAGATTATCATACATTTAAGAATGTTTCTTCTGCATTATGTCCTCAAATGGCTATAAATTCCAGCTTTCTGTTTTCATATTCCCTCTCTGTCCCCATTTCAAATGCCTATCAATTCCAGTTCACACAGCATACCATTAAGCAGTCCAGGCAAGAGAAATTTCTTGCACAAATGGCTAACAAACTCCAAAAGGAGCACTTTTGATCCCCATTTATCTCTTGAAGTAGATTGATGTTACCTAGAGCAGATGTGTCTCATTGTCTGAAAAGTCCTAAGTTATTAAACATTTTAAAGGCCATATTCTATAGTCTTTGAAAGGTTTAAGAATACCTATCTATCTGAAATACATCTCTGTACATCTAGAAAATATAACTAACATGACTACAAGCTTGACTACTACAGATAGTTCTATACTAACCTATATTACCCAATTATACATTACATTTTCAAATGAGCTGCACAAATACAACCTTAATCAAAAGCAGAAATATACAAATACACACTATAATAAAAAATGATCTTAAATTTGTATCAAAAAAATCAAGATTCATACCTAGGCAAATCTCTGTAGTATATCCACGTCTAAATGTAAAGAAATATTTATAAACAATATTTGTGGAAATTGGGTATAGTTCTCTCCAAACAGCTTCCTGCTTTTGTTGGGTGAAGTAATTTTTTGAGGGGTGTTCAAGGTGAACTTTCAGTGGATCATGGTCGATCAAACCACATTAGTCTGGAATGAATCCACAAGTTCTCATCCTCTGTGGAAACAAAAGAAGAACTTGTTTTACAAAGCAAAATATACTTAGACCAAAATCCTAAAGTCAAAATCACTTTATAATATACATGCTGGTTTAGCTTAGCATCCCATACAGTGAAATGTCTCTGTGTATTTAGCTCCTTCACAGAAAAAAAAATAAAGAAAACACAAAAATACACATAATCCAGACTCTCTGTGTATATTCCATCTTTATGTGGCTTATTTTTCTTTATTCCTATTAATTTTTCTACAAATTTACTCTCTTTAAAGATTTTGTTTTATTTTTTATAAACTATTTACTTTTTAAAAAATAATTCTCTATACTCTTTTTTTCTTTTTCTCCCAAGCCTATGTACTCTTACCCAATACTTTCCATCTGAATTTGTCTTCAGGTAGCTTCTTAAAATGCTAAGGGCTTCTTAAAAACCTAAGTTGTGTTCCTCTTTTTGGGTCTGGCTCACCTCACTCAGTAAAGCGTTTTCTATTTCCATCCATTTGCATGCAAAATTCAAGATGTCATTGTTTTTTACCGCTGAGTAAAACTCTAATGTGTATATGTTCCACACCTTTTTTAACCATTCTTCTATTGAGGGGCACCTAGGCTGTTTCCAGGTTCTGGCTATTACAAATAGTGCTGCTATGAACATAGTAGAACAAATGCTTTTGTAGTATGTTAGGGAATCTTTAGGGTATATTCCCAAGAGTGGAATTGCTGGGTCCTGAGGGAGGTTGACTCCCAGTTTCCTGAGAAACCGCCACACTGATCCCCCAGATTGTTCTCTGGACAGAGGAGAGGGTGCCTGAATCGGCCGTGGCCCATAACCATACTGATGTATATTTTGCTTGTCACCATAGATCCTTCATCTGGCGAAGGACGGCGATAAAGTCGGAAACCCACATTGGAGCACCGGACTGAGCCCCCCGAGGTCCAAATGAGGAACAGAAGGAGGAAGAACATGAAAAACGAAATCAGTACTGCGAGGGATGCTATCACCCACTGATACAATGGAACGGATCTAATGAGAGTTTACCAAGGCCAGTTGGACTGGGACTGAACGAGGAAGTGATATAACCAGATTCTCGGAATTTGACCGGATTCTCTGAATGTGGCTGGCCCGGAGTCTTTCTGAAAAGCCATTGACTATGACACTGGGACCTGTTTCCTCTACATATTCTGGATTTTGGGGATCAAGTCAGTTTGGACACTCACCTCCTGGACCTGGAGGGGGGGGGAGGAACTTGAACTTCCCACAGGGCAGGAAACCCTGACTGCCCTAAGGGATGAAGAGGGAGGAGGAGAGGGAGTGGGGGGAGTGGGAGGGTGTTGGGAAGAGGGGCGGAAATGGAAACTTTTATAATTTAATAAAACTTACTTAAAAAAAAAAACCTAAGTTGTGGCATTTCTAGGGGAAATACAGCACTTCCTGCTAGCACCACCTAGGCCATCATGGCAGAGCTCTTCGCTTCCTCTGAGAGCCATGTGCATTGCCATTTTCAGACATATCTATGTTGTCGTTAAGAAGGTTGTAATAATCTATTAACAAAACCCATTTAAATGTTCCATATCTGGACCTCCAGAAAGCTGGCATTTCAAAATGGTGTGGCTTTTTTTTTGCTACCACTAAATCAAGAAAACCTCTCTTAAAAAATTAATGTCTCTGTTTGCTTCTTGCAAACAGAACACACTAAAAAAAATGCCGCTACCAAACAATGCTTAACTCTGTTCTTTTTTGTCTAGGATGCCTCCCCAAACTCTCTCAGGTTTTAAGTGGATTTTAGTTGGCCATGTGAGCACCATTTGTTGTAGGGAGACTGATTGTTTATTTCCTAGCCTCCCCCAGCAGCTCAGAACCAAAATAATCACACAAAAACTGTATTAATTAAATCACTGCTTACTAACTTAACGCTAACTAACTTACTAAATTAGCACTAACTTCATAGAGGTGAAAGTTCTTGACTTCTTCATGTTCAATGTATTGTAAAGGTGTTGTCTTCAGCAATAGGGATTTATGGTCAGTTTTTTTTCAAAGTTTATTAAATTATAAAAGTTTCCATTTCCGCCCCTCCACCCACCACCCTCCCACTCCCCCCACTCCCTCTCCTCCTCCCTCTCCATCCCTAAGAGCAGTCAGGGTTTCCTGCCCTGTGGGAAGTTCAAGTTCCTCCCCCATCCCTCCAGGTCCAGGAAGGTGACTATCCAAACAGACTGGATCCCAAAACACTGGACTTAACTCCCTAGGTCCAAACGAGAAGCAGAAGGAAAGACAACGTGAACAAAGAAGGCAAGACCAGAGGGAACCTTCATCCGACGATGGATGGCGATACAGATGGAGACCCACACTGGAGCACCGTACTGAATCCCCCAAGGTCCAAATGAGGAGCAGAAGGAGGAAGAACATGAAAAAGGAAATCAGGACCGCGAGGGGTGCGATCACCCACTGATACAAGGGGACTGATCTAATGAGAGTTCACCAAGGCCAGCTGGACTGGGACTAAACAAGCACGTGATCCAACCAGAGTCTCTGAATGTGGCCGGATTCTCTGAATGTGGCTGGCCCGGAGTCTTTCTGAAAAATCATTGACAATGACACTGGGACTTGTTTCCTCTGCATATTATGGTCAGTTTTTTGAGAGAATTCAATAGCTTTGCCAATAGCCTAGGTTGATCCAAGTTTCTCATGAGATTCCTTTGGCTAACAACTTTATTATATGTGATCAATTCCCCATATTGGAAGTGTCATTTAGTGCTAAGAGATCACTTATGGGCCCTATCTATTTATTTGGAAATTCCTATTAGATAACCTTTATATATGTATATATTTTAAGAAGATCCTATAGTATTAGGTTTACATATAACCGCTCAAATGGCCTTTAGTTTATTTTCTTCCTTGGTCCTGTCTTTCTTCCTCTCTATGTTTTATCCTCCAGTTCTAATTCTATAAGCAAGGTGCCCTTTCTTCAAGGATCATTTATACTTTCAAATGCTTATTTAAAGTGATGTGATTAAATGGCATGCAATAGGGAAATCCTCAAGACTAGAGAATGGTATAAAAAATCTTTACTCATTGTCAGTAAATACTAGTATTCTTAAGTATAAATTCTTTCACTAATCATATTACATCACAGAAATTTTAATTAAACGCCAGAAACTATTGAATATTTTCACAGTAGAAATATGAAGTTCTTGTAGTATGGCAGAATTAGTATACTTGAACATTTTCCAATATATAACTCTGCTTAATCCTTATTGGCATTAAAATCCTTCATTTGCCATTACAGTTATGGAGAAGTTAATTTCTTGTGGCATGCCTAACTTCAAAATCTACATATTCTTTTCCTAGACACTTTTATAATCATTGTCAATTTGATTTGAACCAGGTAAAGAAGGGTGGGGCCAATATGAATTTTCCTCAGAGATGGACTGACTGATAGGTAATAATACCAACATCCAGGACAAATGGAGTTATCTTACAGAACTACCACCATGGCTAAAACTAATTTCTGGGTTTTGAAAATATATCTGAAACTGTACAGTTTTGATAGTACTTTTAACAAAATGTTAAGGTCTTATACCTTTATTTTATATGTGTATATAAAACATTTTTCTTATAATTTTTAACTGTTATATTACAGCTAGAGTTGTTATATGAAATAATTTTAGTATTAGTTAGTCATTATTTTTCTTTGTGAATAGAACCAGTTTGTACCTTTTTTTTCTAAGTCTCCCATGACAGGGTTCTACCTGTGACTGTAACCAAAATATATAGACAGTTATGTGATTGAATTTATTAGAAAGCTTTCAGATATCATGATCTCAAATTCTAGACTATTAGATGTTGTTAACAACTGGGTCAATCTTTGTAGATAAACTCAAAATTTAAGCTTAACATATATGGTGTCAAATACTGTCAAGCATTTTTCATGGGTAATTCTTGTGATTTTTTTAATCTTGTGTTTTGTTTTCATTTCTAATACTTTCCATTAATTTGAGCAATATTAGCAGAATGGTAAGGAAAAAATCCTAAAACCTGAGACCCAATGAAAAGCATTGAAATTAATCTGGTTTAAAAATAACAAAATGTTTTTAAGATACACATTAATCTTGGTATGGTGTTGGGCAAACTTACTATATGTTTTTTTTTCCCAGAATTGGAAAAAGACCTTCAGAGAAAAAAATAAATAAAGGCATTTTTTTTTCATGGAGTTGTGTGTCATACCTGATCTATCAGCCGAGAATAGTCATTTTATCTTCAGTTCATCAACCAGCAGCATCAAGAACTGGGAATTCTGCAATGGATTCAGAACATTGTTAATCTGTAATAAAAATACTATATTTTCCTTCACCAAATATTCTCACCAAAAAAGTATTTTCTCTTACTTATTTTGGTCTTTTAAAAAATATGTCATGAAAATACAATAAATATGAATAGTCTTTCCCTATGTTTTTTAAATTTAGGTAATATCTTTTATACTAATTTGTGTGAATATCAAAAAAGGGCTTTTAAGGTGGTATTTTCATGCATATATAACAATATACTTTGGATACTTTCTCCCAGTTTTCCATACATGCCCTTTTTCTCATCTGTTTCACAGTTGATTTCTTCCCTGGAGAAGTTCTCTCTTGTGATTTCATGGCACGTTTATTCATATCTTCTATATCTCCTCTTCTCTCAACCATTTAGACCTATTCCTCTCATTTCATAAATTTTACTACATAACCCACATTTCTTTTGAGTGATATATTATCTAAAATTATGTAGAAAGAAGTGACCCATCATTTCACACGCAGTCATTGTTTTAAAGACATGCATTCTGCATTGAAATGTAATTATACAAGATGATCCATAGCTATTACCAATTACAATAATCATCCAGATTTTGTGTAGTTTGTTGTACTTTTTAGTCAGATTCTCCTGTTTAGCTACAAAAGCCATGGAGTCTTAATCCCGCTGTCTCAGCTTTTTCAGTGATAGGATTGAAGAACATAGTAACACATTTAGTTTGATTTTCTATACTAGAAATAAATAATTTCTGCATCTCTTTCTTTAGGTTTTCAATATCATATAACTACCTATCAGGGAGAAAATATGATAAGGTGAATGTTGATCACTTCATCAGACCTTCAAACTATTTATCAAAAGATTTTTTTATATTTGGAATAACATTTGATACTTGATATAAAGAAGTAGTAAGTTTGGAAGTGCTATTATTGCATTCACAAAACTATGCAAGGATTATTATGTACAATTTTACAGACAAAACATAAAATAATAAATGTATTCTTATGCTCTTAACATGTTGTGTCCATGCTAAGCCTGGACAAGAGAATGACAATATGGAAAATTTAAATTTTCCAAAATATGAAAAGTCTGTCCACTGCATCACCATCTGGAGGTAAACCATCTGCTGCCTCAGAACACCCTCCAGAATGCTAACACAAACAATACAGAAAGCTTTAATTGTAGTTTGGTCTTTACCACCTATATGAGGTTATTTTGGTACACTGTCAAATGCTTGTCTTTTTCCTCTTTGAATAATTATGTATTTGTGTGTGTTAATACTTGTACAATAAACAATTGTGGGTTTCATAGTTATTTCTGTTTTTATACATTAAGTATAGCTCAGATATAACTTATATTTGACTTTAATCTATGACAATGTATTTTTGTCTTATAAAATTTAAAGGTGCCAATATCTCTGTAGTGTTAAATCTTCTTTCCTAGAAGAATTATCTCTTAATTATCAAATAATCTCTTCTCTAAAATCAGTTGAGTTGATATGACTATGTGATTAAACATTTAAATGTCATGTTTAATGTTATAATAATGACAAATAGTTGTATTCAGTGCGGGATGGGTGGCTCAGTGATTAGAGTGCTTTCAGGGATTGGATCTGATCATCAGAAATTATGTAAATTAAAAATAAAAAAGGATAGACAAATGAATAAGCTTAAAACATCAAACCAGTTATGTTAGTGTGTTAGTGTGTGCTTGTTATCTTAGCACCTGGAGGTTAAAGACAGGAAAATCCTGAGAACTTTCTGCCCAGTTAATTTGGTCTGCTTGAAACATTTCAGGCCAATAAGAGATCCCATGAAGACTTATTTTGAAAAGTAATTTACATGGCCCTAAAAAAGTCATCTGAATTTTGCATCTGACCTCAATAGACAGGTGCATCATTGTCTGTTATCTAAATGTAATCTAAAATGATATTAATTTTTATAATTTCATGCATGTGTGCTATGGGAAGTTCTTCTGTATATTTGTTGCTTTTATTGGCTAATGAATAAAGAAGCTGTTTTGGCCAGTGGCTTAGCAGAATAGAGTTAGGTGGGGAAAACTAAACTGAATGTTGGGAGAAAGAAGGCAGACTCAGGAGATGCCATGAAGCAACCAGTGGGAAAAGATGAACTAAAACCTTTCTGGAAAGCCACAGCCATATGACAATACACATATTAATAGAAATGGGTAAATTAAGATGTAAGAGCTAGCCAATAAGAAGCTAGAGCTAATAGACCAAGCAGTGTTTTAATTAAAACAGTTTCTGTGTGTTTATTTTGGGGCCAAGCAGCTGGGAAAAAATCAAGCAGCCTCTTACAACAAATTGGTGCTCCAACATGTGTTAACTAAATCTTACAACAAATTGGTGCTCAACATGTGTTTGCTAAATCCAAATAATACCTGAGAAAGCTTGGAAAGAAATTATAGACACGAAAAAAAAATTTAGCCACTTTTTTTCTGGATGGGTTCTGCTTGCTGGCTGCATACTGCATCTCCTTTATAAGAGGTCTTGCTGATTAAGCAGTAGAAAAGAAAGCCCTTGCAGTTGTGTCATGCTACCAGCACAAATGCTGGTTCTTTAAGAAGGAACTTCTGGAGGCATTACCATCCCTGACTTCAAACTCTATTACAGAACAACAGTATTGAAAACAGCTTGGTATTGGCATAACAACAGAGAAGTCGACATATGGAATCGAATAGAAGACCCGGGTATTAACCCACAAACATATGAACACCTGATATTTGACAAGGGAGCTAAAGGCATACAATGGAAGAAGGAAAGCATCTTTAACAAATGGTGCTGGCATAACTGGATGTCAACCTGTAGAAGAATGAAAATAGATCCATATCTATCACCATGCACAAAACTCAAGTTCAAATGGATTAAAGACCTCAACATTAATCTGACCACTTTGAAACTGATAGAAGAGAAAGTGGGAAGTAGTTTACAAGATATAGGCACAGGAGACCAGTTCCTAAGCAGAACCTCAGGAGCTCAGACAATAAGAGAATCATTGAATAAATGGGACCTACTGAAACTGAGAAGCTTCTGTAAAGCAAAGGACACTGTCAGTAAGACTAAAAGGCTACCTTCCGACTGGGAGAAGATCTTCACCAACCCCTCATCAGACAAAGGTCTGATCTCCAAAATATACAAAGAACTCAAGAAACTAGACACTAAAACTCTAACTAACCCAATTAAAAAATGGGGTACTGAACTGAACAGAGAATTCACAACAGATGAACTCCGAATGGCCAAAAGGCACTTAAGGTCATGCTCAACATCCTTAGCGATCAGGGAAATGCAAATCAAAACCACTTTGAGATACCATCTTACACCTGTCAGAATAGCTAAAGTCAAAAACACCAACGATAGCCTATGCTGGAGAGGATGTGGGGTGAGGGGAACACTCATCCATTGTTGGTGGGAATGCAAACTCGTGCAGCCACTGTGGAAATCAGTGTGGCGGTTTCTCAGGAAACTAGGAGTCAACCTCCCTCAGGACCCAGCAATTCCACTCTTGGGTATATACCCTAGAGATTCCCTAACATACTACAAAAGCATTTGTTCTACTATGTTCACAGCAGCACTATTTGTAATAGCCAGAACCTGGAAACAGCCTAGGTGCCCCTCAATAGAAGAATGGTTAAAAAAGGTGTGGAACATATACACATTAGAGTTTTACTCAGCGGTAAAAAACAATGACATCTTGAATTTTGCATGCAAATGGATGGAAATAGAAAATGCTTTACTGAGTGAGGTAAGCCAGACCCAAAAAGAGGAACACGGTATGTATTCACTCATAAGTGGATTCTAACCATAATTAAAGGTCTTTGAGCCTATTATTTGTGATCCTAGAGAAGCTAAATAAGAAGATAAACCTGATGAAGATTATTTCGTTACCCGCCAGGAGGTAGGAAATAGACAAGAGTCCCAGGTAACCTCGGGTGCATGGGGGGGTGGGTGGGAGGATTGTTGGAAGGGGAGAGGGTTAGAGAGAAGGGAGTAGGGGAGGAATGGGGAAAGCTCAGTGGCCTGGGAGGGGGAGAGTGAGGAAGGATGAATATGGGATCAGGGAAGAATATATTTCAAATAAGGGAGTCATTTTAGGGTTTACAGGAGACTTGATTATATATGGGATCCCAGGTCCAAGATTGTTCTCTGGACAGAGGAGGGGGTGCCTGATCCGGCCGTGGCCCATAACCATACTGATATATATTTTGCTTATCACCACAGATCCTTCATCTGGCGAAGGACGGCGATACAGACGGAGACCCACATTGGAGCACCGGACTGAGCCTCCCAAGGCCCAAATGAGGAGCAGAAGGAGGAAGAACATGAAAAAGAAAATCAGGACTGCAAGGGATGCTATCACCCACTGATACAAGACAACGGATCTAATGAGAGTTTACCAAGGCCAGTTGGACTGGGACTGAACGAGGACGTGATCTAACCAGATTCTCAGAATTTGGCCGGATTCTCTGAATGTGGCTGACCCGAAGTCTTTCTGAAAAGCCATTGACTATGATACTGGGACTTGTTTCCTCTGCATATACTGGATTTTTGGGATCCAGTCTGTTTGGATACTCACCTGCCTGGACCTGGAGGGAGGGGGGAGGAACTTGAACTTCCCACAGGGCAGGAAACCCTGACTGCCCTAAGGGATGAAGAGGGAGGAGGAGAGGGAGTGGGGGGAGTGGGAGGGTGTTGGGAAGAGGGGCGGAAATGGGAAATGGAAACTTTTATAATTTAATAAAATTTACTCTCAAAAAAAAAAAGAAGGCTGAGCATATAAATGGGGTTTATGGGCAGTGTGCTGCTAGTAACTTGGTGGCACCATATGCCAATTAGTTATCAGAGTTGAGGTAGTGAGGATGGCTCCCACCTGGCAGTCTCACATGCAGTGAAGGGACCTCTGCCATGATGGACTGTGTAGAGACAAACAACAAAGCAACCTTAGTCCTATATAAACCATTTTATCATTTTAATAAGCTTTCCTGGTCAGAACATAATTATAGATACACAATAAAGACAGACTCAGATTTAGACTTCATAGTATATCATCAAAGAAGAATACAGTCTTTACAGAATAATAATGAACAGATAGTTGACAGGATTAATACCACTGAAAATCAAAAGTTACCTGAAAAAATTAATAGTATTAAAAAGGGTAACATCAATTTGACAAGCAAAATTGAATATATATATATATATATATATATATATATATATGGATGTTGAGAAATTATCTGAAAGAATTTATACTGTTGAATTTGACAATCAAAATTTGTTAAAATGTTATGACAGGTTAACAGATACAGTATCTCTCCAGGGTGGCAATCTGCATACTATCCAATTAATGTCCAAGAGTGAGGTGTTATCTTTAAAGGAGAAACTTCAGATCTTTGAATCAGATGTTCAGAATGAGGACCAGAGGATAGGTACCTCAAAGAAATCACTCGAAATTTATAAAGGCCAGGATATTCAGGATTTATAAAAGATAATAGGAAAAAGTTTTGAAATGATTGAGTAAATCATTAGATATGATGAAGGGGGAAAGAAGGCACAAGGACAGGATTCAACATTGCCAGTAGCTATCAGAGTTAACTTCACCAGGGCTTTAGCTTCCTGCCTTTTAATCTACTCTGACAAAGCATCAATTTCTAAAGGCCCAAAAGGATACAAAGAAGGTAGATGGATACCTATAGGAATGAATGATAGAAAGTTAATTAAGCAAGTTGTTGTAACTTATGGCTTATATTCCACATTAGTTAGAGAGCTGATAAAGACATGGTCTTCTAGCATCAAGGCAACATCACATGACTGGATTCAGTTAGTTTCAACAGTCCTGAATGATGGTCCTTAGGTAATGTTTAGAGATTATTTCAGAGAAGAGACAAAAATTTTTAAACAACAGGAAAAAGCAAAAGGACTTGAGACTTCCCAATATCAAATTCTTGGTGAGGGCACCTATGCTGTCGCACAGGTTTAAGTTCTTCATGATGAACAAATCTTGTCCCTCTGTCACAAAGCAGTCGTAAATGCTTGAGACATGATTAAAGAACTAGAAAAACAAAATGAATCATATACCTGGGTTAAACAGGGCCAGAGAGATACTAATTTTTATCAAAGATTAACTAAAGGTGTACAAACAAAAGTAACAGACCCAGATGCTAGACAAGTACTTATTGAACATCTTGCTTTTGAAAATGCCAAGTTAGAATGCAAAAAGATATTTGGGTCTTTAAAGATTAGATCATCACCTATGGATGAATTGATACTGCATACAATGAACACTGAGAAATTTTACTGTAATACTGAATCTTTGGTAGGAGAAGCAATTTCCAAAAAAAAGAGGAGACATCAAAGTGCCAAATTTTTAAATTGTGGTAGAATAGTATATCTGAGAAAGGATTATAGACAAGGAATTCCTAGGAATAATATCTCCTCTTGAATGCCAAGACGTGGAGGACTCAGCTTTCAGGTGTATGTAGAAGGTGTGGGAAAGGCCGACATTGGATCAATGAATGTAGGTCAAAAAAAGACAGACAAAGCAACCCGATATCATTGGGAAACTACTTGAGGGGCCATTTATATAAATGACAATGTAATTGTTGGTTTGATAGACACAGGTGTGGATGTGAGTAGCATTACTCCAGAATCTTGGAATCCAAATTGGCCTCTTCAAGAGGCAGATGTTCAATTACTAGGAATTGGAACCATATCTCAAGTTAAACTAAGCAGGAGATGAGTTGTCTGTAATGGAACAAAAGGTAAAGAAGAAAGCTATGGCCATATTTGGCTAATATTGTAGCAAATTTGTGAGGATGTGAACTACTGAAGCAATGGAATACCCATATTAATATTCCTGTAGTTCTAGGAACTCATAATTCTGGGAAGGATACTACAAGGTACTATACACAAAGGTCACCAGCCATTCAGACTGTACAAGAACATAAAGCAACTAGCAAACCTCTAAAGGTACCAACAGTCCTACCTTTAAAATGATTAACTGAGAAACCAATATGGGTAAACCAGTGGTCTCTAGATGAAGATAAGTTGTATGCTTTAGAACAGCAGGTACAAGAACAAATAGATGTCCACCATATTAAAGAATAAGCCAGCCCTTCAGATTCTCCTGTATTTGTTGTTAGAAAAAAAAGAAACCCAGTAATTGGACAATAGTAACAGATCTAAGAACTGTCAATAAAGTAATTCAACCTATGTACCCTCTACAACCTGGAAATCCTCCACTTGCCCTATTACCAAAAAGATGGCATCTTATAGTTATTGATTTGAAAGATTGTTTATTCACTATACCTTTACAAGAAAAGGATGGAGAAAAAATTGCCTTAACAGTGCCAACTTATAATAATTCTCAGCCTACTAGGAGATATCACTGGACTATCCTCCCACAAGGAATGCTCAATAGTCTCATGCTTTGTCAACACTAGGTAAGTCAGCCATTGGAAATAAGATGCAAACAATTTCCTGAGTCTATAATGTACTATTACATGAATGACTTTTGCTACCTGATTTAAACATGGATACTTTAGAAAGAATGTTTGAAGAAGTAAAGTTTTTCCAAAATTTTGGGGATTACAAATTGATCTTGAAAAAATACAGAAAGGAGAATCAGTCAATTACCTAAGTTATAAAATAGGTCTGCAGAAAATTAGGCCACAAAAGACACAAATTAGGAGGGACTGGTTCCAAACTCTTAATGAATTTCAAAGATAGTTAAGGAGACATTTCTATCCTATGACTGAATGCTGGGACAACACTGACCTAATAATCACTTAAACAAAATCTTAGGTAGTGATAAAGACTGGAGCAGAAAAGAAATTAACAATTATTTAGAAGAAATTACAGGAGGCATATGTATAGGGTGATTTCAAATTTTAACTCTATTCTATTGATAATGCCTTCCAGAATATCTCCTACAGGAATTTTAATGCAGAGGGATGATATTAACTTAGAATACTGATCTTTTTACCACAAAAACCTAGTAAAAATTTAAAAATTTTTGTGGAAAAAAGTCTTTGAATTAATTATAAAAGGTAAATTGAGACTTTATCTATTATCAGGTATAGACCAAGCAGAGATTATAGTTCCTTTTACTTCTGATGAAATAAAAATCTGTTAATTTTCATTGTTGGTGATGCTAATTCGTGCATTTTTTCCCTTCTTTGGGATTCACTGCTATGAGACTATCAATTTTCTGTGATTTTTTTTTTTTTTTGGTGTAGTCAACTTCCATGGGTTGGAGCCTTTCTTCTAGTATTTTATGTAGGGCTGGGTTTGTGGCTAGGTATTGTTGAAATCTTGTTTTGTCATGGAATATCTTGTTTTGTCCTTGTATGATGATTTAACGTTTTGCTGAGTGAAGAAGTTTGGTCTGGCATCTGTGGTCTGTTAATATCTGCATAACGCTTGACCATGATCTTCTGGCTTTCATTGACTCCGATGAGAAGTCAGGTGTAATTCTGATAGGTCTACATTTACAGGTTACTTGGCCTTTTTCCTTTGCAGCTCTTAATATTCTTTATTTACTCTGTATATTTAGTGTTTGATTGTTATATAACAAGAGAACATTTTTGGGATATAGTATATTTGATATTCTGTGAACTTCTTATATCTTCATAGGTATATCATTCTATAGGTTAGAAAAGTTTTCTTCTATGATTCTGTTAAATATATTTTCTGACCTTAGAATTAAACTTTTCCTTCTTCTATATCTATTATACTTATATTTGGCCTTTTCATATTTTCCTATATTTTCTGGATATTTTGGGTTAAGCTTTCGTTAGATTGAATGTTTTCTTTAACTGATGACTCTATTTCCTCTATTGTATCTTCAGGACTTGAGATTCTCTCTTCCATCTCTTGTATTCTGCTGTTCATGCTTATGTGTGTGATTCCTGATTATTTTCTCATGATTTATGCTTCTATAATTCCTTTGGCTTATGATTTCTTTATTGTCTCTATTTCAATTTTCAAGTCTTGAATAGTTTCTTTCATTTGTTTGATTTCTTTTTCTCGGTTTTCTTTAAGGGATTTGCTGATGTTTTCCAAATTTTTCTGTTGTTTCCTCCATTTCTTTAAGGGAATTTCTCATTTCCTCTTTAAGAGTTTCAAATATTTTCTTGGAGTTATTTTTTAGGTCCTTCTCTTACATTTCATCTATATTTGGTTGTTCAGATCTTGCTGTTGTGTGATTTTTAGATTTTACTGGTGTTGTGTTGCTCTTTATTGTGTTGCATTTGTTCTTACCTTTTCTACTCATTTTTTTTCCTCTAATACATGTGGTTGGGACTGTTTTAGATTAAAATGAATTATCTTCTAGTGCCAGTGAATCCAAAGTTAAGATGGTCATTCCTCATGGGACAGTCAGTGCCACTTTTCTAGTTGCCCTATTGGTTACTTGTTTCTTGTTGAGGTAGTTCAGCACTCCTGTGCTTTGCTCTGCTCTTTTGGAGTTTGTTGTTTTGGGCCAACTTTGGCCTAGGCTACCTTCTTTGACCTTTTTCTGTAAATCCTGGTCTGGATCCCATCCTGCACAAGAACCTGGCTTGGAGTTAGTTCTGCAAAGTTCCTGGTTCTGGACTACTGCCTTGAACTAGCCAGGCTCAGGTGCACCCAGAACTACAGAGGGCCTGGCTCAGGCTTACACCCTCAGAGTTCCATAATCATGCTCGGACCCACAGAGGTTCCAGGTTCCTGCCTATTCCCTTTGATGTCCCTGATCAATGTCCAAACCCACAGAGGTACTTGCTCAGGCCTACTCCCTCTGAGGTCTCAGACTCATGCCTGGCCCTGCAGAGATCTCTGATTACTACCTACTTCCTTGTAGGTTACAGATTCATGCCCAGATTAGCAGAGGTCTTGACTCGGGCCTAGTTTCTGCGTGGTCCTATTCTCATGCCCAGACCCAGAAGGGTCCTGGAGTGGGTCTAATTCCTTGAAGGTCCCAGTTTCATGTCTGGATCCTCAGTGTTCTCTGGCTCTGGATCACTCGCTCAGCGGTTTCTCCCCTATACCTATTCTGGTGGAGATTGCTGACTATGGATCAGATCACTGGCTCAATCATGATCTGTCAGTGTTCTGGGATTGGATTGGCTCCTGTGACTGGATAGGTTCTGGTTTCTGCTCATGTAGAGCTTGGTTCCTCAGGTCCACTCTGTCCTAAGTAGCTGGTTAATCAAAAATAAATTTCCTTGCAGTAATCTTTGAAGTTTCCAGGAAGAAGATGGGGCCCCACAACAACAACTATCAGCCACATGACATCATATCGACCTGGTTGATATGATGTCATGTGGCTGATAGTGCTACTATAAGACCTGTTTTGGGGTACCAGCAACTCAATATGATTCCAACATGGTTCTCTGAAAGGGTGTGCTTTTTTTACTACCTTCTGGCTAGACCTCCAAATAGGAATCTCAGAAAGATTGTACCAGATACTCAGAGACTATTTGCAATTATACCACACAGCAATCTTGGAACTTATCCAGCATTTTACTTTCACAGGATCCCATAGAAAGAACATCACCCCTGTGACAGCTGGAAGTAATTCTAGAAGACAACATCCCCTCATCCAACAAAGTTTGTCCTATAGTTAGGGACATAATTTAGGGGTTGATTATAATTGGTAAAGGGTTGGGGGTTGGGGAGAAATTTATAGTCTCAGGTATCTCTTTTTTTAAAAAAGTGAAAATTGGATGGGATAATATTAGTGTGAGCTTACTCACACTAATAATAATGTATAATAGAATGAATACTTGTGAGTTATTATTTATAGGCAATTATTTTGGGATAGATTCTTCTATATTGTTACAAAGTTACATTGAATATTGTATGCATGCATGCTTCTACCACTGCTTAAAACATTTTTATATATTGATTTACATTTATCATATTGCAATATATCTTTCTACTTCTGATCAAGATATTTAGACATTGTTTACATTTTGAGGTCATTGTCCTCAGTTGCTTCACAGTTGTTTATTGTATAATATTCTAATATTAAGTCTTAGTCTTTAAGTTATATAGGTTAAGAATTATAGAGTATTAGTCATCTATGCTTACCATACTTATAGTTAGACTAATCAGGTTATTTAGATACATAGAGATTGTATTCTTCATGAATAGGTAATCTTCAATCAACCAATTCAAAGAACTGTAGAATATGGTATTTAAAAACTTAGGATTTTGTTGAAGTGAGACATGATTGCTCTTGGCATCACTGATCTTTTCCTGAGAGAATGTTAAGCACCAAAGACACTCCACTTGGAGCTTGTTTTCTTTTTGACAAAAATGGCCTTTGAACAAAGAAATGCCCATGCCTAAACCACTGAAAAGGTACATGGCATCTGGAAATGGATAAGCAGAACTGTCAAATCTTGCCAAGACAGGGTTAGATGATTTTGAACAATTTCCTGCCTCTGGTAATGGTCTGTCAGTTATTCTAGGCCTTAGCCAAAGTTGATGTTGCATATGAGACTTTGGGTGATTGTCCAGGTAACCAGTTGTCTCTGTCATTTGTTGCACATTTTGGAAGTTGCTTGATTGCACTTTCTGTTTACTCAAGTAACATTATTTCCCTTCTTGGGTCTTCAATGGTGAAGACTAGATAGTTGTAGTTACTTTTCTCTCATGACTTGGCCAAGTTATTTATCTTACAAGACTTAAACTAGTTAGGATAGGATAATTATTGAATATATAGTTCTTATTGTATATAATTTTTATTAGGCTTAGAATTCTTTTATTGAAAGAAAAGGGGGAGGTACTATAGGAAGTCTCACAGCCACACCTGTCCACTGAGATGTGGTCTTTTATACTATCTATGCCTATGTAGAGCATGTGTCTGGTCTCTCTTTTCTGGCTGCGGGATTCGGTTTCTGATCTCTGTTTCAGCAGAGGATTCTGATTTATGAGTCTAACCCTAAATAAATAACTGTTTATTTCTCAATTCTGAGCTAGTGTGGAATTTGGTGTGTAAGCATATGCTTGTTGTTGGTAATCAAAATCTGTGAACCTAAAACAAGTTAGACAATTGCACTACTGAGGACTGATTTCCCTACCTCTTTAAAATCTATAAATGCCTTTTGATCAAAATTTTATGAAAAATATCATAATGCAATGAAAAACAAAGACAGATACAAGAAAGAAGCAATTATACATTAAGAAATTATTCTTATTCGAAAATTAAAAAAGGAATAAATATACAAATAACACTACCAATTTATCTGGGAAATTAATATATATATATATACATATATGTATATATGTATATATATAATCAATAAAATATGGTGGCTGATAGAAAATTGATGTGGAACAGATGGAAAAATTGTTTTGAACTTAAGACTTTGAAATAATTAAATCACCTATTTAACCAAATGAATATGTTCAGAAAAATTTCAGAGAGTATATAACTTAAATGCTAAAATAAAGCAAATGAAATAAAACATATTTGGTGTGTTGATATATAGATTAACTGGATCTTTATCTTGGGAAACTCCCTCTCCTTGTCTCCTGAGATTATAGGATCCACCATATAGTGGTTTGATCCTTTCAATTACATTGCTTGCATTAATTCATGTTGTGTATACCTTTCAAAGTATATAATAATTCTATAATATTTTGCTATCATATACTTAGAAACAGAGGAAAATAATTTGTAGAACTCTTTGGAAAACTCCAATACAGAATTGTATACACTTATCCATAGTATTACCTTGATTACTCAGCAACATATACATTTTGGGAATTGTTGATATTCAGATTAGAGGATCCATAGACACAGATTATATATTGTTACCACCATCATCATTTTTAAAAGATATACAAAAAACTGCTATCTTCTGAAAACCTGACATACTCACAGATAGCAAAATTCTCCATGCTGTACATTTTACACTTTGCTTCAGTTTTATGAATATGTACACTGAATCATCAGAAAAAACAATTAAAAATCCTCACAGTTCCTTTTCTTAATGGGAATTCAGACAGTCTGTGCATGTAGTGTTGTAGCATGAGGGCCGGCTTGTTGGGGTTTCTGTCCCGCCCGGTACCCCAACAGCCGGCAAATCCCAAAGAGAAATTACACACAGGACTCCATAAGGTTATAAACTGATTGGCTCATTAGGTCAGGCTTCTTGTTAACTCTTATAACTTATATTAACCCATTATTCTTTATCTATGTTAGCCATAATGGCTCCATACCTTTCTCAGCTGGGCAAGTTACATGCTACCTCTTCAGTGGTCTGTGCAGGAGTGGCTGAGGGAGCTCTGCTTCCAGAATACTCCCAGTCTCTTTGCTCACCCCTACTTCCTGTCTGGCTTTCCCGCCTATACTGCCTGCCTGGCCAATCAGCGTTTTATTAAAATACATGATTGACAGAATACAGATAATTCTCCCGCACCAGTGTGACAACCAGTCCTGAGATTCACCTGTCCTTAGATAAGGGTAATCTACTCTTACCCTTACTAATGGATTAATTTTAAAGTACATGATTCAAATGTGAACTATAAAAATAGTTTCTGAAATTTATTGCTTTCATGATATCTTAGCAAAGGAATTATTAGTTTCAATTCATTAGGTGATGTGCTTTTTTGTGTGTTTGTGTATAAGTGTATGTTTGTGGAGCTATCATTCTGTGGGTAGGTGTGCATATAGGTAGAGAACCTAGAATATTTTGTCATTCTTTGGAACCTTTGATTTTGAAGGAAATTCTGTAAATGATCTGGAGTTCACTGATTAGGTTAAAGTATATGGCATCAGAGATCCCCATATCACCCTGTCTTTAATGCCCTATCATTGGGATTACAAGCACACACCACCAAATCTGGCTTTTAATGTGAAGGATGAGGATCAAACCCAGGATCTTATGTTTAAATGACAAACACTATTTACTGAACCATTTCTCCAGTCCACTGATTACTTCTTAATTTAATTATTTGTTAACTTTTCAGTGGTATTGATAAAAATGGACTGGAAGACATCCCTGATCCACATAATGTTCTGAGACATAAATTAGTAGTATTAATGTGATTTGAGTTTTTACAGCCATTAATTATTAAGTGTAGACTGTTATTCTCATGTATGGATTGTCTTTATTTTCCGTTTCCATGCCTTGGAATAGCATTTATATGAATTTAATTACCAATAAAATTTGAATTACTATAATGAAATGTCAAAGGCTGCATCTCTTTTTTATTGGCTACATTCTCATTGTCTTACTGGTACTAACCCACATGGTCTTCACAGCAGCACAGAAAATGTTCCACAAATATTATCCTTATCAGATCACTGAACAGAGGTACAGAATATTTAATTCAAGTCCTAATTCTTTTCTCAGGCATCACGTCAATTGGACATACATCTTTAAATCTTCTATAAGTGTGACAGTATTTGTTTAAAAGAGAATGTGTCTTATAGGCTCAGGTACCTAAAGAGTAGATTACCCAATGCTAGTGCTTTTAGGGAAGTTTTGGAATTGTCAGCCTTGCTAGAGGAAGCAAGGATGGGAGGTGGGTGGGCTTTGACAGTCTATAGCTTTGTCCTAAATCCAGTTCATTCTTCCTTCTTCATAACTGTGTTAGAAATGTGATCTTTCAGTTTCTTGCTCCAGATGCTATGCTCAAGGCATTCTGTCATGCTTCCCACAATAATGGGAAGGTATCATCCACCTGGAAAGATAACTCAAAGTAGTCTCTTGTCAATAACACTTTTAGTCACTTTCTAATACCACAGGAATAGAAAGATGACTAATATAGTAATGTTTCAAATATTGGTTTAGCTTAGCACACCTACTGATGTAGGTGGGTCTTGTATTTCTGTTACTTTCATTGGTTAATAAAGAAATTGCATTGACCCTTTGATAGGACAGAAAATTAGATAGGCGGAGTTAACAGAACAGAATGCTGGGAGAAAGAAGGCAGTGAGGCAGTTGCCATGACTCTCCTCTCTGAGACAGACGCAGGTTAGGACCTTTCCTGGTAAGCCACCACCTCATGGTGCTACACAGATTACTAAATATGGGTTAAAGAAAGATGAGAGAATTAGCCAATAAGAGGCTGAAATTAATGAGCCAAGCAGTGTTTAAAAGAATACAGTTTCCGTGTAATTATTTCACGGGTAAGCTAGCTGGGATCCAGGCAGGAACACAGCCCGCTGCTCCTTTTGCAACAACCTATGGGTTTTTTTTTCTGCTTTTAAAATTCCATAATATTGAAAAATAGTAAATAGACTTCTAATGACATTCAAATAATCACAATTATCTATAAACTATGCAATTATTTGTTATTTTTCACCATATATTTCTCTCAATTTACAAAAAAGCCTCACAAATGGCTGCATAGAAAATGAAAGAATTTTGTTTTCATTTGTCTTGCTTATATTCATGAGTATAATGATTGTAACATTTCCAACCTATTGATTGTTCTTCAAATGCCCTGCTTCTGTAAATAGGACCTGAAGTAATCAAACACATTCTGAATGTTTATCTTAATAACTTTCTGCATTATAATCCTGTTTTTGCTGCTCTAAATATAATAGTATCTATTAGCTTTTTACATATTCATGAAACATTTCAGTGTTTTGGTTTTGTCCTGTGTAAGTAAAGTGTTCTGGCTGTGATCCATTTAAGGGACACTTTTATAATACTCCCTCAGTCCTCAATGCATCTCTCTTGTATAAATGGATAAATTAAATGGTTGTGAAACAGAAAATAGTAAATTTAATTTTTGCAGCATATAAGAACACTCATAATAAAGTCCATTTTTTCAAATAAAGTAATTTCAAAAATTTAATAGTTAAAAGCAATTAGAAGATATGTGCCATTAATGGCTTGAATAGCATTCAAACATCAGATATAATGATGCCCTTCTGAAACATGGCTCAGATGTTAAAATGTTTCTCTTGCAAGCTTGAGCAACTGAGTTCACATGAAAAAGACAGAAGCAAGTAAATATGAAAAGTGGGAAAGTGTGAGATAGGGTAATCAGGATAATCATTATATCGGGTTCTTAGGTCAGCAGAGATGGCAAATTACTGATAAGGGAAATACGGTTGTTTTAATAGAAAATAGTCTGCGAGTGATATAATTGATAAATGACATTTGATACTATATTATGGTCTCAACACACAAGCAGACATGTGTATTTGGGAATCTAGATATGGTTCACACAGAAATTCAAATGTTCACTCACACACAAACTCAGGCCTACACAGTTTAATAGCGCTGTGAGTGTGAATCAATATATTTTAAGCTTCATTCCAAAGTTGCTGATAAAGAAATCAAAAAGTTATCAAAATATTCTATAATGATAAAAATATTTACTTTTTCTGAGTTTATTATGTTTCATTAGTATTTTTCCAGCTTACATAAGAAATACTATTAAAGAAGAAATGCATGAAATCTAGTTTTTGCTTTAAAGTTCTATGAAGTCAACAGAAATTAAGAGAGACTTATCAACTGTTACTCTACAAATAATGACAGGAAATGAAAAACAATTAGTTTAAATATGTACTAGCCACATAGTAGGAAGACTGTTTTATTATAGATTATAGAAATGTTTAGATACTGAGGAAAGGACTTTAAAAAAACAAAACTAAATAAGAATAATAATTTAAGAGGATATGCTGCCACAGAGAAAATGCATATGCTAATAAGCCAATGAAGATCTTTGGCATCATTGATTCTAAGGCAACTGAAGTTAAATATGCATTGAGATATATGCATTTCATGGATAAAATAGCAAAACATACCAACATAGACAGTATTAATCACTGATTTGTTGTGATAGTTAACATTAATTGTCAACATGACATAAGCAGAAATCTATCAGATACAACATTGAGGGATTGATTAGAATAATGTTTGTCTCTGACAATATCTGTGAAGAATTACCTTGCTTATATCGACATAAGAACAAATATATTATCTCTGGTTAGAACCATTCTCTGAGCAGAGGATGCTGTCCTGTGTAAAACAGGGAGGGCTGGTTGAACACTAGCATCCATTCAAGAAGTCATTGCCCTCTGCTCTTGATTGTGGATTTAATGTCATTAGCTGCTTCAAGTTCCTGCTTCATTGACTTCCCACAGTGGCAGCCTGTAATTTGGACATGAAGAAAACAAAGCAAAACAAACAAAACAAAACATTCTCCATTGAAATGCTTTTGTTTTGGTAATTTGTCATAGCAACAGGAAATGGAATAAAACATAAATGTTATACTCAAATGCTGCTGCTTGAATTTTCCAGTGGTACAGGGATGTGAAGTTCCAATCAAAGCTAAACTTACTTTACCCTGATCCTGGTGGATATTTCATTTAGGAAAGTGAAAATATATGTTTGTTCAAAACTTGGATGTCAATGGTCTTTGCAGTCTCAGTTGTAAGTTTTCAAACCTGAATAAGCAAATTCTACTTCAATAGGCAGATGGCCACCAAAATCTATATATAGGTTTAAGATTTTTATACATGTCCAAAAGAGCGATGTAATAAAAAACATATGAGAAAATCAGAATAAAGTCTAATTTGTGACCAATGATCTTTTACAAATATCAGTCTTTGGCTTTGTACTGCAGAATATATATAGTGTACAAGAAGATCCTAGATAAAGAGTGGAACAGTTGATACTTTCTGCAATTTATTGGATTATTTTTGTTCTTTTTCCATGCATTGTAATATTCAGATACAAATTCTAATCAATTTATTATAATGATAGAATTAGAGCAGGCAAGAATATAAACTAAAGAATCTCTAATGCTTGATTATATTTTGGTGAACAATGTATGTAAATAAATTCTCAAGCAATGTAAAACAGCTAAAAGATAATGGTCATAGTAATTAAAATATATGCAATTCATCAGTGTAGTATAGATGTATAATTAGGCTCTAGTTAGCATTTTATGTGAACTGTAAGGAAAGTATATGGAACATTTTTGTTTTACTATTTATGTAGTAAAAAGCACATTTTCAAAGCACATTTGAACTTGTTAGCAAGTAAAGAGATTCACCTTAGGTAAATAAGATAGGTATATACTGGAATAAAGATGTATTTTAAAAGCCAATTTTTAACATTGTTCATTATGCTTCATTTATAGTAAGCTAAAAACTTCCCTCAAAAGATGCTAGTGTATTTTTTCTTAGGTAATTTCATGCATAGATTTCTGTAATACAGGGGATAAACAGAGAGAGAGAGAAATGTGTTGATTTTTGTCTAAAATTTTCACATTTCCAAGGGACTGTTGATTTCCATAGTAAAATGCAATGGGTTGAATAGCTCTTTTGTGAAAAATCTATTATATTTTTTCCAGACAGAATAATTACTTAACAACAGGAACAGCATGTTACAGAAAACTCACTATTATCTTTTGCTGAAATGAAACAGAACTTTTCTAAAGAAGGAGGAAATAACTCAACAGACCTCACCAAGCAATATGTTTAGGGAGAAAGGAGGTCTAATGAAACAGACACCATGATAGTTCATCTTTTGTTATGTAGACTCATGACTGCTGTTAGGATAAAAGGATAAAGGATTATTAGAAATGTGACATAATTATTTCAACTCATTATTTCCTTTTATATTAAATCCAATATCTGATTTTGATGAAACGTGTGTGTGTGTGTGTGTGTGTGTGTGTGTGTGTGTGTGTGTGTTTGCAGCAAAAAATTGAAAGTAAAAAGAGGGGGGAAAAAAACCTCTTACTCAGAAAATGAAGGCAGAAAATGCTATCCATGCCATTTGAAAACACATTTAATTGAGCTTGCTAAGCTAAGAAAGAATACATGATGGTTAGAATATGAGCTATTATTTACAATAGAAGCTGCTGCTGCATCCTTGGACACTATATTGGAGATCATTTCTTTCAAGCAATATTTATTGCTTTCTGAACCTTACCTTGGGCTTGATCTCCAATGTAGAGAGAATGAAGAGATGTACTGATGCTTGCTTTAATCTCAGTAAAGAAAGGGTGAAGGCAGGAAGGAAAGCAGTTGATGAGCAGGTTTGTTATATGGCACATTCTAGGGTAGATTAACTTACATCAGATCATAATTCAAACAAGGTCCACAAATAAAGCAACGAGAATATAAAAAGAAATAATAATCATAAAGGCAATAAACATACCTGAAAAATCCCATTTAAGTAAGTTTTAAAATATCACAATTAATATATTTTCTTAGGCAAAACTCTAACCATATCTCAACAAAACTGCTCACCAGTTTTTACTTTCTGATATCACTGAAGATGACCTTAAGTGAGATTCAGGCTTAACAGGTTCACCTAATTATGTTCTAGAACAACATTATAGATTTAAAGTGACTCCCATCTTTGTAGAAGTAGTTGTGGTAGTGGTGAGAGACTAATCTCCAGGTCTTGAGTATCTTAGGTTATCAGTCTACCAAAGAACTTTAGTATCAACAATATTGGTGTTTTTATAAGTACACAAGAGAATACAGACACACACATTGGGAAAAAGAGCCATGTGTACATGTGTAAAGTCATACCACTTTGAAGACATGTTAAGTTTCATTCTCTCTCTCGAACCTGATATTTGTGGCGCTCATGCGAGCACGTGTGTGTGTGTGTGTGTGTGTGTGTGTGTGTGTATGTGTGTGTGTGTGTGTATGTGTGTGTGTGTGTGTGTCTGTAACAAGTTTGGAGGTAGATCTGACAATTTTCTAGAAAAATAAACATGCTTATAGAAATTTGCCATACTAGTTCCTACATGGAAAGAACTCAAACCATTCTAATCCTCCTATGGAAATAGTCTCTGCATTTGTATCAGAATGGGTAAACTAAGCTTAGATTTCATACAATACAATACTACCCAGGAATTAAAGCAAATGACTGTTGCTATACAAACCTCAAAAATATTGAACTATACAAAAGAGCATGATAAAATACAATACATGTGATGCCTTTTATATAAACTTTAACAAATTGATTAATTTTAGAGTAAAATCAGAACATTGCTTGCCTCCAGTATTATGAACTGTCTGAGAAAAGATATGATAAATAGTGAGTAATTAAGGGAATGTTATGTAACATAATATCTATTACTCAGATATATGCAATTGCTAAAATTCTTTGATTCCATGCATGTCACTGTAAAAATGCAGTAAACACATATATATTTAAGCTATTCTAAATACTACAAAAATATCTAGAATAATATCAATACTCAATGAACTGGGTATTAATATTTTAAAGAAATCCCCCAAGAAATATTTTATAATATTTGCTTAATTTCTTTTATATCTATACATGGACATATAGATATATATCACAGATAACTCAATGTCTAATATATAGCATTCATTTATATATTGTCACTGTAAAAGTACAACTCTTTACACTTAAGATTTTTTAATGTTCTTAAATTTCCTTTTTTAAGAGACTAAAATATAATCATATTATATTTTAATATAATTAAAGACATTATTCATTTTTTTTAATCTTCCTTGATTGTCTCTCATTTAAAACTCTCAATTCTGTCCTCAAAATGTGAGCATATCTGACCAATGTCTCTTCTTGATTAGATTTCACTTTGTTTTTTTTAAGGCCTTGGGGTGCATGGGATTGAACTCTAGGTCTGCTGTGTGGTTAGGATGTGATTACTTATTTCTCTGTGGACATCTAATTTCCCAAACACCAATAGTTGACCAGGGCTTCCTTTTGCCTTCTGAGCTATAGAACTCAATCCAATATGACATTTTCACAGCAGTCTTGCCTGCTTCTGGTGTGGGAGTTTGTTTCTGCACATTCCAGCACAGATTTCTTTGACTTTCTTTGCTTTTCTTTTTTCTAACAGTAGCAAATATTTTATTAATTATTTTATTTTACCTTATCTTTTAAAAGAAAAAAACTATCTTTTTTTATTATGCATACCAATCCATGTTCTCACTCTCTCTCCTCCTCCCATTCTCTCCACGTACCTCCCACCCCCCTTCCACTCCTCAGAGAAGGAAAGGCACATTGAGGGGAAGGTCCAAGGCCCTCCTTACTATATCTAGGCTGAGCAATGTATTCATCCAAAAAGAATCGGTTCTCAATAAGCCAATTCAAACAGTAGGGATAAATTCTGGCGTCATCACCAGTGGCCCCTCAATCTGACCCAGCTATGCAACTGTCAACCAAAATCAGAGGGACTAGTTTTGACCTATTCTTATTCCTTCCCTGACCGGCTGTTATTAGTGAGCTCCCATTAGCTCTGGTAGACTGTTTCATTGTTTCATCCTTTTGCCCTTTATCTCATTTGCCCCACTCTTCAATTTTACTTTGTAGAACTTTACCATAGGTATTCAACTAACTGGAGAAGCTGGCTTCTCTGGCCTGTACTTCTTTTTATGATCACAAATAAAACTAACCTAAACTTCAGCATCAACTCCACAATCATCTTGTCACATTCACATGATATGGATTTGATTGGAATTATATTACCATAGAGATCCTTAAAGTTATATTAAAGAGGTAGGTGCATCTCTATGAGTTTGAGGTCACCCTGATCTACAGGACATAGTTCTAGGACAGTCTCCAGAGCAACGCTGAAACCCAGTCTCAGAAAAAAAAGCATTAAAATGAGATTTGGTATGTTTCACCAGTTAAAATTCTTACCTCGCAAGCTAGAAGACCAGGATTTATATTCCATTAGGCTTGCAGCTGACAAAAGGGTATGTTAAAACTTTTTTAGTTTTAAAATCAAAGATGATAGAGCCTAGAAGTCTTTTCCCTTGCCTTTGAGTAATCTGGATAAGAAATCCAGATTACTCAAAGCACATTACCATCCATGTGCTTTCAGTTTAATTAAGAAAACCAACCTCAAAGAAATGAAGTATGAAAGCAATTGAGGAAGAATCTGGACATCAACAACTTTTCAGTTACATGAAACACGAACATATACCAAACATGCATAAGCACATGAAAATATTTTCAAAAATAAGATTTTAGGCTGGTATATCCATCAAGAGCAAGCAGGTACTGCCTTTACAGAGAACGCCAGTTCATTTTCCAGTATCCGTATCATAAGGCTTATAACACCTGTATCTCCAACTACAGAGGATTCAACATCTTTGTCACTTGTAGACACCAACACTCAAGTGTGCACACACAAACGTAGGCACACACACATATATATATATATACATATATATGGATATGTATATATATTTATATTTAAAAAATAAAATAAAAATCATAAAAACAAAATAAGACTTTCATCATCTCCATAATTAATAGTCATTGTACATATATACTTCTTTCATAAATGATATCACTGATTTTTTTTTCATTCTGAGACAAGGTACTGGAAGACATTTCTGACTGGCACTGGCTACATTACCCAAACTGGCATCAAATTCAATTATCATGTGTACTCATTCATAAATGGTTTTTAAACATAAAGCAAAGAAAATCAGCATACAAATCACAATCTCAGAGAATCTAGACAACAATGAGGGTGCTAAGACAGACAGACATGGATCTAACCTACATGGAAAGTAGAAAAAGAAGAGAGCTCCTGAGGAAATTCAAAGCATGGGAACCATGAGAGACGGTAGAAGAGGAGGGGAGAGGAGGGTAGGGGAGCAGTGAAAAATATATAGCTCAATAAAATCAATAAAAATAAAAAATTCACGATCATTTGCTTAACTTCTCTACTTACTGCTATTACAGTCATGGTCTTCTACAACTGAATACCTGACATCATTTTATATTTATCTTTCTATTATTTATGTGCTATATAAAGACTGTAAAATAAATTTTAGACTATTAAAAGTGTATTATATAACCTGTGGAGATATGATGTTCTAAATAAGAACTAACTAAATAAGAAGAAGCAACATCTGAAGAATAGAAATGTTTGCATATTTTGAAAGAATTTGTTTCTTTCTGTTTCATCTTACAGCACTGGCTCATGACACTAGCTCTCGGTGTAGTAGAATTGATGGTTGTATGTATTATGTTCCTGCATTTTGAAGACATTGTGCTAGTGTTTCATCATAGTATGTAGGGTATTTTGCATTATGTAGGATTTTTTTTTATAAAATTTATTTAGTTCCCATAAAATTTCAGGTAATGATTTATTAACAATGAGTCAAGAATTATTCTAAGGGCTTTTCACTGCACTCAAAGCAATGTAACATAACCTTTTATATTCCATTTATTTGAGAACAAATATTGACAGAGTTTCCTATTATATAACAATATTGTATTATTCTTTCCTGGGACAAACATAAATTGAATATATGTTCTCTTGAGTTTTGCTCTTAAGTTTCTATTAAATTCTTACAATATTTTTATATATTTTTTCTGTCTCAAAATGGGTTTAAAAAAATCATCCCTCCAAATATTGGTGAAATGACTGATCCTGTTATTCCAATATTATAGAGCACTTATGATATTCAATATTAATACTAAATTATTTTACATAATTTATGTATATGTATGTTTGTGTTTCTATATACTGGTATATACTTATCAATACAATGCCTAGACAGACAACTAGAGGTCATGGACTCTCGGGAGCTAGAGTTATAAGTTGTTTCTAAGCTCCTGAAGTGGCTGATGGGAATGGAACTGTGTCCTCTGCAAGAATAATTTATGCTATCACACCATGAGACATCCGGCCAGACCCCAGACTTTGTTTTTTTTCTAAATTTTAATTCTAACATGAGTATTGTATCTATTTTATGTATACCTATCTCTTTCCTCTGCAATTAGCATATCCATAAGTCCCTTTAGTGATTTTTCTTTGTATATGTATTCAAGGCTAATAACTTAGAAATGGACAATATATAGGGAGTATCATTCCTGGAGAAGAATGATCTTAGAATCAGGTGACCCCATAGAAAGAGTTTATCCCTAATAATGTAATTGAACAACATTCAATCTTGAGGAAGACCTTAGGATCACAACTAAGATTTCTCAGAAATTAAGAAATTATGCTTAGTGACCTACCTCACATTCATTACTTTTCAAAAGATTACAAAGTGATACTATTACCTACAAATGCTGTAGATGCCAGCAGCTACTACCTCATTAGTAAATTCCTTGAAATCAATTCTTTCAATTTGCTAGATTTCCATAGGTGGAAGTTTCTGTTCCACCAGCCAGCTCCCAAATTACAACACAGAAAATTCTTATTAATTATAAATGTTCAACCAGTAGTTTAGGCTTTTTACTAACTAGCTCTCACAACTTAAACTAACCCATATTTCTAATCTATGTACTACTACATTGCTCAGTAACTTTTTTTTTTTTAGCATTGTAAGTTTATCCATCTTTCTCCAGGTCTTTTGACAACTTAACCTTCTTCTTCCCTACCCTCTCTTTTTCCTGCCTACCCTTTTTCTGCCTTGTTATTGTTCATTAGATCTTTATTAAACCAATGAGAGCAACATATCTTTACAGTGTACAAAAGGATAGTTTCACAGCATTTCCCCATCTTTGTCTAATTAAAAAGGAAGGTTTATTTTTAACATAGTAAAATTATATACAACAAAAAGAGTTATCAAGTTGGAATTATAGCTATAATATTCAGTCCATTTATATTTTGAAATTTTAGAGAATATGCTTTACTATATATTTTAATCTTTGTAGGTTAAATATTTTATACAAAATTTACTTATAACCATAATGAAGGAAAACTATAAATATAGCTGTTTAGTCATTAACTCCATCAAAAGAAAGGCAAAGTTTGACAGTCACTTACTTTTGCATCCTGTTGGTACAGTTTGTACAGTATATACTGTCAGTAGTTAAAGCAAAGGCAGATTCTTGTCCAAATAGCTGGCTTTTTCCATAAAGAAAGCAACTACATGGAGGTTCTTTAATATCCATCATCTTCTTTTGAGGTAAATTGGTGATTCCAGGAAAAGTTGTGACTCATTGTCATGGAAAATTTCATACTATTAAACACATTAAATACATATTTGGTAGGTTTTTGCAATGTTTGAAGGCCATCTATTTATTTAAATGTATCTGTCTAACCTAGAACAATACCTAATATGACTACAAGTTTAATTATTATAGATTGCTAACTATTAATATGCATTTTAAATTATACATTACCTTTTTAAATGAGATATATGAGCACAATAGCCTAAGCAAGAGTACATATGGTATAACACATAAGTTTAAATATGTATCAATAAATGAAAATCAACACCAATGTAAAACATTTTGAAATGAATGATTACTTTTTGCATTAAAATAGATTCAATAATCTACCCTTTTTGCCTATCATTTTATATCCTCCTTTTTCTTCAGAAAGGGATCCTGAAATCTAACTTCTTTGTTTAGCTTTTTCCCTGACCATGGCTAATAACAGCTTGTAACCAATGCTTCCCCTTGCACAAATGATGAAAAATGTTCATACTTCATATATTGAAATGTGTGTATGATTTTCTTTTGTTTTCTATTGTTTGGGGGGACTGGTAACATTGGGGAACTCTAAGAATAAGCAAAATCATGTCCAAGTCCTGGATAGAGTATCCTGTGAGGCTGGAACATCTCATCCCAAAGCCTTGAAGCAGCTCTGCATGCAAAACTCTAAGAAAACTGAAGCAGAGGTGCTCTGAGATATTTAATCACCTGGGCCATTAATTTTTCTTGGTGTCTGGTCCCCTTGCTCTGAAAATATTTAATCTTTCAAAGGTAACATAGCTATATTCATTAATACAAGTATAGACTGTATGTTATAACATATTAGCCATAGATGATTTTTTGCTTTATGCTTCAGTAGTTAAAAATACATTATTTATCTTTTAGTTTTTCTAAGCATTATGTCTATAGCCAGGAAACAAATGGGTCTTTCTTGATCAAATCTTATATTCTTTAATTCTGAACTAATTCATAGCCTTTCATTTTCTGTGAGAACAAAAGCACAACTTATCTCCAAAATGGCACATCTTTTGACTATCCTTTTCAAATAAAAATACTTATAAAAATATGGTCATTTTATTTAACATTTTCTATAAACCAATGTCTTTTAGCAGCCATTACACATTCATCAACAACCTAACTTAAACTTTAAAGACAACACACTAACATACAGCATCCAGACTCCTGTGTATTTTTAACATGGATATGTTTCCTACATATTACTTTGTTCTTTTCCTAAAAGAACTGGTTTTTAAAAATATTTTTTATTTTCATTTTTTTTATTTATTGAAAATTTCCAAATCCTACCCGCCTCCCTTTTTTCTCCCCCTCCCCACCTCCCCCTCCCTCTTTAGTACTAAGAGCAGTCAGGGTTACCTGCCCCCTGGGAAGTCCAAGGTCCTTCCCCCTCCATCCAGGTCTATAAAGGTGAACATCCAAACAAACCAGACTCCCACAAAGTCAGTCTATGCAGTAGAATAAAAATCCAGTGCCATTGTCCTTGACTTCTCAGTCAGCCTTCATTGCTAGCCACGTTCAGAGTGTCCATTTTAACAACGTGCTCCAACACTACCAGTCCAGCTGGCCTTGGTGAGCTTCCATTAGATCAGTCCCACTGTCTCAGTGAGTGGACGCACCCCTCGTGATTCTGATTTCCTTCATGTTCTCACTCCTTCTGATCTTCATTTGGACCTTGGGAGCTAAGTCCAGTGCTCCAATGTAGGTCTCTGTCTCTATCTCCATCCATCGCCAGATGAAGGTTCTATGGTGATAATAGAAAACGCTTTAGTGAGTGAGGTAACCCAGACCCAAACAGAGGAATATGGTATGTATTCACTCATAAGTGTATTCTAGCCATAATTTAAGAACTTCGAGCCTATAATTCGTGATTCTAGAGAAGCTAAATAAGAAGGTGAACCTAAAGAAAATTATATAGTTATCCTCCTGGATATTGGAAGTAGACAAGATTTTCTGGCAAAACTTGAGTGCACGGGGGTGGGGGGTGGGGGGTGGGGGGTGGATGTAAGGGGAGATGGATGGGATGGAGGAAGTGTAGATATGGGAGCAGGAAAGAAAATATCTTAATTAAGGGAGCCATTTTAGGGTTTGCTAGGGACTTGTCTCTAGAGGGGTTCCCAGTTTCAAGGACAGGTCCTCAGATTGTTTAGGGGCAGCAGAGGAGAGGGTGCCTGAACTGGCCTTGGCCCATAGCCACACTGATGAACATTTTGCATATCACCATAGATGGAGTTAGGCAATGAAACTTCTGTTTTTATTTTGTGAAATACATTAAGGAGTATAGGTATTAACTCTACTTGGAAGATATGATAGTATTCTGCATTGAAACCATCTGGGCCAGGGCTTTTTTTGGTAGGGAGGTTTCTGATGACAGCTTCTATTTCCTCGTGACTTATGGGTCTGTTTAAACTGCTACCTGGTCTTGACTTAATTTTGGTAAATTGTATTTATCTTAAAAAGTGTCCATTTCTTCCACATTTTCCAATTTTGTGGCATACAGGCTTTTGTAGTAAGATCTAATGATTCTCTGAATTTCCTCTGTGTCTGTGGTTATGTCCCCATTTTCATTTCTGATCTTATTAATTTACATGTTCTCTCTGCCGTTTGATTAGTTTGGATAGGGGTTTATCAGTCTTGTTGATTTTCTCCAGCTTTTTGTTTCATTGATTCTTTGGATTATTTTCTGTGTTTCAATTTTATTAATTTCAACCCTCAATTTGATTATTTCCAGTCTTCTACTTCTCCTGGGTGAGTCTGCTTCTTTTTTTTTTTCTAGAGCTTTCAGGTGTGCTGTTAAGACACTAATGTGTGCTTTCTCCGTTTTCTATATGTGGGCATTTAATGCTATTAACTTTCCTCTTAGCACTGCTTTCATAGTGTCCCATAGGTTTGGGTATGTTGTGTCTTTATTTTCATTGAATTCAAGGAAGACTTTAATTTCTCTCTTTCTTTCTTCCTTGACCCAGGGATGGTTCAGTAGTTGGCTGTTCAGTTTCCATGAGTTTGTGTGCTTTCTGGGGTTAGAATTATTGTTGAATTCTACCTTTATTCCATGGTGATCTGATATTACACAGGTGATTACTACAATTTCTTTATATCTATGGATGTTTACTTTGTTACCAATTATGTGATCAATTTTTGAGAAGGTTCCTTGAGATGCTGAGAAGAATGTATATTCTTTTCTGTTTGAGTGGAATGTTCTATAGATGTCTGTTAGGTCCATTTGGTTCATTACATCTGTTAGCTCTCTTATTTCTCTTTTAAGTTTCTGTCTGGTTGACCTGTCCATTGGTGAGAGAGGAGTGTTGAAATAACCCACTATTAGAGTGTGGGGTTTGATGTATGTTCTGAGCTCTAGTAATGTTTCTTTTACATATGTGGGTGCTTTTATATTAGGTACATAGATATTCAGGATTGAGCCTTCCTCCTGATGAATTGTTCCTGATATGAGTTTAAAGTGTCCATCTCCGTCTCTTCTGATTGATTTTAGTTTGAAATCTATTTTGTTAGATATTAGTATAGCCACACCCCCTTGTTTCTTTTGTCCATTTGATTGGAAACCCTTTTCCCAACCCTTTACTCTGAGGTAGTGTCTGTCTTTGTGTTTGCGGTGTGCTTCTTGAAGGCAGCAGAATGTTGGATCCTGATTATGTATCCATTCTCTTAACCTGTGCCTTTTTATAGGTGAGTTAAGTCCATTAATATTAAGCGATATTAATGACCAGTGGTTGTTGACTCCAGTTATTTTTCCTGGTGCTATTGTTTGTGTGTTTCCCTTCTTTGAGCAGTGCTGGTGGAGGGTTGTCAGATGCTTGTGTTATTATGAGTGTTGTTGGCTTCCTTGGTTTGTGGTTTTCCTTCTAGTAATTTCTGTAGGGCTGAGTTTGTGGCTACGTATTGCTTAAATATTTTTAAGACTGTTTATACTCTAAACCAATACAGAGCTTAGATCATGGCATGTTTTCAGTTGACACTACCCCTCTCAGTTTCCTGAGAATCTAGTGTCATGACAGGAACCAGCAGGAGCCACATTTATGATCCCAACTCTATGAAGATTATGGGTCCAAGCTTTCTTAGACATTTCTATCTAGTCTCACGGCATTGACTAGTGCACAACACACAGGTGCTATTGCTTGTGTGAAAAGTACTGTCTCCACTAAGCCATCTCTTCAGCCCCAAAGAGCAAGTTATCCTACTGCCTTTCCTCTGAAATCAACATTCCCTCTAGACCACTCTAGAGCTATAAACATTTTTTTCTGGGATATAAAAAGATAGAAGAATACTTTCTTCCTAACAATGTTTACAGAACTAAACAAAGTGATAGTTTCGGTCTTAATCATTGTTTATGATTTAGTACCTCAAACATATTTAGACTCAAGCTTTTGGATAGATGCTACTTCTATTTTGAAGCTGAATTTTCATCAATATAAGCTTTTCAATCATTACTTTCCTACTTTGTGAGATCTGACTCTAATGATTTTTCTATTAAGAAGGCTGTGTACTCATTTTATTTTTATTATAAATGCTTAAAATGAAGCAAATATGTGTGAGCTGAAAGTTCATAAATAAAGTGGTGTTTGAAGAAAGAATTTTAAATTATTTGGCTAAGATGGGTGAAAATTTTTGTGTATCCTCCTTACTTCTTTTGCCTTCCATATAAAGTATATACTGTAAGGTGATGATAAAGAAAACTGAACATTTAATGGAAAGTAAACAATGCTTTGAGAAACTTCAAGGTTAAGATTAACGACGTTTGTAACCAGTGCTCTCCAACAGAGGGAACAAACACTATTACTGCATCCCTTAAGGCTTTCTTGTATTTTCATGTGCAGATTGCTTCAAAAATATTTCTTTTGCAATGTAGTTATGGGTTTAAAAACGATGAAATAACTACATCTGGCCTTTAATCAAAGATCAAAACTTCTGGTTTTTTTTTTCAAAAATCTTAGGGAAAGAGTCCAACTGAATTATTTTATTATAAACTGGCTGAAGCCATAGATGCTAGACCAATAACCATCTTTTTTTTAATATAATAATGGAGTTTGACATATTTGGCACCTGAAAATAACATTCAGAAACAGCCCACAAGTGAGATTAAACATATGTTTATCTAATAATAAAATCAAGGTGTGAGATTAAACATATGTTTATCTAATAATAAAATCAAGGTGTGGTGCAGTTCATCTTAACTTAGTAGTCATGATTTGAAACCAAGAGTAGAACATAGTCTGGCTCCTAGTTTTCTTTTTATAATCATCTCAATAGTAAGTAGAGCAAATGTTCTACATTGTTAAGAAAGGATATAGAATAAACATTTTAGATGATGTCTCAAGGTTCAATCTGTGCCTCTCTCTGTTTTTCTTTTTAATTTAGACATGAGTTATTATGTTTGACAATAAAAGGTCATGTGCATTTGTGAGCCCCAGCTTTTTATTCACATATTTTGAATAATCATCAACGTTTTCATGATTGATTCAATTTTAATTTTCAAATGTATCACTTTTAAAATGTATTTTTTCTCAAACTTTATCATATAAGATTCCTCAATTTACTCATTGCAGTCTACAAATAACGTTTTTATTCCCAAAATCATGTTCGTTTCAGAGTCTGAGATGCATTCTTCTTATGTAGTTTTTAGTTTAAGAGTCAATATCAAAGACATATAATTTGTATTACCTTTATTTCCTAATGTATTTCAGAATGGTAAATCATTTTCTTCAAAGCATGAAGAAATTATGTTGTATGGCTCTTAAGGTAAACATTGGTTAAACTAGAAGAAACTAGCTACGCTATAGAAATTAAGTACAAAACCATAAAATAATAGTATTTATAAACTACCAACAGTAAAAAAATTTAGAAACAATCTATGCTTCATAATAGACCTATTGTATCTGAAGTAGATATGCATAACCCCTTCCTAAAATTTTCTCTTAGAGTTTTCTTGATAACTACATTATGATCTTTAATAATCTGAATTCTTTATTCAGTATCACTTTATTATTGTATTTTGTTGAATACTGTAAAAATGGAAATATATAACTGTGTTTTAAATAAGGTACAACAAATTACAGGAGTGAACACAGCTTAAACAAATATGTGAACTCTAATAACTCAAGGTTACTTTAATTTACATTTGTAGTAAAAATAGCAATATACATCAGCATATGTTTCCAGAGTGATTACTTTTATGCTGAAAATAAACTAATGAATTTCATAAGGAGATTGCCCTTCATTTGTTTTAAGTAAAAACTGTAATATCTTATTTATCATATTCTGCACATTCTTCAGTTAAGACTATGCTGATATTCACTCTGTACTAACAGTAAGATGCATGCCGTTTTCTATGGCTCTCCTTCCAAATAAGAGTAAAGAATGCTGAGCTAATAAATAGTATAGGGAAGAACATACCAATGTTATCTTATTTTAGGACTCAGGTGAGTTTTCTAAAGCTGTGGTTCTAGAGAGAGAAAAATCAATATATGAATGAATGCTAGAGATATGAGTTGTAAACTCAGAATCTTTCAGGAACTGAATTGACATTACTGATAAAATTACCATTCATTTATGTATTTATTTACCTTTTTTGAGACAGGATTTATCTGTGTAACAGCCCTACCTGTCCTGGAACTCACTTAGTAGACTATAGAGGCCCTGAACTCAAAATTCATCTGCCTCAACCTCCCAAGAGCTGACTGAATTAATCAAATTTTATTGATTAGGATCCAAAAGAAAACAAACTTATTATAATATACAAATCAATTTCTGGTTTTCATGATTGACGTTCCAAATCTTGGTGAAAGACATCCCACATTCAAGACAAAGTTTCAAAGTTTCAATTACTACATTATAACAACAGTCCTTATTGTTATTATAATTAATGTTATACATAATCTCACTAAATTGTGTATGAAGGTCATAAAATTGTGATCTCCTTGTATCTGTTTCTCCATGTATGTGTGCCATGTATAGTACTGCACCTGGATTCATATCATCCCTTTGATATTGATTGGTGATGTATTCACTCATGTAATTTTCTCTTCTCCTGATTTTGCCTTTCTTTTATTTAAAAAAATTCCATTCATACTCTATTTTCATCCACAACATGCCTTTTATATCTGTACTCTCACAGTATACTCAATGACTTATCAAAGCCCAATATGAATCATTTTAGCATATGTAGTGATCAATTTGGATGTTTCCAAATAGTATGAATTCACAATAAAATACAGTGGTCAATTTCTTCACATAAAGTTCTAGTTTTCTTTCAGCTGTGATAAAAAAACTCTGAGAGAAAAACAACTTAAAGAGGGAACGTTTGATTTCCTCTTATGCTTCCTGGTCAAAGTAAATCACTATGGGATTCAGAAAGTAAACTCAAGGGAGAATCTATGGAGACAATGATCCTTATTAGCATACTCAGATTTTTTCACATGCCTCAAATAGTTTTCTTAAACAGTCCTTGATTTTCTATGAGGAATTTAGACTTTCAATGGTGGACTAGACTTCCCTACATCAAATAGTAATCAAGATAATTTTTCAAAAATATATCCACAGACAAATTTGTTCCAGGAAATTCATAGACTTACGCACTAATATTGTTTAGGGTATGCCAAGGAAACCATTCTAAGAGTGACACTTAGACTTGAATGACTTAGTCTATTTTACTTCAGAAATAGTAAATTAGCTGTACATAATTATTTATAAAGTAGCATACTAAAATTAAAAATAGATAACTCAAATATAAGTTAAAACAACAATAATTTTGTGAAATTGTGTTATATTGATCCATAAATGCACATTTACATGTTCACATAAACACAGAATATAAAAGGAAAGCAAAACACTTCAGGGTAAAAGTGTTAGCATTCTTAAATTATGGAAAACCACTAGTTTCTTTGATACTTTAGTATTTTAATGAACCTAACTTCTTAGTCTTGAATTTGAAGAGATAATGCAATGAATTACAAGATGATATGTTACACAAAGTAGCTTCTTTAATTTTCTTTCATGTATAAATCTAAGGCGTTTTTAATTAAAAGTTTCTTTACGGAGTATGTTTTTGAAGGATAGCTGAAATCATGTATTTTTATCTGAAGAATCTTTTGAGGTTTCATGTGGATGAGAAAATGTCTTCATTTCAATCTCTCATTTAAATGATAAATTTGAATTATCATTTGGTATAATTCTTCTTCAAACACACTGAGTATATTACCACATTGACTTTTTGCCTCCGGGATCACTATTAAAGAGCTTAATATTAATATGAATTTACTCTTTCATTGGTTTCAATTTTTTCTTTCAGTTTCAAGGAGAAATATGAACAAAATTCACAAGTTCCCTTTTAATACATCCTTTGAATATTGCACCTGGCCTCATTTAGCCAATGCTCAAATTTCTCTCCATGATATTTAACACATTTCCTCTACTCTTATAGAATTCTATTCAGTTCCTTTATAAGTTTTGCTAATTTAAACATCTTCTATTTCCCTCAGAGTAGTTCTTTTTTTGGAAGAAGAAATGTGTTTATATTTATCTTCTTGTCAAAAAAATCAATAACTTGCTTAATTTTAACTCAACAAAACTTCTAGAAAAAACACATATACTAATTCTTTATGTTTTATTAATATGTAATCAATTCAAAACTCAGTAAATTTGACTTTCTTCCCATTCAACATAGAAAGCTGTTCTTGTCAATTTGACCAAAGGCTTTCATGGAGGTCATATTGGCATGGTTTATATTTTGCTCTTTTAACTGACTAGTTCATCATATCTTAATATTCATGGTCAAACATTTAAGAGTGCAATTTTACTCATGGCTTGAAATATAAAATTACCTTTTTTCTTGGCCTCTGTTCTATATACACCATAATATGCCCCTCTATGTTATAATCTGCCTTACCCTTAGAAATTGATCTTAATGGAATTATGTGTGTTTTATAAACAAGACATGCATAGCATTATTAATAATCTCTGTATTTTATTAAAAAAAGATTGATGAAATTAGAATAAATGTTTCTTTTTATTCGGAAATGATGCTATTGGTATCATTTACTACATGTGATCTCTCAGAGTCCCTTTTTTGAGCACTGACTATTTCATGTCTTCAATTTCTTCAATAATCTATACAGAGTCCTCAATTTTTTGCAAATTATTCTGCTTTTTCATTCTTTAGTTCCATGCACTTTCAGTACTTTCAAAATCTTTGATCATTTATCTAATAGCACTTGGGTGTTTAAAGTTGTCCATTGTACAAATCAGATTCCAAACTTTAGTTTGTATTAATCTTTAGTCAAACTGTCAAGATATTCTCTTTTATAACTTTTGTTGACTGTGGTTTGGTCTTCTTCTAATTTGACCTTGATCCAGACCCTATAATACTGAGGGTAGAAATTTTCTGCTCATAAAATGACTAGAAGTTGCATAGGAAAATGCATACACACATATATGTACAAATATACATAAATACACACATACATGTATCCATGGAGACTTATACATTGCTAATCTGGCTCCAAATCCACTTTTTATGAGGTTTTTGTCATTGATATCATTTGTAATTACGAAATGCTATTGTGCATCTACAGGAACTCTATGCTTTTTTACATGGTTCCTTCTCAACCTTGCTTTTCATACTTCTTTCTCAAGTATTGTTGAAAACAATAAAAGTCAAACCATATCTACTTGATACTGTATATGTGACCTGTACTTTTATGTCTACTCAAATGTTCATAGCATAGTGTCTAGTAACTGGGATTCAATGATTCTCTGTTATAGTTTAGTTTCAAGAGCTTCTATACAGAGATTCAACTCAGATTGGTGTGCACTTATGTACATTTCCTTGTAAGAATAGGATTTGGTTTGCTCTTCCTATCATGAAAAAAGAAAAGAAAATATTCATACATTAGCCAGTAATGGAACCATCACCAAGAAATCGATCTCCTTGTAATCTCATTTTTGAAGATTTCTCATGGACAATATGAAAATCATATGTGATGTTCTACTAGTACTTCCAAAATAACACATCAAGAAAATGTTGAAATGACTTCTGGAGAATTATCCTACATTTGGCATTTCAAATATTTATAGCAGAATCATTATTTTAATTTGAAATTGATTTTATTCATACATTATATTCTGATTATGATTTCCTCTTCCAACTTCTCTTAAATCGTACCACCTCCAATTCCATGCATATTCAAATCCACATCTTTTCTGTATCTCTTTAGAAAGCAAAAAGAAATCTAAAGAATCATAATAAAGTAAGAAAAAACAAAACAAAGAAACCAGAAGGTGACAGAAGCAATTGAAACAAAGGAAAGGGGCCAAAGAGAATTCATGAAAAGCATATATAGAAGAAGAGACACAGAAAAACGTGAGGTATAATATATTTGCAAAGGAATTGTGTTGTGTGAAAAATGATAATAAAGACCTAGTGAGAACACATTATGAGACAAAGAATCTCTAAAAAGGCCGTTCATTTTACTGTGTGGGCTTTCTGTTCCTGAGCATGGGGCCAGTTTTTAAGAGTGCAGTGTATCCCAAGTGTGACTCCTTTGGAAAGAAATAATTTTTCAATTGTAAATAATTATTAATTGAAGATAGTTTCTGGCTTACGGATCAAGACTTGTGTCTTTTTCTCAAAGATAGTTTCTGGCTTACAGATCAAGACTTGTGTCTTTTTCTCAGCTCTATGATCTCATCTGGGCACAGTTCTATATAGCCCCTATCAACGCTGCCACAGTCTCTGTGAGTCCATCTGTGCATCAGTCCTGCTGTTTTTAGAAGGTCTTTCTTCCTTTTTGCCATATATAAAATATGGCACTTACATATGTCCATCTCTTCTTCCATAAGTTACTCTGAGACCACAGGGGAGAAATTTGATGGAGATATCCCATTTAGGAATAAATTATTGAAGGTTTTACACTCTGCATGTTTGGATCTCTATATTTGTTTCCATCTACTGCAATAGAAAGATTCTCTAACTATGACTGAACAAGAACTGATCTATAAGCATAGCAGAATACAACCAGGGATCATTTTAATGCTAAGTTTCTTTCACAGAGCAATAGTATTTTATGTCCCTTTGGAACTTGAACCATTTGGTCTCATGTTCTTGACTCATAGAAAAGTGTTAGGTTTGGGTTCTATCTTCTGGAATGAGCCTTAAGTCTAATCAGATATTGATTGGTTGAACTTAGAGAGATCAGCCTGCCTCTGCCTGCTGAGTTCTGGGATTAAAGGTAAATACCTCCACTGCCCAGCTAATAATTTTATTTTTAATGACTGAATAACATTCCATATTTTAATATACCATATTTTCTTTACCCATTCATTTGTTGACAGACATCTAGCTATTCCTGGCTATTATGAATAGGGCAGTAATGAATGTGGTTAAGCAAGTGTCTCCATGGTAGGAAGAAGCATATTTGGGTATATGTACCCAAGTATTGCTGAATCTTGATCTAGATGGATTCTCACCTTCCTAAAGAAGCCTCACACTGATTTTCAAAGTGGCTGTAACTGTTACACTCCTATTAGCAATGGATGCATTATTGCTTTATTCTGTAAACTTGCCAGAATGAGCTGTCATTTGTTTAATCATTTGGCCCTTTAGATTGCTCTAAAAATAAATCTAATATTAATTTTAATTTTATTTACTTAATTATTAAAGATATTGTACACTTCTTTAAGTGCTTCTTAGCTTTTCTGATTCTTCTCTTGAAAATTCACTATTTAGAATTGTTTCTAATTTTCCATTGGATTCTTTGCTTTCTGAAGTCCAGGTTTTTCAGTTCTTTATATATTTAAGATATTATTGTTGTTTAAACTGGGTGTTCAGTAAAAATCTTTTTCCATTCTCCATTCTACCACTTTGTCTGAACGATCATGTTCTGAAGCCACACGTATTAATTGTTGATCTTAGTGCCTGTGCTACTGCTATTCTGTTCAGAAAGACTACTCTGCATCCATGAGTTAAAGACTATTTACCACTTTCTGTTCTATCATACATAGTTTATGTTGACTGACATTGCAATTTTGATCTATTTTGAGTTGTTTTTTAAATAAGGTATTAGGTATGGATTTATTTGCATTAACCTACATGCAGCTATCCTGTTTAACATGTACCATTTGTTGGAGATACCTATTTTGAGACTACATTTCCAGATTCTTTATTGAAAATTAGGTGGATATAGGTGTGTGAATTGATTTCTGGTTCTTCAACTTGATTCCATTGTTTAGTGGTTCTGTTTTTGTGCCAAATCCAGGTAGTTTTTTATTGCTAATTAACTGTATTAAAATTTGTGACTTGGATAATTAAATTTTCATAATATTTAGAATTATTTTAGCTACCTTGTATTACTCTGTGTTCCTGAATGAAATGGAAATTTCCTTCAGTTCTTTGAGTTAAAATGTTGATAGAGATTGCAATGCATCTCTAGATTGATTTTAAAATGATTGGTGTGGGAAGTCCTTCTGTATATGTGTTGCTTTTATTGATTAATTAATAAAGAAGCTGGCTCAGCCTGTGACAGGGCACAGTAGAGCTAGATGGAAAAAACTAAACTGAATGCTGGGAGAAAGGAGACAGAGTCAATGGGATGCCATGGAGGCCCCAAAGGCGAAAAATGCTAGCTGATAGCTAGAACCTTGCCAGTAGGCCACAAAACTTATGGTAAAATATAAAATAATAGCAAGTGTTAACCAAAGATGTAAGAACTAGCTAGCAATACACCTAAGTATTGGCACAAGCAGTGATTTAAATAACATAGTTTCTGGGTAATTATTTTGAGAGTCTGGCTGGCTAGGAAATGAACAAGTGGCCACCCACAACATAGGATAACCATTTCTGCTATGTTAATCCTACGGATACATTTGTCTAAAAAGTACATTCTAGGAGCTTCAATTTCTTTCTTCAATGTCTTAAGTGTTTTCTTGACTTTTGCCGTTATTTTTTTTAGTTTTGTTTTCATTCTTGTCTTTTTCTTGATTTGTTAGAGATACAACAATACATTTTGTGAAACTATTATGTAAGGTATTCATTCTTTGACTACTCAGCATGTTTATCTTTTGTATATATGAATACTACTGCATTTTTCATTATTAATTTTGTACCCAGTTACTTTGCTAGAAGTATTTATAGGTTATAGGGATTTCTATGTGGAATGATTTGATCAGTTACATAATCAATAATACTATCTGCCAATATATTTCTTCCTATATATTTATATTTCCTTAATCTCTGTCAGCTGTATTGTTGTGCAACTAAGACAAGTATTGTATGGAATAGTTATGGAATGCATATATAACCTTCACTTTTTGGTAGGTCAGGGAAAAGGCTATCAATTTCTCACCATTTAGTTGGTGTTGGCTTTGTACTTGCTATAAATTATCTTTAATATGTTGAATCAAGACTCAGTAATACCACTTTTGGGCAAATAACCAAAGGATGCTCAATCATGCCACAAGGACAAGTGCTCAATTATGTTAATAGTAGCCTTGCTTGTCATGGTCAAAACCTGGAAACAACCTAAATGCCCTTTGACTGAAGCATGGATAAGAAAAATGTGGTACATTTATACAATGGAGCACTACACAGCAGAAAAAAGTAATGGCATCTTGAATTTTGCAGGCAAATGGATAGAGCTAGAAAACATCATTTTGAGTGAGGTAACCCAGACACAGAAAGAAAATTATCTCATGTACTCACTCATAAGTGGTTTTTAAACATAAAGCAAAGAAAGCCAGACCACAATTCACAATCCCAGAGGATTTAGATATAATGAGGACCCTAAGAGAGACATACATAGAAATAATCTACATGGGTAGTAAAAAAAAAAGGACAAGGTCTATGGGTGTTGCAAGTGGAAGCGGTGGGCTGTGTACCCGGCGCCCGGCTGCTGGCTAATTTACCCTGAAATAATTACATGGAAACTGTATTCATTTAAACACTGCCTGGCCCATTACCTGTAGCCTCTTATTGGCTAAACCTCACATCTTGACTAACCCATTTCTAATAATCTGTATGTCACCACGAGGTTGTAGCTTACCGGCATGATCTAGCCAGCATCCATCTCGGGAAGGGTGATCATGGCATCTGCCTGACTCTGCTTTCTTTCTCCCAGAATTCTGTTCTGTCTACTCCACCCACCTATGTTCTGACCTATCAAACCAAGCAGTTTCTTTATTAATTAACCAATGAAAGCAACACATAGAAAGAAGACCCACCTACATCATATGGGGACTATAGGAGAGGGTTGAAGGGGACTGGAGAAACAGAGAGGGGAACAGAATAAAAGGTATAGCTCAATAAAAATAAATAAAAAATAAGAAAATGTTGAATCAGGCCCCTTTCATCTCTAATCTCTACAGTACTTTTAGCATGAAAGTGTGTTGAAGTATGCCCTTTGTGTATCTACTGAGATGATCACGTGTTTTTGTTGTATTTTTGCATTTTTGCCTTTTTTGTATATGGTGGATTAATTATTGATCTACTTATCTAAACATTTATCCATGGGGAATAAGTCTACTTGGTTATAATGGATAATATATTTTATGTGTTCTTGAATTCAGAGTGCAAGTTTATTTTGTTTTTGTTTTGGGGGGTAAATTTTGACTCTATGTTCATAGGGAAATTGGTCTATAAATATCTTCCTATATTGATCTTATGTATTAAGACTTATGGATTCATAAAATAATTGGGGTATGTTCTCTTTGTTTCCATTTTGCAATATTTTGAAGAATATTTGCTGTTAATTCTTTTTGAAAGTCTGGATAGACTTTTCCACTAAAATAAAGAGGCCCTGTACTATTTTGGCTTGTTTGGACTTTTTCTTAGTTTATTTTATTATTATTATTATTTTTTTCTGTAGAGAAGATATTTCATTGCTGTTTTTTATTTATTAGGGATTATAGGTCTTTTAACATTGTTTATCTGATTTTATATCAAATTTGATATTTTTTGTATCAAGTATATCATAGACAATACATCAGGAGATGGCATCCCTGTTCGTCAAAGTCCCAGGCCAACCATACAGAGAAACAGTGTTGTGTGGTGACAGCAGAGACCTAGAGACTAACTGAACACCAAAGCCTTAAACTCAACCCCAGCTGCATTTAGAGTAGAAATAATATAGTTAAATATTAAAAAGGATTAGAGTAAAAAATAAGCTATGGGAAGATGGAAAAGAAACAGAGCCTGGATAATGTATATTTTTGCATTTTTTTTTAAATTTTTGAGTGTAAATGAGCTAACAACAGAAAGAAATTTCATTGTATGGGCAGCTGAGCTAAACCAACATATATATTTTAAAATTATCTTGACTTCAAAAATTGAGTCTAAGGACATGCTACTTTGGAAAAGAAGCTCTGCTTTTGTTTCCACAGAATATGAGAACCTGTGGATTCCTTCCAGGTTAATGTAGTTCAATGGAACAAAACCATTCCTGATAGGTCTCTATGAACACGAAAAACACTTCAACCAAAAATGAGTAGGAAAAAGTTTGGAGGAAACTATATCCAAATTCCCAGAATGATTGTTTATAAATATTTGTTTTTATTTAAAAGGAGATATGATATAGAGATAAATACTTCGCACGGATCTTGGTCTATTGATAAAAATTTCAGGTCAACTTTGTTACACTGTGTATACATATTTCTGTTCTAGTTTAAGGTATTATATTTTGATAGATAATTTTAAAAAGTAATGTATAATTTAAAATTGCAGATTAATAAATAGTCATTTATAATACTCAAACTTAAATTGATGTCAGTTACGTTTTCTAAATATATAGAGGTGTATTTCAGTTAGATAATTACCAATATTTCAGAGACTTCCATAAAATGGAATTTAAAATGTTTTAAGAACTTTGACTTTCTCAACAATGATAACTGTCTATTTCTGGAAGCACCAATTACTTCAGAGAGGTTGCTTGGCATTGAAGAAACTCATTATGGAATTTGCCTTCAATATGACAAGGCTAGCCACGTGTTCTTGCCTGGACTGTTTGATGGTATGCTGCATAAACTGAAGATGCAAGACCCACAGAAAAATGACTGCAAAATTACCTTCAGAAGGTAAGTCAGCCCTTCAGGGTTCTTGCTCATTCAGGGTTCTTACTTCATGAAACAGTCTGCCAGACATTCTGCAGGACACAGAAAAAATCAACTGTTGAACTTTGCCATTTCAAGGCAGAATAGATCTTCAAATTTCTTGCTCATGGAACAGTCTAATGAATACTATGGATCTGTAGGATAAATATGTATGCCCCAATGTTGCAAAAGAACTTTGGGTAACTGTCCAGGTAGCAAGAAGTCTTGTCATTTCTAGAACTTTGGAAGTCATTTATAATGCTCCTCTTGTTTACTTAGGCAATATCATATCCTTCTGGGGTCTTCCATGAAATTGAAGAAAAATAGTTGTAGTTCTAGTTTTCTTTAACTAGATAAACTAAAAGATAAATCAGCTATAAAACTTTAGGCTCACAAAAATAGGACAGATAATAGAGTATTTTTCTTAATTTGTCAAATGTAAAAGAACTAAATATTATAACTATAATTATTACTTGTTAACTGTTTTCTATATGTAATTCTACTATGTTAAAGTTAAAACCTTCCCTTTTACTAAGACAAAAAAAGGTAGATGATGTGGGATGTCCTTATGTATATATGTTACTTTTATTGGGTGATAAATAAAGTTGTTTTGGCCAATGGCTTAACAGAGTAAAGTTAGGCAGGAATTCCAAACAGAAATACATAGATAAGGTAGACAGAGTCAAGAAGACTTCATGTAACTTCCAAATAAAGTAACTGGACAGTCACCCAATGTTCCTTTGTAATATTGCCACATCTGTATTCAACCTATAGGCCTATAATATCTGGCAGACTTTTAAGTGAAGCAGGAAATTTGAAGAACGGTTCTGCTTTGTTCTGGAAATGTTCATCAGCAGCTTTCTTTATGTTCTACAGAATGTCCGGCACCTTCTTCTGTGAAGTAGAAACCTCCTAAGATCATCCTTTCTTTTGGAAAGTTCAGCAGTCACTTTTCTGTGGGTCCTGCATGTCTAGTTTATACAACATACCATCAAGCATTCCAGGTAGAAACAGTTTCTTGCACAAATGGCTAGTCTTGTAACATTGAAGGCAAATTCTATAATGAAATTTTTCAATACCTATCAATTTCTCTGCAGAAGTTTGTGCTGCAAGAAGCAGATATGTCTCACTGTTGAGAAATGTCTAAGTTCTTAAAATACTTTAAATGTCATATTCTGTAGGCTTTTAAAAAAATTGAAGAATACATATACATCTGAAATTTATCTCTGTACATCTGCTAAAAACTAACTCACATGACTACAGTTTGACTAGTATATAAGACTATTAATACATTTTTTAAATTATACATTACATTTTAATGAACTGGATAAACATAATACCTTAAACAAGAGTAGGAATATACAGAAAATTATCTTAAGTTATGACAGTAAAGCAAGGTCTATACCAATGTGAAGTACTTATTTCTTTATAATATCCCTTTTTCTTTTTAGAAAGACCTTGACTGCAGCTATTAACCATTTAAATTCAACCCTTATTAAATGAGAACAAACATTTATAAACAATATTGGAGAATTGGGTGACATTTTTTAGTCTACTTCCTGCTGACTGGAGGAGTTGTTGATCAGGTCTTTCATGGGGTATCTAATGTGGCTGGTCCATCTCAGCCATCAGTTCTGATGCTCTCATAGATGTTGGACCACTTGGGTAATTGCTTCAGGGGTCTTTTAGTTCAACATACTAGCAAGTGAGGAATTCACAGCTTTCTATCCTTTCTGGAAACAAAAGCAGAACCTTTAATCCAAAGTAACATATACTTAGACTTGAGTTTTGAAGTCCAAATAACTTTAAGGTATATGTTGGTTTATTTTAGCAGGTCATACATTTAAATGTCTTTCTGTAGTTAGCTCATTAATAGGCAAAAAAGTTCAAAGAAAACACAATGATATGCACAATCTAGACTCTGTGTGTATTATTCATCTTTATGTGGCTTTTTTAACTCTATTTCTTCTAATTTACTTTTTAATTGTTGTTTTTTTTTAAAGACATAGTTTCTCTAGTATCTTTGACTGTCCTAGATCTCACTCTGTAGACCAGGCTGGCATTGAATTCACAGAGATCTGCCTACCTCTGCTACCCAAGTGTTGAGATTAAAGGCATGCGGCACTGTGCCTGGCTACTCTATATTATTTTTTTTTAAAAAAAAAAACTTTCTCTATCCTTTTTCTGTTCTCTCCTAAGCCTACATATATTTTTAAACACATTCTAAACCATTTAGATATTATTTTGTTTGTCTATTTGTTTTGTTTTTTATCTGTCTCTACTGTATATATTTATTTTTTTCTGAGCACACGAATCATTAATCTGATAAGCAGCATGGCTAGAATTAAAGTTCTGGCTTTATTACTGGCTCTGCCCTGTCAAACCTGGCAGAGATATGTTTACTGCCTCTGCTAGTTATGTTTTCTGCCCCAGTTCAAGGGACCCAGTGGGTCTATTTTGTCATTAAGCAACTAGAAGCATGCTGCTCACAGGCCTCATTTAAGTACTCTGTACCAAGACCTCCTGAACAAGCCGAAGCTGTTCATACCACCAGCATGAACCAGGAAGCAGTCTTTTAAAGAAGCTTTGCCTCTGCCTATTACCAGCAAGAAAAACCTGTCTGAAAAAATGCATTTACCAAGAAGCTGCAATTGACTCCTGCTTTTGTGGGTCTTAAAGTGCTGTTTTTAAGTTTTTTTAGGCTTATGTGTATGCATATTGCTGAATGTTCAGCACCATTGTATAAATGAAGATTGTGTTTCCCTTTCCCCTCCCATCCAGACTCAAATAATCACACAGAATCTATTTTAGTGACAAGACTGTTTGACCAATTGCTCAAGAATATTCCTACCTAACTCTTATATCAGAAATTAACCCATTTCTATTAATCTATGCATCACCACCAGGCTGTGGCTCCCTGGTAACATTCTCACATCTCTCTCCTTTGTGGCTATGTGGAGTCTCATAAACTCAGCCAATTCTCTCACTGCTTTATTCTGCTAAGCTATTGGCAAAAAAACAGCTTTATTCACGAACCAATAAAAGCAATAGATATAAAGAAGACATCCTACATCATTCCTTCCTCCATTTCAGTCATTATTTCACTGTAGTTCAAACTGAATTAAATCTCTTGATTTTCCTGTTCTGTCCTTTGGTGTTTGGGGATTCCTGGTTTATACCAGCATAGGTGGCTGGGAATAATAGTCTGTTAAATGAAAAAATAAATGATTTATTAAAGAGAATCCATTTAATACCAGGAATAATTACAGTAGGAACAGGAAAAAGGAGAAAGGGAGAGAGAGAACAATTACATCCATAAGAACATAACCTAAGATTATCTTGAAGACAAAGTAAGGTCTAAACAAGAAAATCCAAAAATTTAAAGTTGTAGGCTTATGAAACAAGTATAAACCAAAACATGAAAGAGTGTTATGCTAAGGCATTTTATTATTTATCTGTTTTTAAAAACTTGAATAATTGTAGCATCAAAAATATAAACCCAGAGAAGATATTGGGGTTCAACCTGACAGAAAAGCAAAATTAGCCAAGCCTCTAGAGAGCTCCTAACTTTTTGAAATCTGCAGACTGAAAGAGAGTGATTTACTGCTTCATCCTGCCTTATATTTCTCTCTAGTGCTGGGATTAAAGGCGTGTGAAACCACTGCTTGGCATATATGGCTAACTAGTGTGACCGTTTGCACTGACCTTCAGGTAATCTTTATTTACTAAAACTCAAACAATATATCACTGCAGTTTATCTTACAGACATAAATATATATATTATATATGGGTGTGTATCAAACATATAACATAAGTATATATATATGTGTGTGTAAGTATATACATGTATATATATGTATGTATATGCATGCATGCACACACACACATACACACACACACACAAACACACATATATAATGGTTCTGGCTCTTCCCACCTGTGATGCCAACTGAAGTGGGACAAAGGACCAGTAGTGCTTTCTAGGCGATATGTCTCCCACTTTAGTAAACCAAAATTAGTAGAATGTTTTCAAGTACTTTATTATTATTAGCAATAATATTAGTGTTATTAGTAGGATTAATAGTATTATTATGTGTATGGGGTGTTTTGCCTGCATATATGTCTATGTACCACATGTGTTATGATCCCTAATGTCTACCTTCTGTCCCCATAGGAGGGTTGTTTAGAAATAATATAGATGACAGGGGAACATAAACATCCTGGGATTATATGAGTGTCCTTGTGTAAAAGATGCAAACCATAGTTATTCTTCCACTATACCAGGAAACAAAGAGAAAAGGAAGTACTCAGCTTGCTGGTACCTTACTTAATGCCAGACACTGTATGGTCAAAATTTTGAGAAAATAAACCTCTATTATAAAAATTTACAAAGTACCATGTCTCATTGCTTCGTTTTCTGCTTTTCTTTTTCAGTTTTATTTATTTACTTATTTATTTATTTATTTAGCAGCCTGCTTTCAATTTTCTTCCTCATCCTCTCCTTCTGGTCCTTCCAAGCACCTGCTCTCTTCCCACCCACACATCCATTCTTCCTTTTTCTATTTAGAAAAGAGCATACCTACTATGGATGTCAACAAAACATAGCATATCAAATTGTAGTAAACCTAAGCGCCTCCCTTATATTGAGGTTTGGCAAAGCAATCCAATATGAGTAGTAGTACCCCAACAGCCATTAGAAGAGACAGTCCCTGTTTCTACTGTCAGGAATATGAACCTACCATCACAACAGCCTATGGGATGTGCTGGGTGAGGATGACACAGGGATTGTGGGATTGACCAATCAATGAGTGCTCCAGTCTGAGACCTATGCCACTGAGAAAGTCCACACTTGTTATTGCCTGGAGTGCCAGAACCCAAATAGATGCTCCAGAGACCTAAGATAGAACCAAAAACACTTGGAGAAAAATAAAGACCATGAAATAATTCCTGGTGATATTCTGTGATACTCATCAATTGGTGCTTTAGCCCAATAGTCATCAGACTGGGTTCTTCAACAACTAGTGTAAACAGATGCAGAGACCCACAAAAAAAAAAAAAAACAAATAAAAAAAATTAAGACAAACTTGGGGAATCATGCTGAAGGGAGAGAAGTAGGATTGTAGAAACCAGAGAGGTCAAAGACATCACAAGAAAATCTAGGAATCAACAAACCTGGGATCATAGGTATCAATAGAGACTGAACAAACAACCAGGGAGCCAGCCTGAGACAGAGCTAGGCCCTCTGAATATATGTGATAGTGTACTTGACAATGTTTTGACATTATGCAAACATTACTTCAGAGCTGATATTACACTTGCCATCTTTTATCATTATATTGTTTATCAACAACCAAACTTCCGTACATATACATATGTGTGTATTGTGAAATTAGAAAAGATGTAAATTTGTACTTTATAGGTACAAACAAGTTTATAGGAAATTTACAACCTTCTGAGATACATAAGCAAAACTGTCTGTAATAGAAAACCAGGATAAACCAATAAGAACTGAATATATTACAGGAGTAAAAAAAAGCTATTCCCTATAAATAAATATATACAGATGTTTCCAAGGCAAGTAATATCAAGGTCTTTAGGAAGAAAATCATTCCTGCCTTATAAGCAATGTTTAAGATATAGGAAATTTTTGGAAGTTCTCCAGGCTATTATACAAGGCTTTTTAAGTACAACTTTGCTGATATCTTGGGATTTCAACAGAGATGAAGGTGCTGAAGAACATTCATTGCAATGCCAATGCTGCAGAGTGGCCTGGATTATGTGAACATCATGATTAAATTAGCAAGTCAACTAATTATACACATTTTTATTGTAGTTGAAGAGATTGATCTGCTTTTTTTTTTCTTCTTGGAATTCCTTTGAATTGTGATCTGCATATATTCATTCTTTAGCAACCTTAGAATTGCTAAGAATTCCAATTAGAATTGGGAAAGAATTCCAGACTCCTGTAACTCAGTACCATGCACTCCGGATCAACTGAAAAAGTGACACCAACAGAAGGTTTCAGATATTTCTTTTTGAGTTCAGTAGATTTAAGAGTAGAAGCTCAGATTCATATAATTTCAAATTATATGAAAAATTTGAATAATGCCCCCAAACATCTGTACACATATATCACCAAAACATGAAAGAATGAGTACAGGATGGAATGAGGGAACCTAAAAAATAAGAGTACATCTATGTTTATAATATAATACATATGACATTATAGAAATCCAACAGTCCAAGAATTCAAGATTGGTAAAAAATATTACACAAAAGTATAAGTTTACCAATGTATAAATTAGATATATAATAATACACATACATATATGTAAATATGAGTTTTTAAATATATTAATTATATGGGTGTGTTTAGTTAATTATATATATATTTTTAGGGTGATATAAAACTATCAATGTCTTGAGACTTTATCAAACAACTTTGGTGCTATTTATTCATCCTCTTTTCCTGTCCTTCTCTAATAGCATCCTATCTTCTCCATAATTAAAAAACCTTTCTTTATGTTTCCCATTCTTTTTTATATCCTTTCAATTCTGCTATACTACTTACTATGTCCCATTATAGTCTGTTGTTTGTGTGCTTTGATTTAAGTTAGTTCAGGTGATATGCTAAGAACAAATATTATAGGCACTAAAATTAGTGAGAACATTCTTGATAGACATTTAACTCATTGGTTTATTACATCTTCTCAAATGTTTTCTTTCTTTAGCAACAGTAGTCTTTCACCCAATCTGTGTCACTTTTTCTATCTCTGTTTCAATTTCTGTCACTGTTTCCCCCTCAGTCTCTGTGTGAGTGTGTGTGTATGCATGTATATGAATGTTTGTGCACATGTGTGTGTGTGTGTGTGTGTGTGTGTGTGTGTGTGTGTGTGTTTGTAGAAGAAAGCACATGTCACAGTGAAGATTTGGAGGACAGAAGATAATTTTGCAAGTTTATTCTCTTTTTCTTCCTGAGATTCAGTGAATCAATACAGATAAAAAGGTAGTCAGACCGCAGAGGCAAGCATTTTTTACCTCAGATATCCATCTCTGCCAACTCTCACCAGTATATTTAGTATAACCTAAATCCAAGTTTTTTTTAAGTATTTTTATTTTTAATTTTTTAAATTTATGAATGATTGTCTTTGTGGGTATATGCATATGTGCTTATTACTCATACAATCCAGATGAGGAATTTCAATCTAGAGTTACAGGCAATTGTAAGCCACGGGATAAAAGTGATGAAAATCAAACTGATTTCTCTTGAAAGAGCTCAAAAGCCTATAACTACAGAGCACCAGTTTAACCTCATACTAAAACTCTTTTTGAGTACAATAAATAACAGCATATTTAAAAAACTGTAGGAATCATATGGGATATTATTGAAAAAAGTCCACTAAATAAACCAAACAAGACTAATATAGATTTAAATTACAAAATAAGTTTAAAATTAAATGTAATTATTCATTAAAATTTCCAAACAGCTGCTGAAAAGATGACACAGTCTGCAATGTGCCTGTCACAGAAATATGAAATTAAAAGAAGTTTAGATTCCAAGCACAGATGTTCAAAATCCGGTGAGGGTTGAACATGTTTATTACTCTAGCACAGGGTGATAAAGACAGAGAAATCTAAATCACTTGCTGGCCAAGAAGTTGACAAGTGTGAGGTTCATAAAAATTAATAGTAAACAATGAAAAAGGAACCAAATGTTGACCTCTGACCTCCACACAGACATATACACACCAGATGAATTGAGGGAGTTCAAACACATACATACACACATATACACACACATACACACAGAGAGACATACATAATACATCACTAAATAATAAATACAATAAATAAAGAAAAATAATGTTAAATAATAAAGAGCTCTAGTAGATCATCAACATTTAGCCAAGATGGAGAGAAAATGAAAACAGATAATAAAAGTATATTAACAAATGCATTATTTTATATATGTTATTCCTTTTGATCTCTGGTCCCTTTAAGGGACAAGCCACGCCCACTCCCAGTGACTTCTGACCTCTCCTCACCATCTTGATCTCTTTTCCTTTCGTTCTCTTGGCATATGCACACGTGTTTTCCCATCTCTTTCTCTCTCTTCTTTTCTCTGTTTCTGTCTTTCTTTCTCTCCCTCTCCTCCTTCTCCCCTTCTTTCTCTGGCCCTCCCCTTTTCCTCCATAACCCCGAATAAATATTTTAATCTCATTTTACATGTCCATGTCTCTGTCTCCTGCCTGCCTTCCCACAGCCAGCTCTGCTGCTCACTGCAGGGAATCTGAACCACTCTGGCAGCCTCTGCCTGGATCGCAGCTGCTCTGTGAGCCCGCTGCCCAGGTATCTTGGTCAGGCTGCTTGGGGGACATGCCAGCAGCATTTTTTAAGGAACATTAACATATATTTATGATTTTTGTAGATTAAAAACTATGGCCTTAGACACATCATGTAACTGATCCATCATTTAACTGCTCTTTGATTCTTAATATTATTTTTATGTAAACCAATAAAAGCTAAAATGTAGCAGAAAATACTGTTTTAACAAGTAATAAAACTTCTAAATGTGCAACAACATATATGAACATAATAAAAATATACCATTTCAAAAATATTAACAGAGAAAACAATATTAGAAAATTAAAATTTTTAGTACTGTCTCTGTTATTCCTTTGGGTCTGGTCCCTTGAAGAGCTAACCACACCCACTCCCAGCCACTACTGACCTCCCTCGCTGCCATCTTAACTCTTCCTCTTTTGTCCCTCGTCTCTTGGTGTGTGCACACGTGTCTCTCTCTCTCCCTATGTTTCTCTCCATGTCTCTCTGTTTCCCTCTTCTTTAAGTAATAAATGTCTCTCTCTTCTTTAAGTAATACTATGTCCTATGAGCCTTTTATCCGCTGTACCTGCCCACATGACTTGCCCGCTGCATGGCGGGGCCAGCCTGTCACCCTGGAGATCTTGGAGGGACCCACAGCCATCCTTGTTGGACTAGCAGCTGCTCTGCGAGCCTGCCAGGGAACACACCCGCCTTTTAAAGAACAATATTGGTGCCGCAGACTCAAGAGATTCACCCAACAAGGGCCGGGGGTCCCGGTTTCGGGTATTGTCCGGGACTCTCAGCTCCAATTTCCAGGATTGAATCGGAACCGAGGGCTTTCTCAACACCGACCCATGTGTTCCAATTGCCTGGACTCATTCCTACAAACAACACCGGCTTCTAATTATGAGTTTCCCCACTCCAGCCAGCTTAACTGAGCCTTTTTAACCCAGGATTGACCTGTCCTCCCGGTATTTCTAGGCTTGGGGGGGTACTTCTTCGCCCCTTCGTTGGTGTTCATTATGGCTTACATCCTGTTAAGCCCATGCCTGGGACAGCTGGCCTGGCCAGCTCCCAGCACTCCCGCACCTGGGGGCCCAGGGCCACAAGTCCTCTTCCTCTTTATTTCATTCTTTTCTTCCTTCTCTCTCTTTTTTAAAATAATTTTATTAAATTATAAAAGTTTCCATTTCCACCCCTCCTCCCACCATCCTCCCACTCCCCCCACTCCCTCTCCATCCCTAAGAGTAGTCAGGGTTTCCTGCCCTGTGGGAAGTTCAAGTTCCTCCCCCCTCCCTCCAGGTCCAGGAAGGTGAGTGTCCAGACAGATTGGATCCGCAAAATCCAGTATAAACTGAGAAGCTTCTGCAAAGCAAAGGACACTGTCAGTAAGACGAAAAGGCTACCTTCCAACTGGGAGAAGATCTTTACCAACCCCTCATCAGACAAAGGTCTGATCTCCAAAATATACAAAGAACTCAAGAAACTAGACACTAAAACTCTAATTAACCCAATTAAAAAATGGGGTACTGAACTGAACAGAGAATTCACAACAGATGAACTTCGAATGGCCAAAAGGCACTTAAGGTCATGCTCAACCTCTTTTCTTCCTTCTTATCTTTCTCATGGACAGATTGGCTGATCCGGTTCAGCTGATAGCATCCCACATGTGCACCACGGATGCCTGGGCACATGTCCCGATGTTTGCTTGCATCTCACCTAAACCCGTAGGCTCGAGATGCCACGGTTTTTGCGGGTTTTTTCACAGTCTTGACCTGGAAAAGCAAGTCGTTCCAGCCTAAATATGCCTTACATAAAATCTTCCACACCTATCCATCTTTAAATTGTCTGTTTGCGCGGGTTTTCACTATTCACATTCTGAATAACAACCGCCCATGGCAGGCGGCTCCTGGCTTTTAAAATTCCTGCCAGCCATGACATGGTGCAGTTTTTTCAGTTCCAGCCTTTTGCTCCTCTCTGCAGCTTGTGGTTCGGCATGGCTGCTCAGCAACAGGGCAGACCACGCCTTTAGGTCCCTCTCCTTAAGCTTAAAATCGTTACAGCTCAAAAATTGTAACTTTTTCCCCACAACATGTGGCCGCCGCCATGTTCACTGGGGTCAGATGACTTTATCGCTAGATTCACTGAGAGCCAGATCACGTGACCAAACTCTCTCATTCTTATGTACGTCCTGCTTTCCCCTCCCCCTCCTCAGTATTCACTGAAATCCTCTCGTTAACTCTGATTACAGGTGTTTTGCATAGTGACGCGCTTCTGATAGGGCCCATCAGAATCATGCACTTTGTCTAATTCCTGTTCAATCTGTCTATGTATAATAATTGTTCATTATATCTTGTTTCAGACTACAAAATCATAAGTCTCATATTTTAAACTGGTATGTACTTTTACCTCTCTTATATTTAATATTAAGCTGTTCTCTACCATTGTCAGTTCTGCCACTAATCTTAATGTTATAAACAGTTTTTTTCCTTTCTTTCTGTCTTTTTACCAGTATAAAACTTATAAATGTTACCCAACCTTCCAGACAGATTCTATACTGCAGCTATACCTAATAAACAGCCCTCAACTGCTCAGAGATCTAGGGAATGTGATATTTAAGTATTTAATTATGTAAAAAACTTTTCATAACAAAGAGACAGGTTGGCTCCTAGCAGAAAACACTCTGTTTCCTCCAAGAAGACAAAAGACAAACGGTCACAGACCAGCGTCCATCTGCAGTTCGCTTCAACTGCGAAACGCTGACCATTGGACAAAAAAACTGCCTTTCACCTAAACTGAAGACCTCCAGTCATGGACAAAATCACTGGAATCGACAGCCTAGCTGCCTGGGTAAGGTTCTTCCTACAAATTTCTTAGCCCACAGGGTCTTCTAATGCCTGACAGTCTCTACACTAAACAACAAAGGTCAAATGCAACCTTCAGCGACCATGGAGGACCCAAAAGAGTAGCTCTGGGTGCCAACCAGGTAAGTTCTCTGTCATTTTTTAATCAATAGCTCAAGTAAAATCTTATCCTTCTCAAAGATCTCTGACAGTTTGATAGCTGAGAGGTTTTGCCAGGTTGCCTCACCAAATAAAAATACTTTCATTATACAAAAATATGTCACAGCCATTATATAATATATATGTCTAAAACTTCTATTTTTCTTATGAGTTCCAGGGAGCCGAATTAAAAAACCCATCATAAACAGTTCAGATACATAACCCCTCAATTCCCTGGTCCTAAAAATTTTTTTTTCTTAATTTAACTTTGTCCTCTGTTCTGCCAATACCCTAACCAGGTACAAGGGACACCAGACATTTCCATGCCACAGACACCTGTCGGGAGCAGAGACCAGCTTTGCCAGAATGTGACCAGCACCCAGCCTTCTCTCAGATCTCCCTCCCCCACAAAGATGACGCCTACAAATCAGTCGGAAGCAGTCTTGAGAATTCGCCATCCCAATTTCTTCAAACTGTAATGTCTAACCTTCTACTTTTCATTATAAAAAGGATCCGGGAATGTTATTCCTTTGGGTCTGGTCCCTTTAAGAGCTAACCACACCCACTCCCAGCCACTTCTGACCTCCCTCGCTGCCATCTTAACTCTTCCTCTTCTGTCTCCCATCTCTTGGCGTGTGCACACGTGTCTCTGTCTCTCCCTATGTTTCTCTCCATGTCTCTCTGTTTCCCTCTTCTTTAAGTAATAAATGTCTCCCTCTTCTTTAAGTAATACTATGTCCTATGAGCCTTTTATCCGCTGTACCCGCCCGCATGACTCGCCCGCCACATGGCGGGACCAACCTGCCACCCTGGAGATCTTGCAGGGACCCACAGCCATCCTTGTCAGACTAGCGGCTGCTCTGCAAGCCTGCCAGGGAACACACCCGCCTTTTAAAGAACAATAGTCTCCATCAATGGGGAAGTTGGGTCATAATTCCTTCATCAAATAAATATAAATAGACGTTAACAAATAAATCATAGTGTGTAAATATTGTCACTATACAGGCCATGATTATTGGCAGATGTAAATTAAATAAATATAAAGATACAGAGATAAGAGGAGAATCAGAAAACTGGAGAAGAAGGCACAAAGATAGCCCTACTGTAAAAGACTATTTCTGTTTTACAAACTCATTCAGTTGCAAATAAACAGGTTGGAGTATACAAGCTAAACTACTGAACACACATGTAACAAGTCTTTCTCTGTAATTCCAGCTCACAAATAATGACACAGAGGCTTACAGATACTCTCTTTGTTCAGAGATTTTCTCTGTCTGGACCTGACTTTACGAAGTGCCCGCATTCATGTATTTACAACATTCCCTGATGCATAAGTCAACCTTAAACTTCTAAGTGGCTGCTGCAAAACTCTGTTGCTTTGCTCTGCTCTGCTTGGTACCCTGAGAGCCTAACCTCATGTCAATGGTACCTGCTTCACTGAAGGGCCACCTAACAGAGCATCACCTCAAGCTCGGTGGTGTTGGTGCATGTCTTTAAGCCTAGCACTCCGGAGGCAGAGGCAGATAGATCTCTGTGAGTTTTAAATCAGTCTGGTCTACAATAGATAGCTTCAGGACAGGGTCTAATGTTACAGAGAAATCTTTCCTCACAAAAAAAAGAGCAATACCTCAGTATGCTTCAATCAGTGGCCTATATGTACATGCAACACTTTGCATTTCATTTGTAATGAGCCATTTTCCATACTTCCAGCTCCTAAATAACTATATAGCGACTAATTATAATTAATGCATATGTGTGTATGTGTACATGTTATTGTATATATATATATATACGTTTATATGTATTCATACACATACACACACACACATATATATAGAAATACAAATACACACACACACACACACACACACACACACCTTTATTCTATCAGCTTGAGAGAGAGAGCAGTCCAGAGTGGTTGAAGGGAGGAAATAGAAGGGACAAAATGATCTAACTATATTTCAATTTTAAAATATATTAAGGTAAATAAATGTAGAATTAAAAACTAATAATAGTGAAATAAGAATCAAATCATAAATAACAAAATATTTAATATATTAAAAGAAAATGTGTTTAGCATTGAATAATGAAAGTTTCTGCAAATAACACATGCAAAATGATATAACAAATCAATTAAGTTGAAATTTCTAAATATCCATAATATGAAAGAGAGGCTAGACATACTAATCTCTGCTATCATACTGTGTACTCTGATATTAAATTAATAATATAAATACATATGAAATATTTTCTCATAACATGACGAAATATTAAATATCAAGAGTACCATCCAGTGTACAGAAATAAAGGTAACATGGATTAACAACTAATTTGCAGAAAAATATTTTTTAAACAATGAAAACAAAAAAAGTTTACTTTTAGTACTAGATGGTGTATTAATAATTAAAATAATAAAATACTAAATTTCAATCTTATTTCAAAAAATTTATTTACTAAGTCTCATTTTTATACCTGTAGAAATTTTGAGACCCATATTCTAATGGCCATCAACATTGAGCTATATATTGCTTATTTACCAAGTTTATAAAATACACAAAAGACATTCAAAACTCTAATGGTTCCCTTATTTTATCAATGAAAATTCAACAAAATCCTCTGGATGTTTATTCTTCATATATTCGGTCATACTAAAAAGTCACAAAGAATATCAGTTTTTAATATAATTAAGTGTCTAAGAATATAATGATGAACATAATAAGATGACCCAAATTTGAAATAGCTGAATTAGTTGTGCCATATAAACATAATAATCTCCTCTGTGTCTTTTATAAAGAATGAGATGAACTGACTGGAATCAGTAAGATTGTGCACACACTGTAAAACACATTAAATCACTTTACCAGGGGTGTTTTTCCATGAATATATATATTTACTTATAAATGCATTGAAGATATATGAACGAGAAGCTGCATCTCAAAGTTGACAGATGTCTCCTATGAGAGGAGATGCATAAAGTATATATTTGGCCATGTATTACACTATGGTATTAAAAATGGCTCATATTTAACATGTTGATCATACTGATTAAAAAGGAATAGCAATATGCTCATGGCTGTAGAACAAGTAAACCTTTTACTTTTCTCATTATTGCCCATCAATATAACTTCTAAAAATATGTGGATTGTGTTTGCATGCTGACTTATGTCCTCAAGAAGAAGAGGAGATAAAGTATTTAAAAGTTTCAATGTGTGTTAAAATGAGTTTGTTGAATATATTTCATTTGTCTTATAGAAGTGATGAAGTCCTCACATTTCTTGATATTCAGCTGTAATAACAGCCAAAACAAAATTAATACAGCAAAGCATTACTTCCAAAGTTGTTTATCTAGCTATATGTAATGTGTTAATAATATACATTCTCAATATATTGTATATGTTGCCTACATATGTATTGTGTATTAATATTTCTTATTAGCACATTAATATTAAATTCTGGATGGTTTTTCTGTAATGTCAATTAATGACAGCATCAATATTTTATTACATAATATTGTATTTATTGCTTATAATTTTTAAATATAATGTTATACGAAAAATGAAAGCCATAATGTGTAAATGTTAAAAACTGACATGGACTATTTAAACTCTGTATAAAATAGTTAAAACTAAATAGGATAATTAAATTTTTGTACTCTTAAGCAAAATTAAGAAAAAATGTGTGTTTTAATAAATATTTGATAAAGAACATTTGAGTATTAACCATGCAATTAATGGTAAAATGCATAGTATTATGAATTATGAACAAAATTATTTTTATTTAACCACAATCACATTTAGTTGTTATACTAAACAACTAACTGCATATTTGAAAGGAAGCATATATTAATTGCAGAGACTGTATCCACTTGGAAATGTGTACCCCTAATTCTTTTCTAAATATTAATCATTTACTACCAGTTCAAAATATTACCTTTTATATTAATTTTAAAAAGTAGATTGACTCATGTTAGTCATTACAATTTTGTCAAGATTCATAACAAGTATAATGTGCTAACAAAGATATTAATACTTAAAAGAAGATAGATAACTATAAGAAAGAAACAGTTGATATCCCTACAAGTCAGATCCCTCCTTACTTCGACTCCCTCATGTCCAGAACAGGAAAACCAAATCTCTTAGAACTCACTTCTGTACTCAGAATAATGCCAGCACCATGACTTAATTCTTTGAAGATGCAATTAAGAAATAATATATAAGGATTGAAAGAACAGTGTTGATGAGTTTTTATTCTTTAAATTGTATCATTGAGAAATTCTAGGCAAGATAATTCAGTTATTGTCACATTTGAATGTTGATTATCCAGATGCTTAATAATTAACAGCTGGTTATAATTGTAACTTTTTATAATAGGATTAACTATTCCCCAAACATAGATAGCACAAAGCATCAAATAAAAATATATCTCAGTAATCAAAGGGTTTTAGTAACTTTCTTGGGAACTAGAATTAACTCTCATCAGAATCACATATTAATTCTGTTCAAATGAGCAGGTTTATTTTATAAAAACAAAGCCTCCCGACCCAATTAAAGAGAAGTTCGCAATATTGCTGTTGTTGCTTAGAAGAGAACCCACATCCTTGGTTGCTAGGAAGCAGAAAGAAGCAGAAGAGAATAAAAGTACTATCAAGGGCTCTTACTAAGGAGAAAGAGTAGCATGTAGGAAACCTTTCCAAGAAACACTAAATACTCCGGTTTTAAATGGAAACTTCAGGGCTAGTGAGTTTGTTCAGCTGATTAGAGCTCTATCTGCTGAGACACATGAACTCAGTACCTGAATCCAATATATTTGAAATCCACATGCTGGAAAAAGAGATTGCACTCCTAACAATGGTCTTTGTTTATACTCAAAACACACTAAAAAAAATACACATGGGTACAGAAACACACCCCCCAACCCCACCCCCACACACACGCGTGAAAGAAATGAAATAATTCAAGACTTTCCGTCTGAGGAGACAATAGAAAAGGGGAGGCATCTAAATATCTTCCAAACCGAAATGATCTTCAGATATCATTGTCTACCTCCTCATTTTCTGGCTTTTTTTTCTTTGCACAAATGCTATAGTTTTCCAACAATTACATTTATTCTTTTTTCCTTCTGAATGAAGACATAATCCTAACCCTATTTGCAGACAGAAAGGTTAAATATGTTTGTCTTGTGCAAGTTCCTTTATGATTAATGTTTTGTAGTATTCTGACTTTAAATCAAATCCTGCTTTCACAGATCCTGACCTTTATTAAAACTTAATTAATGTTATTACACAGCCACCAGATTTCTCTCTTTTTAAAATTAACATAAAATAAAAATATTTAAAAATCTCCAGAATGTATTTAAGATTGATTTTGCAATGTTCTATAAGGTATTTAAACACAGAAACAAACTGCACATAAGAAATCACTGTGTTTGTGACTGCATGAATAAGGCTTAGGCAAGCTCAAGCCATATAAAATCCCAGCATAAAAGGAGAATTGAACACAAAGTTCCGTAGTAAACTGAAGAGCTATTGCTAATTCGTAACTTGTAGGAGAGGGAGCATTAGATGATTTTATTTTATTTTGTTCAAGAATATGAAGGTTTATTGACTTATTAGGACTTCATGGTTATGGATTGTTTGCTTGTTGTAGCAAAAATTTTCTGGAGCTAGTCCCCAACAAGCTCAGTGACTGAGCCAGCATTTTATTTTCTCTCATGTTAAATCTTTGAAATACAGTTGCATAGGAGAACTTTAATTTCCACTAATATCTAACCTAAAATGTCATTAAATAGCATTTGAATTACATAGCTAATATTTTTCCCTTTTATTCTTTGAGGATTTCACATCATGCATTTTGATCCCACTTATCTCCCATCTCCTCTCATCTGCCCTCTGCCCTTGCAACCTACCCCAAAATCAAAACCAAATAAAATAATGAAACAAAACAAAGAAAAGCAAAACCAAAAACAGAAAAAGAAGAATCTTGTGGAAATTATAGTGTGACCCATTGAGTCACTCAGTTTACCACTTAGTCCACTTGTCTTTGCCACGGGTCATTGGTCTAGCTTTTCCCGTCTGACATCTGCTACAACAGTGATAGTAGGCTTTACCTGGGGCTCCTCTTGGATATCCTGTTGCTGTCATGTGTCATGGAGCTTCTGCTATTCAGATCTGTAAGTTTGTCCCCTTCATACGCTCCAACAGTTCATATATGAGGTGGGTATTGGGGTGGTCTCACTCATAGTTCTGGTTCTGGGCTTGGTTGGTAGGTTGGCTGGTTAGCTTGCTAGTTTTCCCTTCTCACTATCCAGACAAGCTCTCCAGTATTGCCTCGGCTACCTCATCTGATGCAGTCTATAGCAAGAAGCAAAGCCAATTCTCTTCTTCTTGGACATTCAAATCCAGGTGTTCCTCACTCATACTGACATGGGGCTGCTCTACTATTTTGTTCAGGCAAGGTACAGTGTCCTCTCTCCTAATTGCTATTGAGGGCATGCATAGGAACAGCAGGGTCAGCTTTCCTGTTCTCATATCTTCAGAGCTGTCTCACCTGCTCCCTCACAAGAGGGTCAGCTGTATTTAATTTCCAGGCAGGGAGCAGGGTCCAATCCCCTGTGTGCTGGAGCTGGTGGGGCAGGACTAGTTCTCTCACTCTTGTAACTCTGGGGCCAAGTCTCTTGCCTGTCATAGGTAGTGAGGGGCAGAGAAGGGAGGGCATCTCTCCCTCACTTGTGCCTCTACAATGGCAGATTAGAGGGTGACAGTGGGTCAGTTTTCATGCTCTCCTGTCCTCATTCTTTCATGGTTGGCTCACCTGTGTTTGTGATCACACAGTCAGTTTCAGTGTGAATCCCAGGTACAGTTAACACCTATAATGAGGGACAGAATCATCTTTCCCAATTGCAGTGTCCAGAACTCTCCTGAGGGCTCGGGCCAGCTTGCCCACTGTGGTTTCCATTTAGGGGCAGGACCAGCCTTCACAGGGTCAGTGAAAGCCAGAGACGACTCAGCACAACATTGCTCTAATGACCCCTGCTTTAACAAGGGTCTTGGACATCACCACAGACCCAAGCTGCAATAGGACGACAGACCCAGACATGATTCTTGGTAGCAGCTCAGGTCCATGCACTGCCATAGCCCTAGTGGCAGCAAAGATCACCCAGATTAGCACAGTCCTGGTCCCAGGTGACTGATCAGACTTTATGCAATTGCAGAGCCTTAGGTAGCAACTGGAGCCATGGACACAGCTCAAGACCCTGGTCTGCATATGGCCACGGATCCACACGTGGCCGTAGGTAGGGGCCCATGCCTGGCCCATGCCTGGATGTCTCCATGACTCCAAATGGCAGCACCCGATACCTTGAGCAGCTTGACCCCAGATATAGTACAATCTTCAGACATAAACATGGTCCGAGGTGAATGACCAGAGCAGATATTTTCGGCTTTGTTAAAATACTGATAATTTGGGACTGGAGTCATAAAATGACTCACAGATTAAGAACACTAGCTGTTCGTCCAGGGGTCCTGAGTTCAATTCCTCACAACCACATGTTGTCTCAAAACTATCTATCATGAGATCTGGTGCTCTCTTCTGACAGCAGGCAGAGCATTGTATACATCATAAATAAAACTTTAAAATTGCCGATAATTTGCTATCCCAACAGTAATCTGACAAATACAGATGGAACCTTCTAAATGGAAACTGTTCATCCCAGTTCACTTTCTGTTGCTGTGACAAACACCGTCATCAAAAGGAACATGTGGAGGGAATGGTTTACTTCAACTTAGAACTTAAAGTCTATCTTGAAAAGAATTTTATAGGCATGCATGACTGCTGGAAGATTAAATAATCTCCTCTGAATGACACAGCATCAAATAGTAATTAGGCAGTACTGATAAAATTCAGTTCATCTGAGTTCATCTGAAGAACTAAGATGAGGATACCATGTCGAATGTATATGGAACTTGGGGATGGATATGGAAGAAAATGGGATAGGGACAGGAAAATGATACAATATAATATTTGACATTTTCAAAAAAACTAATAGAAAAATTAAGGATAAATCAAACACCAAAACAATTTTAAAGTGAAAATACAAATTTTTTCTTCTAAACATAGTAAACACTTTCTTTACTTAATGAAGCAGTCTTACATTATTCTTAAATCTTATGAACAAAAACAGTAATTGTGATAAGTAAGAATAATTCTTTGACGCACATGGAAAGCAAACAGATTTAAATGGCTGCTATTATGCAGTTCAGAAAAAGTCATGGGGTTAAAAAGAGAGCAAAGATGAAAATAGTAATACTGATTACATTTGAAGGATGGCGTTGAAAGGAAATTATAGAAGAATGTATCCTGATGTCTATCAACCACTACACTAAATCAAAGATAGAGTAAATAGATGTTTCTGCACTTCCTCCAGAACAGGGCACAAACAGAATTAATATGAGTGATCGCTGTTATTATCTGGGACATACACAGTGAGTGGGGATGATCGAGGTTTGCTATTATAAGTTCATGTAAGGCAATACATAGCACTCGCAATTTTTCTTATCTTGGAATACTTTAGCTGATGTCTGAATGTTTGTACCAAAATGTTACTCTTGGTGTGAGTTTATTTCTGTGCTGACAAAACTAATCCTTGATCAAATCTAGTTAAAAGTGTCTTTATCTAGAGAGAAGATTAAATATTAAGAGTACTTGCTGCTGTTCAGAAGAACCTGAGTTCCCAGCACCCATGTTGTGTGGATCAGAAGTTTTGATGCCTTGGCCTCTGTATAAGTAGAGAACATCTGACAGAAAACTGCTCACTTACAACACAGAAGGCATATTTCTGCAATATCTGTCTCTGTCTCGCTCTCTGTAATACACATTCACCATCTGCACATCATCACACTGACATATGCACATACATATAATTGAAACTAATATAAATAAATTGGAATAAAATATCAAAAGGGTAGCAATCAAATGATTGAATTTTATTTCTGAAGAAATTAATTCTATTTGTCTACTACTAGCTTTGCTCCTTTTTATCCTTCTTTGTGTCTATTATCACATTTCATTAATATTTTTTCTTCTTTCACCCCTTCTCTCTTCTACTCTCTCTCTTTGTGTCTCACTGTCTCACTCTCTGTCTCAGTCGAAAACTCTCACACTTACTTGATTGCTTACTTTCCTCTATTTCTTTCTCTTAATCCCTCTCACTCTGAATTTTAGTTTTTGTATCTAAATGAACATGTGTATTCATTCCATGCTGTAATTTCAAATTTGAGAGGATTTCAGTTTGAATGAGAAACATCACTGTAGGATCATTCAACATATAGTGACCAACTGGTGGCCCTGTTTGGAAAAGTTAGGGAGGGTTTATGAATCAGAGCCTTATTGGAGGAAGTACTTTACTGGGGCTGGCTTGTGAAATGTTTCATACTTGCTCTATCTCTTCCCCCCTCTTTCTCTGTTTTCTATATAAGGAAGTATGTGATTAGCTACTTTCCTGATCATGCCACCATGTGTTCTATGCCTATTACTACGTCTTTCATTTGATGAGAGACTGTCTCTCTGAAACTATAAGACAAAATATGTCTTTTGCTTTGAGCGACATTTCTCAGAATTTTTTAGCACATGCAAATAAGACTAAGGCAGAGGATATACATCATATGACAGAGAATTGCCCACTTATAACACTGAATGCATATTTCTTCAATCTCTGTCTCATTGTCTCTCTCTTTTTGTCTCTATCTCTCTGTCCTCTATCTTTGTCTCTCTCCCTTTTTCTCAATTACTGTGATCATTTTGGAACAAAATTGTCATAGTATCATTTCCATGGATGTCATAGAAAACCTAGAAAACTTCAAAAACAAAACAAACAAAACCAAGAAACTTAGGAGGGAAAATTTATGTTAAATTTATAATTACAAATTTCAGTACTTCTTGACAGTGAAGTCACAGTAGCAGGAGCTTGACAGACCTGGTCATGTTATTACACTAGAATCAAAAACAAGAAGAAATACATGAAATCATGCATGCCTTCCTACTATTTTGCAACTTGATTTTGATTTTTGCCTCTCTAATATGTCTTAGAATCACATGCATAGGGATTAGGCTGCTCAGTGTGGGATATATCTTGTCACATCAATTAAATGAAGACAATTCCCAGAGAAATACCAACAAGCTAATTCAGTATATATGCTTCTTCAATGAGACTATGTCAAGTGATTGTAAGTTGTATCAATTTGGCAATTAAAACAGTCTATCAAAGCATCTACCTAAGACACTAAATTCAGAATCCACTACCTTTTTGGATTCTGACTACTTTTGAATTAAAACCTGCCTCTAGTATGAAGATCTGAGACATGCAAACACAGAGTATAGCATGTTTCAGCTGTGGCACATGGATGCATGGAAGGGAAGCTTCCAAAATACTACTTTTAATTCTGTCCCTCATAGCTTTGTTCAAAGACAAAATACCTGCAAGGTTTTAAAAGGGGAAATAGATCCTTCTTTTTGAAAAGAGAAGTATACAAGGAAAGTATTTCAAAACTACAATTAGGAACTTTTTTATGACTGGTAGTCTGATTTGACATTAAAAAAATCTTATTTGAAATAGATATCTATCTGTAGAAGAGAGATACAGAATGAAGTGAAGACTTAAGCTCATTAAGAAGTATGTGTGCCATTAGAGGGCTTCTGATGGTCCAGGTGTGGAAGAGCCATCCCTGAGGATCAGAATGCAGAAAAAATTGTTCTGCTGCTTGCTCATGGCTACAGGAGGCAAACTAGACTGGCAATGCTGGAGAGCTCCCCCTGGTGGTGAAGACAGGGAGGAGTTGGCAGCCTGACCAGCTGTGAAACTGTTAGGCCTAGAACCAGAGTTGGGAGTTGGCCCACCCCAACATCATGTCATCTATGATCTGGGGAAGCATGTGAAGGGGCCAGTTCTGCGGATCCAAAGCTGCTGGATCTCTATGATTTATGGCAATAACAGGAAATCCAAAAGGAGTCCAAATAAGAGACCACCATCCATAGTGTAGCAGAAAGCAGAGGCTACAAACAAGACTGATGCCTCTTAGATATATGGACAAAAGTGTTTACTATGTGACTCAGTGAGTCACACTATAGATTCCATGATGAGTTTTTCAGTTTTTATTTTCTTAAATTCTTTAGAAGGGGTTCAAGGGCAGAGAGTAGATACGAAGGGACAGGAGAGTGAATGGGCTCAAGATGCAAGATATGAAAGACACAAAGAATAAATAAAATAAATGTTTAAAAACATGGTGTGCATGCATGTATATGCCAATAGGCAGAAAATAAGCTTTGAGATTTTGTTTTTTTACATCCAATTCCTTTCTGAAGCAAGGTCTCTTGTTTCTTTGCTGCCAACACAAGGTTGTACAACCAGCAGGCTTCTACCATATCTCTCTGTCTCCACACGACCATCTTTTTAGTGTACTGATAAAATTACAGATGATTGTAGCCTTTTGTGGTGGCTCTAGAGGTCTAACACAGGTTATCAGGCTTGTCCATTGAGAACTTTTCTCTGATGAGACATCTTCTAGCTCCTAAATTTATAGTTAGGATGACTTTCATTCTTGGCAAATGACTTTTGATACACACTATTCCTACATATCTTCTGCAGCTATCTTCTTAATGTTTACATTTACAAATTTGTTTAAATCATAAAATCAATTTCTATAAAATAATATTAAAATGACGACTTGAAGTTTTAAAATCATTACCTTAACCCAAACTTTAAGAAAATTACATTGTGAAGTTGCTGGTTGAATTATCAACCAATGTTGAAGGGAGGCCACTTGTTTGTCCCAGCCACCCAGAACTGAAATAATCACACAGAAACTGTATTAATTAAATTACTGCTTGGCCTATTAGTTCTCGCTTCTTATTGGTTAACTCTCACATTAATTTAACCCATTTCTATTAATCTGTGTATCAGCACATAGCAATGTCTTACCAGGTAATGTTCCATCGGGCTCCTGTGGGACTACATGGCTTCTTTCTGACTCTGCCCTTCTTTCTCCCAGTATTCAGTCCAGTCCTCCCTTCCTAGCTCTGCTCCACCCAGCCATGCTCTGCGACAGCCACAAGGCAGTTCCTTTATTAACCAATGATATTCACAGCATAAAGAGGGAAATCCCCCATCATACCAGGATTGGTAGATAACAGAATTTATTTTGAAAACATTTTGTGCTAATAAATAAAAGATTCCAGTCTTAATGTTTACTCTGTGAATTCAAAGTAAGCTTGTGATTCAGAAAATGAGAGGAAACAGAAATCTTAGATACAGAAAACAAATACATAACAAATTTCCTAGCATGTTTAAATAATTGACTCATACATATATACAAGCTGTATTTTGTGTTGAAGTAGGGGGAAAAGAGCATTCTATACAACCATGATTGTTTAACAAGTGTAGTCCCTTTTCAAATCATGCATTTGGCTGTTTTACTGTGTGGTCCTAAAATACATTAAATAACTGAATGAGAAACCTATTTATTTTACTGTTGCAGGACAGAATAAGTTACTGGAATTTTGCATTGAGAATATCACCACATTTAATCATAATTTTTCAATACAATATGCACGGTGTCTATGACAGTTAGAAAGAGCTACACAGATTTATCAATCTCATAAATCCAAACTGTATTTAATAGCCAGATTCACTGAAGACAATTTTAAAATAATGTTCACCTAATAATTGATAATACAGAATATTAATTTTATTAAAAATTTTGTAATTACTTAGCTACAAGTATTTATCAATGTCATTGTTGTTATCACTATAAATTTCATGTTTGATCTCAAAGACATGAAGGAAATTAGAATCATTCATGTGTCTTTGTGTTTGAGGGGAGCAAGGAAAGAGATTATGAACTTTAACAAAGTATCTTTATAAAATGTAGCTGACCAAATCCAGTTATAAATAAAAGTTTCTTGTTTTTTTTCTATCAATAGTTTGGTGATACCCAATTAAGTATCTTTTGTATTATATGTGTTTCGATTATTTGACAATTGAGCACAGAACTATTAGCAACAATTATTGCTAAAGTTGCACTATGTCTTATGAGAAAACATTCAAAGGTTTGTTGGTCAACATCAGGACTCCTTAATTTAATGAGCTGAGTTATCTGAGCCACTTTTTCTAACAAACACTAGATAATATGTTTTGAAACTCCTTGATTTTATCTATGCAAATGAAATTTCTTCTAAAGAAAATCTGATTTCAGTGTAACTAATTATGAGAATATGAGTTAATATAATATACACACATACCTTTTCTAATTATTATAGAGGGAATGATTATTACTAATAAAATTATTGTGAGTGATTCAATAACATATTAGCATAATAATTACAGCATGGGAATTAGATAGAATCTAAGTCATTAACGGTAATTCTCAGACTGTTTTATTTTTGTCCCAAATTTGTTACCTACTGTGCCCTCATCAGGATATTTAAACAATGAGTAGCTTAATATTAAAGCACAAAAGCAGACATGTGCACTATGTGAATCCATTGTCTTTTCCTAATTCAAATATTTTTCATTTAAAAATACGGACAAATGAAACAAATATTAAAACAAATTGTATAATTACCTCTTTCCCATTTAGATTCTGTGAGAATATGATGTGTTAAGGGATTTGAATAGGAAAGTGGAGAGTTTCCTAGATTTTGTTCTGTGTAATACAGGTCATATCAGAAGGGGAAGGATGTTTGCTATTCACAAAAACGAGGCACACAAAATAAAAATTGCAACATACAAAATAAAAATTGCAACATTTTTCAAGCACTGTGTATTGCATTTTAAAGCCATCTACAGACTCTTTAATGCATGCCCATTAAGACGCATGGGCATATGTGACTACATACATTACCTGGACCAATTGTAATGACCGTGGCTGTTCAGAAAACCAGTTAGGCGTGTGGTTGTTTGTTAAAGCACTTATTTTCACTAATGAGAAATATGATCACTAGTTCATATTCTGTTATTGCGAAGATGAAAATACATATTCCCAAGACTGAAGAATAATTTACCTTAGTAGCAAACATAGATCATCATTTTTAAAATATATTAATAAATGGGGTTTAAGGATAGTTTAATAAAAGTAATTATCAGGAAATGCAAAATGAGAATGAGAAGAAATAGTGGATCTTCTCTTAAACATGACCATAAATATTTTGTTTACTTGTTTTGTTTATTCTTCTTAAGCACAGCACTGAAGCTGGCACATAGAGGTGTTTTCAGAAGTCTAGATTTCAAGAACCAGTTTTTGTATAACTCATTTCACTTTTATGAAATACAGCAGAGAACTCCAGGAAAATCTCATCCTATTTTTCTTTACATATGATGATAAGAAGAGATACAGGAGACATAAACTTGTGGAGCTATCCTTTTATAATTACTTGGGAATTGTATAGTTTTGGATGTAAAATATGACTATAAGGATGACTTTTATAAAATATCAAGTTATACCATAACTTTCGATCATCTATATATCATCAGAGTATCCACTGGGATTATTCCATTTTTAGTGGAATCTCTCTTGGTGAGCTATGCATCATGACCATAAACAATTTGGGGGAAAGAAGAGTTTATTTGTCATACAGATTAGAGTCTATGTTTGAGGGAAGTGAAGGCACATACTAGAATCAGCAATAAGTAACTAGGGATCAATCAATTGACTCTACAGACAGGTCCACAGTCCAATCTGATGCACAGAGGTTTTAAATTAAGCTTCCTTCTTACTAAATGTGTCATATTGATGAAAAAATTAACCAAAACTATGACTTTTAACAATGGTCTGTTATCAGTAATTATGAATTATTAGAAATGGCACTGTCCTCATTCTCTGCCTTCCAATTAACAAGGGCGTGCCAGGTTTTATGCCTGTACTCTTACATCTTACATAGTTCCAATATGTAGGGTCTTCTACATCCCTTCAAATTTCAACTCCAACCTTAATATTTTTCTAATTTCTCAATCTTTCAATCATTTAATTTTCTAAGGATATTAGTTATAAAGATAATTTGTAATTGGTCCATGACCTAGTTTTCAAGATTATAATGATGACAACACTGTTGTGCTACAGAAAATTATGGTCATTTGATTTAAAATGTTGCACTTTTAAATCCATTTCTATTCATATTTGTGTATATTTTCCTCTTCATTTCTCTTCTTATGTATTCTGTTACCCCTTCAGTCTTCTGTGTATATAATCTCATTTCTTCCTCAATCCACAGTTGTTCTCATAATTTCAATTGTCCTTATCAATTTTTATTCATGATAATTCAGGTTTTTCTACAATAATTTATTTGTAATGCTATATATAATTTAATGTTTGCTTTTTAATTTGTTTTTTTTTTTTGGTTTTTCAATGTAGGATTTCTCTGTGTAAGAGCTCTGACTGTACTGGAACTAGCTCTGTCGATCAAGCTGACCTTGAACTTACTGAGATCTACCTGCCTCTGTCTTCTGAGTGGATTTTTAAAATAACTTTTAAACACAACACATACATAAAGTTTTCACAGTTATAGTTCACGAAAAGCAAATGTTTAGTTAATTTGAGGATTTATTCACAATTTAATTTCTTCTATATCATTAAAAATAAACCAATTTCCAACTTTAGTAGCCCTATCTATCTAGTGTCTGCTGATTTTAGTTTAATATGGAGGAAATATATTGGGCAAGGAGAGGGAGGGTGATATAGACAGAGACAGCTGTGAGAGATAAGATAGGGAGAATGAGAATGGACATGCAAACCAGATTTGTTATTATGGAAGGAAGACCCTCCCACAGTAATAACTTAATTACCTCCTATTCATTATTGTTAAGTTTGTGCCGTGCTGGAACTATTGCAAACTTCATCCTGTTACCTGACCCAGGGAGAGGTTGAGGTGGAAATGTAGTTTATTCTGAGGAGGACATTAGTCTTTGTCTCGAAAGCTCTGCTCCCCTAGAACTTTCACTTCTCTGCTAGAGCACAGGATTCATGTTCCATTAGCTTTTACAGTGGTAGCAAGTGGGATTAGGTAGGGTGTCTACTGTTGTGATGAAACACCATGATCAAAGCGCAAGTTGGCTTTACTTCACTCACAATTCCATACAAGAACTAATCATCTAAAGTAGTGAGGGTCAGATTTCATACAGGGCAGGAACCCGGAGGCAGGAACTGACACCAAGGCCATGGAGGAGTGCTGCTTACAGGCTTGTTCTCCATGGCTTGTTCAGCCTGTTTCCTTATAGAATCCAAAACAGTCATCTCAGTAGTGGTAATGAGTGAGCCTATTGAATCCCACATTAATCACTATTTAAGAAAATGTTCTATAGGCTGTGTATAGTCTGACCATATAGAGGTAATTTATTGAGGATCTGTCCTCTCAGATGGCTTTGCCTCTTTCAAGCATATATATATATATATATATATATATATATATATATATATATATATATATATATATATATATAAAACCAGCACACAAGGAAAATCTTGCCATCATTCTTTTTGACATTTCTGTTTCAATATCTTTTATAAGATAGGCAATACATCTGACTAGTGATTAAATTAGCTTTAATAAGCTAATGCTTGAATCACAGTGTCTGTTCCATGATTTATCCTCTCAAGTCTATAGCTTCTACATAACTTTTGATATTCTAGGGACTGACCTTCAAAGGGTCATCTGCTGCAACTTTCCTTGAGCAAAAGAAAACAGAAAACCTCCCTGAGGAAAAATGTCCTCCCACAAATTCTGTGATGGTTTATGTTTTATTTTACTGATAATATTCTCTGGCAGTTAATGTTTTACTTTTAGGACCCAAGTTAATATGTGTGCTTCTTCTTCTCACACTAAATTTGCCTTTTATGGTTATATTTCTGTGGAATGGACAGACAGATTAGCAGCTAAGGTTACTTGTTTCTCTTCCAGAGAACCTGGGCTTGATTTCAAGCACCCACACTGTTGCTTACAACTATACATAGCTCCATTTCCAGGGGAATCAATGCTACCTTCCAGTCACTCTAGAAAATACACATATATGGTGGGCAGATACGCATGAGACAAAATACTCATTCAAATCAAAAATATAATGAATTAAAAAATAAAACATTATCAAAATTAATATAATGGGATTAAACCATATGCTAAAATAATAACAAGTTACACATAAAATTATGATTTTCTCTGAAAGTATCTATAGCTTTCTTGAAAGAAGAAAGAACTGTGACTCAAGTACAGTACTGGGTTTTGAACATCATCACACACATCCACAGTTCTCAGTCTTAACTATGAGAATTACATTGGAGCACTGTAAATTCTCAGTGCTCAAACTTCACTAACGAAATGGTCACCAGATGCTTTATAAGCAGAGATGAAACATAAGCTCATCAACAAATTTATATCAGAGGATTAGGGAAAACTTTTGTTCATGATACAGTTAAAATGTATGATAATCCCTAGCAAAGTACAATGTGGATCTGTGATCCTTCTAATTTAAACGCCCAGGAAAAAGTCTGATTTTAGTGGATCAGTAATACTTTACAATAAAAAGTATCAGAAAATTCAATATAACTAAATTTACTACTTTTCTATTTGTTTACTTTCAATTAACATTCATTTGATCCCATTATTAAAAACAGACCTGATGCATGCACACCATATATTTTCTAAAGACAGAGATCTTTTCTCTTAATAATGTTCAGTGTACTGCTGTGTTTTTCTCACATAATATCATAATCATGAGTGACATCACAATTAATTCCTGCAGAGATGATTATAGTTGCACTGAGAGGATTATGATTTTGAGAAGTGATAAACAGTAGGGGCAGAAAACTCCTTTTGAGCTTCCCCAGAATTATTAGCTGGGTAAGAGCAAAAAACCAAAAAGGATAGTATCCAAACGGAAATGGAAACTTTCATAATTTAATAAACTTTGAAAAAAAGGAAAAAAGGAAAGAAAATAAGGATTTGAAGATCATTACAAAATAATAGAGAATTGTAAATTTGTAACTATTGCGAAAGCCCAATGCCTCTTGAGATAGATTTTTGTTAATTGCATTAGCTTAATTACTTGCTTAAAGGACTACTGTTTTGTCAGCTCAATCAAATGTTTTCGTAGCTTTTGATTTAAATTACTGTTACAAATGTACCTTGTGATTTGCATTTAAAGATATAGTTATGGTAAATATTGACTCCCTGGGATTTTTTTTTAACTACACAGATACATTGCATTAACCCAGAGACAAAACACATTTGGTCAACATAACAAAGTTTTCAAGAGTTAGATAAAAATCAAATATTTTCTTTTGCTTGGATAGGTAATATATTCTTTAGAAGGATTTACTTATAAATGCCAGTTGTTCCTCGAAATGATATTTAATGGTTGTACACAGATAAAAGCCTGTGTGCTTTGTCTTTTAATCAGTCACTTTATTAATTGAGCATTTTGGTGATTTGTATTCAGAGAAGGTTGGATGAAAATATAGATTATAACTTATAGTCATATGCAGGATTGAAGAAATATCAGGAGAGAAAAGACAGATTAGTCTCACAATGAGCCAGGCCTAATGGAGTTTCTTATAGGTTTGTGAAATTTACAGTATTATCCTAAAATCATATTATTTAACACAGTTATAAATTATAGTTTAGCATACAAAAGTCAAATTATATCATTTATGTTAGTTCCTAAGACATAGTGTGTTGTGGCCCAGAAAACTCAATTTGTAGTGATCAATAAATGGTTAATTCTTTTCACAGTTCTAATATTGTTATTGAGAATAACAACAAAATTGTTTGTCACAAATTTAAGAAGCCTATAAAATGGCAATTTGTGAAAATATCTTTTTTAATGGGAAGAACTTTCTTTGTAAATACCTAAACACAATTTTCTTTCTGAAAGCTCTCTAGCTTTGAAAATTTTCTAAATTATAATTAATTGATTGAAATCTTGCCTTGATGAAAGAATCCAAGCTGATGAGATTAATTGCTTAGTCTCTAAGTATCTATCTTTCTCAAGGGGCTGTTCCAAATTTCTCAGCACTCAGACCCCCTTCAATCATAATTTATATAAATGATCCATTTCACTCCAAACCTGCCAAGGAAATACAACATACACACAAATCACTTGACTGGTGGGAACATACAAGGCTATCTAACCACCTGAGCTATTACAAAAGCTGATTTCATTATTACATCTAGCAGTTTGATATGCAAAAAGTTAACTTCTAGAAATACCCAGACCATTGCCAGATGGCTATAGGAAATTGTTTTTCATTAAATTGGATTGTTTAAATTTTCCAGACCTATGAATCCAAAGACAGTTTAAGCACAGTCCATAGGGAATTGTAACTCAGGAAAACTAAGCAGAACCCCTTGCCAGGACCGTAATGATAATGATAATGAAATCAAACCACATACTTAGGAGTTAGTTATAAAGGAGGTAATTCTGGTCATTCAGAATTGTACATGAGAAGCTCATAAAACGGAAGGTCTTGGGAGAAAATCCTGAAAAAGAGAGGAATTTACTTGTCTAAAAGGAAAAGGCTCCTGGTGGCATCTTTGGGAAATGCTGCCATTGAGACTGGATTATAGTTTCAAATTTAATATTCATTTACTCACTTGTGAAACATTTGTTGGATAGTACTTCACTATACAATGTTTAGCTACAAAGTAACTGATTTAGAAAATATTCTTTCTTTGACTTTCATTTATATTTACAGTTAGTGGTTTATGAGATGCAACTTCTGCAATTCCTCAAATTTTGATATTTTTTGTCAAGTATATTTAGAATTAATATCTAAACAACTTAAAATGCTAGATTGTTTTAATTCAAACATTTCAGGAGCATGGCTGGAATTTTTACTTGATGATCTATTCTAGGATTTAGGAGAAACAAAAAAATGTCAAGGTGGCATGACCATCCATTTTACAATGGTGGAATGCTTTTACATTGTAGATAAGCTAGCCTGAATTATTATGTACCTACTGAGACAACATGTGGGTAGAAGAACTAATTGGATCTGCAGAGTCCTTGAAATACCTTTCTTTGTTTAATGAATTATGCTTCTCTTTCATATATTTCAACAACACCCAAGCTAAGATTTATCAAGAGGTATCTAGTTTAATCAATATCTTCAGTACAAAGAATGCCTTTGTTAATGACTACACCTCACATATAGTTTCTGCATTCTCAGTAATATGTGGATTCCACAGGTTTTATTTTATTTATTTATTTTTCTTATGGCCTAGCTATAAAAAGTTCAGTTCCACTCACAGATAGGTATTTCTGGAAATGGTGAAGATGGTGGTTTGATTGGTATTGTCATTCAATTATTTGTACAACTATTCCTCTTTCTCTCTTAGCACTATGAAGAAAAGTGACTTCCAAAGTATGTATTTTATGCTTCCAGGTTATGCTTTAACAAAGGCAATTTACAACAAGCCAACATGTAACATCAAATTAAAGGGAGAGATTCAAAGCAATCCCACTAATATCAAGAACAAGATAAGCATTCAAAATGTTGTTAAGGATTCCTAGTATTATTAAAGTTGTCACTCTTCCTGATCCCCTTAAAGTTCATGCTCACTTGAGTCACAGCTACCTGAGAACATCTGTCACAGTTGAAGAAGGGCTCCTTAAAGTCATATTTAAAGATACAGTATACTAAGAAAATGTTCCAAAACTCAGTCCCTTGCCTAGATCCTTTTCACATATAATCAAACTAAGTTTTGATAAGGTATTCTAATACTTTCAACTAAGATACATTTTGAAAAAGCAAAGACAGAAGCAGACAAAAATGAAATAAAAATATGTGGTGTAAAAATGGATAATAAATCTTTGTAAACATATAATATTCAAAACTAAATTACTGCGTAAGTTCTAAAGACTGCCTTAGTGGAAACTCTGGTTAATTATCACTGTGGTGAAGCTATCAAAGGTTCTTTCTGAAAAACAAATGAAGCTCAAAGTTAGACAGGATGCTCTTCTATTTATGTGCTGCCAAGTTTTAAATCTCTACTTAGGACACATGTCATAAAGCAAAATCTATTTACCTTTCTCTTCCCCTTGTTTGTAAACAAATTCTTGTTGAAACAAGTTGCGTTGAAACAGAAAAAAATATGTGCAGAGCAGAGACTAGCACACTCTCCTATCCTTATTTCTTTTTCTACATCTGCCCTTCTGATGATGAAACCCTGCAGCGTTCTGTAGTAAATATCTGTTCTTCCTAAAATTGAATAAAGATATAGGAAGTCTGGGAAGGATGCTCTTGGCTTAAGTATTCCTGTTTACTCAAATGCTCTGGGGCACATTTGAGAGGCTTTTTAAATGTGGTTGAACTCTTTCTTCATGTACACAAAAATAACCCATTCTCTATGGAAATTGAATCTTAAGGAGGGGCCTACTATGTTAGACTTTCTGAGAGAAATAAAAGGAACCTTATCATATTCTGCATATGGAATAAAAATAAAGAAAGACTTACTGAACTCACATCAGTAAATTTGATCAATAACGGACAAAATATTTGAAATACACACTTGTATTGAAAATGTACAGGCATTTTTCTGGCATTATTTCAAAAGTAATATGTTTGGTAACTATTTTGATTAAAAATATTTAATATTTCATAGAGAAGTTTAGAAAAATAGTTTGCAAATGTTTGAACTCTCAGAAAATCTCAGAAAACATGTCTTTGTGTATATGCACTTAAAGGTTAAACATGTTTGTGCATGTATATCTAAACATCTATATAATCCATTTTCACATATATATATTTCTGTGGTATACATTTCTCATCAATTTGGTAAGTAGATTTAGCAGAAAAATTTACTATGGTTCACTATTTCAGAGATCCCAATCCATGGGTGACCAGCTTCATTGTTTCCTGCAGTAATGATGCATAACACTGCACAGAAGCATAGAAGAGCAATGTAAGTTATTTCATGTGACCACTAAACAAAGAGACAGAAATGTTAGGGCATAATATATGCTTCAAAGACAAGCCACAGTGATCTGGTTTTAATGGATGTTTCCCACTTCCAACATATTCCAGCTTCTTTCTTAGCATTCCCATCATCTGGGTACCAAACCTTCAGAATGTGAGCCTGAAAGAGTAGTTTATATATGAACCAAAAAAGGTTATAAATGGTTCATCCAAACTGTTTTATTATAGATGCTCAGTAAAGAGCCTTGGTCAGGTGACACTAATATAATTCAACAAATTGTTAATAAAATAATAAAGGTTAGAGTATGATTAAAATTATAGAGAAATAACAATGGGATATCATTGAAAAAGAGCAAATATTATAAAAATAAAGAGTATTTATTGTAACTAGGGAAATGAATTTTACAAACATTATGAATATATGCATATATAATATATTTTATCTAAAAACAGCTTTATTAAAAGAACTTTTATATACATTTTACTAAATTGGAAAATGATTCTTGGAAAATAAATTTTGGAAAACATGAACACTCCCCATTTAATTTCAAAAGTCAGAATATTCATAACACTAACACAAAAGTTCTATATCTGTGAAGTTAGAATAAAAAAGTCACAAATAAGGACGAATGGCATTAATACATATGCAAGAGTATTTCATCAGATACTAGTAATAATTATGGGAAATGATGATATGTATAACAAAAATTTCCATCAAGAGCCTTCTAAATATGTACCATCCACAAACACACATACACACACACACACACACACACACACACACACACACACACACACACGATAAAAAGTGTAAGAGCAGGGCAGGCATCCTTAATGATATGAATAGATGTAATAATGATTTAGCCTTAATTAAAAATTCAGGATTATAACACAATATAAGTTTATGTATCCAATATGTGTAATAAGGGATACAATATTTTGAAATAAAAAGTAAAGTTTATATCGAAAAGATTATTAAAAATTTATTTTATTCTAATAAGTACATATTTGAGAACTATTTCCAAAGATTTCTGCATTCTTTCCATATTCAAAAACACCTTTCAATCTCTGAAAAATACTTTTAACCAAAAAACTTCTTTCAGTTTTATTCAGCTTTTCTAGAGTCCAAATCAGGATTATATTTCAAATTGTAAAGAAAAATAGAAAAAGTCATTGTAGAACAGTATGTATGCATTGCTCTTTAGTTTTGCTGCACACTCTGACTATATATACATATATAATTATTGTTTTATTTTGTTTTTTATGCACAGTTGAATAGGTTTATTAGAAATCATTTAAGTCTTTATCAGTATGATTGTCCCAGCCTTGTTCTTTTTCCAGGATATTGACCTTGGGACAATGGACTGAGAAACTGATAAAAGTGTTCATTTATATTTAGGCATAATCATATGCCCATTATGAATATTGTCACCCTAAAGAAAATAGACATGAGGACGAACTAACTAAATTCAATTTCTGAATCTGTAATTGTAAGAATGGTGCTAGCTAAAATGAAGAATGCATGTTCTTACTCTACTAATTTAAGGGATTTAGGGAATAATTCTGATCTCAGGTAAATCATTACTTTGGGATGTGTCTCTGAATATGTGTCTTAAAGATATGAACTTTGGATTCTGTATACTGAGAAAATATCTTACCCACCAATATAGGCAGAATAACCATTTCAAAGTTTTAATAGAATAAACAAAGAGATACATATAAAAAGGGAAGCTTACATCCTATCCTTAACTTCAGGCACTCCCTCATGTTATCTATTTGGGTGGGAAGTGTTTTTCCCATTCCTTGGACCTTCACACTTATGTTGAATTCTACCAACAATTTCCCTTGGTCTTTAAGGTGTAAATAGCAGGTTAATGAACTCTTCTGATTCTTACTTCTGTAATTGATGTATTTATAGGAATATGCTATATTGTGTTAATCTGTAAGTCCTAACTAATAACAGCAGACTTTTTACCCAAGGAGGCTGTTACTTCAAGAGATCCTGTTTCTCACTGAATTACTTGTCTTATAATATTATGAATGTAGGTTCTTTAAGATTAACATGTCCATATTATAACTTCAGTCATCATGGATTGCAGGCCAATTTGAATAACAACTATCTTTAGTGTGTTATGTAGGAAAATCTCATATAATTTGACTTTCCTCCCCCTAGAGTCTTATTTTACTTCACTGAAAATATGTCTTGCCTAGTAACAACAATTATAGTCATTCTCAGAAGACAAAGTCAAAATCCCCCAGTATTTAACTCTAAATCTTTTGCTTTACTTTTTCAAACATGCACAGACATACTTAATGTTTGCCAATTTAAGGTCATGGACTGAATTTGTGTTTTTTTGTTATATTTTCTGTTATTTTTTATTACTATAAAGCTCAGGAATGTTAACATCCTTTTCGTTTCTTTCTTTTAAATTTTAAGGTTAAATCAAATTTTCCCTTTTTTTTAAAATTTAATGGAGTGTCTTTAAAACCTCTCTTTGTCCCAAAGTGTCAGCATCACTATTTGGTATCTAGAAGTGATTATAATCTAAAACAAGGTCATTTGAAGCAGAGCATTCTGATGCAATGATAATTGATCTGATAAATGAGATGACTACTAGGTTAGTAATATGTGCTATTTACTTTATGTTTTGTGGATACAGTAGACAGAATGAAGACTCATTCTTGGATAAGCAAAATGGTAAGGCCAAATAATTCCTCACACTACTCAGGGTAATTAACTATTTATGAACAGATAATTTCTAGAACTTTCTATTTAATGTTTTAAAAAATAATTTAATATAAAATTATATAATGAAATTATATAAAGTGCAAAGCACAGATAGGGTATATAGTTTCATAGTTGAGTTTACTTGTTTGCCATAACAAGAACTTCTTTGGTGTTACCTAAATATTCCACTCTTATGCTTATTTGGTAGAACTTCCTTGCCCATTTCAAGAAGTTTACCATGACTTATTGTGCTCACAGAAGTCATTGTGTACAATACTACTGAACTATTGCTTCACAAATTTATGCAAAAGAAATACAAAGTCTCAGGATAAATTAAATTTATCATTCAATTTACCTAATGATTTTGTAGATGTATGTGCTCTCTCTTTCTCATTCTCTCTCTCTCTCTTTCTCTCTCTCTCTCTCTCTCTCTCTCTCTCTCTCTCTCTGTGTGTGTGTGTGTGTGTGTGTGTGTGTGTTTCAGGAAGACATGTTTCCTCAATGTTTTAATTTACTCCATCAAGTCTTATGTTATAACATTTCTCCAACATCCTCTTATGCATCAAGTTGGTGTGATCATTAAGTGAATAATATCCTCCATAGATTCAGGTAATTGTAACCTTGGACCCAAGTTCATGCTGTTTCTTTAGAAGGTTTAGTCGATTCAGTGTTACTGGAGAAAGAAAGTCACTGGCAGTGGGTTTTGATAGTTTATAGTCACACTTTATGTCCTACATTTAAATCACTCTTAGATTTCTATTTGTGTTTGATGATATGGTTGCACTTTTTTGCCTATCCATGTCCTACCATGCCTACCTTGACATGAAAAGAAAGTTTTAACCCAGTAGCAGTTCAAGGACAAGGCTCTTGTAATGAGAGTCCTGAGAAGCAAGTCTGCCTTTGATTTTAATACAAATATTAGTATATTTCATTTATTTTATATTTATCATATATTACTTTTAATACATATTTTATTATAATAATACTAGGAAAAATCATGAATTTTGTAAGCCCAGATCTTGAAAGTGGGGTTGTTTTAGTTCATTCTTCATGAACTGCAAAGTTTAAGTCAGAAAATTATAGATGCTACAATGAGCATTTTATTGTTATTTCTTTGTTTTTACAAATTACCAGTATTAAGTTTTATATTCATTATTGAGGAATATGCTTTCTGTATCCTGCTATCAATATTTTCTAGAAAATTAGTTAATGCATGTATGCCATGCATCTAAGCTGTAAGACCTTCATTATAATTAGTGTGTGCTATATCTGCTTTAAGCAATGACCCTGACTCAGATTACCTCTAATAATTATTTCCAGTCAGTGTGAGGGAAAGAGTAGCCTGATTGCCTGAGATCTTAAATAAAAGAAAGTTCATGCTTCTCCATTACGTGATTATTTAGTATTTATTTTAGGAAAACAAAAATGAAACATAATTTATTGATAAATACCTTTGAGCTCTTTATCAGAAGGCCATTCATATTTTAACTATCTTCAAGTAACTAGCTATAAAAGTTCCATTTGTCAAAGAAAATATACTAGGTGAAGCAGCAAGGGTAGCAATATCATCACTGCTCTATTTGTCAAAACCGAGCTTTGGTTTAACTCAATTTCTTCTCATTGTTAATTTTTACGTTTTAATTTTTTGCTTGGTCTATGAAACCTCTGTATATAATAACCTTATCTATCTAAGTAAAAATGCATTTTGGATCTGGCTATAGTTATATGGGAACACTATAAACTAGATACTAATAATTCGTCAGTGTCCTATTAAAATCATTACATGTATTATTTGATAAATAGTTTGAATTTCTTTCTATATATAAATAACACAGAACTTGCTTGGAACCAGATATAAAATGCTTTCTTCAAAAAAAGAAAATGTTCAGTTTATAGAAAGGTTTCTGTATTCCTTTGTCAGGATGCTAACATATTAAAAGATCATTACTCTAAGCATCAGCTTTTTGACTCTACTGAAAATTAAAAACTGATGCTGTAGTTTCCAAGAATCAATATTCAGACTGTTTTTAAATCGCTATTCCATTTATTCTCACTAGTATTCTTAAAAATTGAAATGAAGTTGAATCATCCCATTCAAATCTTTCAGATAACTTTCTTAGCTAGCACTCTACTTTGAAATAGGGACGATTAATATTGCAGTTCTAGAAAGTGAGAGAGTTAAGCAAGATGTACTGACATAAGAATAGGTATAAAACAGCTGTTAAAGCACAGTACCCTGCACCATCAGAGCCTTGAGACCCAGGGAGCTTTTATTGTACACTTGTGTGATTTTTAACTTCACTAAAATGCCATGGAAGGTCCCTCAGCACAGTCCTGTCAGATTCCTTCTGAGGTGAGGGATGGATATTCATTTCACACCTCATTCAACTTCCTGCATCAATGGTCCAGAAGAGCCAGTGACCCATCTGTTTCTGCATGCATAATAGCACTAATAATTTAAATACATAATTTGGGCCCATTCTTAAAAAGTCTACGTGCTAGAGACTTTCATGACAAATTCTTTCAAAAATATTTAAAATTGAAATTACAATAAAAAAGACATTTTAATTTAGTTCTTAATCATTCTTCTTCATATTTATAAGCTTCATAGAGCTTTTCTCTACCTTCATGTATTATGTAGTTGGATTTGACTTCACATTAAACAAAGACTACTTTTAGCAAGTATAAAATACATTCTTCAATAAAGTTTATTTAATATCTCAAATGAATTAGACAAGAAAGAATACATTATTTTTTATCCACAAGTGACGTCATGCCTTAAGTCATCTATGCATTCCAATCCTCAGCACTGAAAATTTATTAATGTGAAAATGCTTTTAGTATAACATTGTTTTAGTATAGTGTTGAAACCATAAATATTTAAAATGTTGTATCTCAGCTGTGGAGCCAACAGTTGACCAGTCATGAGAATTTTTATTTCCATTATAGTGCTTCTATGTGTAATTTGTATACTTGGTGATGAAAATTTGAAGCTGCTATAAAAGATTAGTGCGGTGAAAATAGTATAAAGTGTTAGGGTTAAATATTATACCTGCAATGTGAATGCATGATTTCATTTGAATGGGACATCATCATGAAAGAACGTGTTTCCTCACTTTTTAGGTATTTTTCTGATTATTATTCCCAGTAACCCAGTTATTCCTCGCTAGTCATGATTTAGTTTTTCCCTTCTAGCAGACTCCCAGATTAAATTAGAGATTGGGCAAGCATTCACTTCAGTCCTTAGTACTTAGTATTAAGTAGATGAGAAAAATTCTATTAAATCCAATCAAATAAACACATATATGTTGGTCTTTTTGAGTCATAGTTTGCCTGGGTAGCCCTGGTTGTTGCAAAATCTTCTCTGTATTCCAAGCTAGAGAGATCTACCTTCCTGAGTTTCTCAGGTTCCAGGATTAAAGGTATGTGCAACAATTCTGAAATTCTAATTAGTCAAATGCTAGAACACAGGGGAGAGAAAAAATATACCTGATGAAATAACTGTGTGATCTCTATTTCAACATGCTACAGCGACCTTGTAAGACTGGTTAATTCTCAGTTTAGGGAAAACAGCCAATCTATCATGTGTTTTGTTTAGTGACATTCTCAAGTTAAACCACAAACTAAGTGAAACTCTTCTCTAAGTTCCACATGAACACCAACTTTAATTTCCCATCTTTTATTTTTAGTCTTAAAGTCAAAATCTTAATCATCAGTATTTGAGGCTACAGAAGACATTTCATTAAATGCTTGACCATCAGAGCTGGGAGGATATAGCTTTTTGTTGGAACACATTTTAAGATGTAAGGGTTAGTTAATAAGGATCATAAGATAATAGGCCAAGCAGCATTGCAATTAATAACAGTTTCTGTGTGATTCTTTTTGTTTGGGCAGGTAGGAAACAAACAAGCAGCAAGTTTTCTCTATCAATTCTAGACTTTTGGAAATTGCATACAATGGACTTCCTGTTTACTTAGGTAATATTATACCCTTCTCGGGTCTTTGATGGAATTTAAGAATAGATAGTTATAGTTATAGCTTTCCTTAATTATGATGAAAGATATAATAGATATAAGTATTGTAACTGTAATTCTTGCTTGATACCTATTTTGTTATATGCAATTTTACTTTATCAAAGTTAAAACCTTCCATTTTATTTAGAGCGAAAGGAGAGGTGATGTCCGATTCCCCTCTGTATTCTGTGAATATGTTTTATTGTCATTTGTTAATAAAAATGCCTCTGGCTAATGACTTAAAAGAGAAAATCAGGTAGGAAATCTGAACAGAGATGTAAATAGAGATAGAGAGTAGGTGGAGTCAGGGAGACACCATACAGCCACCAAAAGAGACAGATGCCAGAAACTTATCAGTAAACCATGAGCCTGTGGCAAAATATAGAATCACGAAAATGGTTTAATTTCAAGTGTAAGATTCTGTTAATAAGAAGCCCAAACTAATAGTCAAAGTGATTTTAAAAATAATGCAATTTCTGTGTGATTATTTAGGTCTGGGCAGTTGGGAAATGAACAAGCAGCCTCCACTTACATATATTGGAAATAAAGTCATTTACCCACCTATAAATAACAGTATTTACAGTGATAATACTTTGTAGTCTATACTAAGGATTAGAGGTATGATTAGAGAAGCTTTTAAAGCAGAACAAAAATATTTGCAAAAATTCACTACCTAAAGTAGAAGTTTGTATCTAGCAGATCTAATGTACAGGAAGCGGTGTTTCTAAATGAAATCTTGATAATGTTGGGTATCAAGCAAGGAAGGCAACATGCAACAGGAGCCTCAGCAATCCTAATATTCTCAAGTACAGAAGCAAAAGAGAATGGATATAGCAATGAGTTTTGGACCATTGATCACTTTTAATGTGTGAGCAAGCATGGTTTCATTTCTACCCTGCTACTGTACTAATGCAAACTCAGAAACAGATTGGCAATAATTGCTACAACATGTTGACAATGACTTATTTATATATTGGTAAAACACTGGGAGAAATGCTGGCAACTTAAATAAAACTGAATCTCATTTGCAATCAACCAAAACCGTTATACAGTCAGAAATGTTTGGAGCTTGAGCTTCTCCTTTTTCCCATTTTTACTGACTAAAATGATTTTTAAGTGTTATCATATTTGCCTTTTTAAATTATAGGATGTTCCATTTTATAAGAAATCTGCATTATTACAAGCTGGAATATAAACTGTGGCTTTATATTCCAATTGGAAACAGATTTGTTTAAAGATGATATTTTCTTTTCCATAAACATAAAGATCCTAGTAAATTTCAAATCCAGAATAAATTCCTGCAATAATATGTGAGCAAAGGCATACTGTTAAAAATATGACTATTAAGGCAGTACAGGAAAACAAAACACAAACTCATGAAGTTGAATTTGTTATTACTAAGAATCAATACTTGAAACAACAAAATGAGACATTCTAATATGTTAAAATAGTCAAAATAATACAATTTTAGAATAATTGCAACTGGTTCCAAAGAGTCATAACTTATCTGGTGATATTGTGAGGCATCACTATGTTTCTAAGTATGTGATTTGGTGATAGGTAGAAAAACATCAGACCATTGGGTGGGAAATATTATCATAATGATGGAGTAGGAGAATGTTACAGGGAGACCTGCTTGTTAGTCCCGGAAGCCCAGCTAGCTTAGCCCCGAAATAACCACACAGAAACTGTATTCATTAAAACACTGCTTGGCTAATTAGTTCTAGTTCCTTATTGACTAACTCTTACGTCTTAATGAACCCATTTCTATTAATCTGTTTATCGCCATGTGGCAGTGACTTACAAGATAAAATTCTAACACGCATCTATCTCAGGCAGAGGATCTTTGGTTTCCTCTAACTCTACCCTTCTTCCTCCCAGCATTCAGTTCTATTTTCCCCACCTTTCTAAGTTCTGCCCTATCAAACAGCCAAAGTAGTTTCTTTATTCATTTATGGTAATCTCAGTACAAAGAGGGGACTCTCACATCACCTACTAAGGAGAAAGCTAGGAAGGCCAAAATTCTATGCAAATATAATACAAGATATACTATTTCTTATCATGTCAGATAAACACAGGGATAATGTGCCTTTGCAATTAAATAAGCACAACTTAAAATTCTAACTGTGGTCAGTTTTAGATGTCAGTGAGTTTATGTAATTTAGTGACATTAAGTTTCTGAGCTTAGAAAATCTACTTTAATGAGGAAATTTGTAATACATATATAAAATATATGAAAGAATCAAGAATATATAATACACTAAAAAGCTAAATTATATCCTTTCACTGTTGAAAAAATTACTTGAGGGCTTTAATGTCTCATTGTTTAAAATAACTGTGAATTACTCCTGATTGTACTGACAACTAAGTTACAGAGATTCTGCCACTGATAACCAAATTGACATATTCTCAAATTGTATCAGACAATTTCAATCTAGGCATGGCTTTTTGGCTAAGAGGAGGCTGGTCTCTGTAGGCTCAATAAGAATTTCTAGAGACAAAAAGACGCTTAGAATACTTTAAACTATATTATATGCTTTAAAATATATGAAATAATTTACTGTCTAGTTTTAATGACAACATTTGGCTCAACTTGTACTTCTAGTAAAGTTTTGTATGCTAATTATGACATGTGGAACTGAATGACAAGGGGAGTGAATTATTTAGTGGTTGGATTGCAAAACTTAGCTGAATAACATTATTACTTGAAAGAAATTGGCATTAACTAAAGCCATCTTACAGTCTATTTTCTGAAATTAGAAGGTTGTGAATACTGCTTTTGAAATATTAAACTTAAGATTTCATTTACAAAAGTGTTACAAAAACATTATATATATGTATATATATACATATATATATATATATATATATATATATATATAAACTTTTGTCTAGGATACACCCACGGATGATAAACCCTTTCAGCAAACTAACAGGTTACAGAATTACCACACAAAAATATGAAGCCTTCTCATATAAAAATGACAAACGAGCTATGCAAGAAATCAGAGAATAAATAGCTTTTAAAATAGACTCAAATAATAGAAAATATCTTGATTACACTATTAAGTGAGTGAAAACTTGTATGATAAAAGCTTTAAGATGTTGAAGAACAAAATTGAAAACAGTATCAGAAGATGGAAAAATCTTACATACCCATGGATCAGTAATATTGCATAATACAAATAAGCTGTCCTACCAAAATCAGTCTATGGATTCAATGCAAAATCCAAGAGAAGTATACAAAAGTCTTCACAGATTTTTGAAAGAGCAATATTCTGTTTCTTATGGAAACAGAAAATATACAGATTAGCTAAAGAAATTTGTATAATAATAGAAGTTCTGGATGCAACACAATCATCAATTTCAAATTGTACCATAGAACTATAGTGTTAAAATAAAAGCATGGTATTGGCAGAAATAAGAGCATTTTGATACATAGAATCAAATGAAAGACTTAAATGTAAATCCAAACACCTATGAACACCTGATTTTTGCTAAAGATGCCAGAAATAAACTCCAGAAATAAGACAAAATTTCCAACAAAATGCTGAATTGACTCCATGAGAAGAATCCTGGAAGGATCTATATAGAAGAATTCACATAAACTATACTTATCATCACGCACAAAACTCAGCTCCCTATGGGTCAAAGACCTCAACATTAGATGGCACAAACTAAACAGAGCTTTATAGAAAAGAAAGGAGAGGGTGGCCTTGAACCTAATGGCACAAGAATAGGTTTTCTGAAAAGAATGACTACAACACAGAAAGAGAGAGCAAGAAAAGAGATATCTTGATCTTGGGATCCATTATGGGGCTAGCATGAAGCCTGGCACCAGGGAAATTCCTAGCAATCCACATGGGTGACCCCAGATAAAACCCTAAGCAATAGCAGGAAAGGTGCCTAAACTGGGATTCCCCTGTAATCAGAGAGATAACTACCTTAATTGCCATAGAACCTTCATATAGCAATTGATGGAAGCAGATGCAGAGATTCACAGCTAAGCACTGTGCCAAGCTTCCAGAGAGGAAGTCCAAGAGAGGGAGAAGCAATAATATGAGCAAAGGGGTCAAGGCCATGATGTGATACCCAGAAATACAACTACCCTGAGCTGGTAGGAGCCCACTAACTCTGGACTGAGAGTCAGGGATCAAATAGACTCTCTGAATGTGGGTGACAAATGTGCGGTTGGGCAGTCATTTTTAGCCACTGGAAGTGAGACTAGGATTTATCACTAGTGTTTAAATTATTTTTGAGCCAATTCTTTTATGACAGATACCTTTTTCAGCCTAAAAATAGAGTGGAAGACCTTAATCCTGCCTCCCAGTTATGAGTCAGACTTTGTTGACTCTTCAGGGGAAGCCTTACCCTGTCTGAGGAGTGGGTAGGTGGTAGGGTGGAGAGAGCAAGTGGTGGGGAAGGAGTGAGACTGGAATAGGTATGATAAATGAGAAAAGATAAATTATTTAATAAATGAAGATCAAAAATTAATAAAAGGGATCTAAAACTCTGAAAAGCTTCTGTATGGCAAAGAACACCTATATTTAGTCAAATCATTAGTCTACAAAATGGAAAAAGATTTTTACCAGTTACATATCTGATAGAAGTATAAAATTATAACGAACTTCCAAAATATTATAAAGAACTGAGAAAACTATATTTCATTAAAAACAATTAGATGTCAATGAAGATAGAGATCTAAATAGAGAATTCTTTAAAGAGAAAATGCAAATGGCAAATGAAATGTTCAACTTCCTTAGTCATCTGGGAAAAGCAAATGAAATCTACTGTGACATCTGACAATCATCAGAAGGTATAAGATCAGTAAAATCAGTGGCTGGTCATGCTGGAGAGAATGTGGAGAGAGAGAGAAAACCCACCTATTGCTAATGGAATTGCAAACTTTGGAAATCAATATGGAAGTCACTATGGAAATCAATATGGAGGTTCGTCTGGAAGGTAGATATCAAACTACCTCAATATCCAGCTATAATAATCATGGGCATATTTCCAAAGAATGTTTGATCCCACCACAGAGATATTTGATCAACTATGCTTGTTAGGATCATGCTGGTCTTCCCTGCCACCTGTCAAGATGAACCGATACAGTAGCTTTGCCGTTAATAGAAAAGGTCTGACTACTCCTAATCACTCTCTTCTTGCTGACTTGCTGAGACAAGCTTGTATATGCCCCCCCCTCTCTTTTTCTCTTTCTTCCCCCCTCTCTCTCTTTCTTGCTCTCTTTCCCTGCCATTCTTCAAAAGAGTCAGTTTAGTCTGTGTTATGTTGACAGAAACTGTTCAGCACAGCAAGTAAAAAGAAGACAGGCAAAATTCTATGGCAAAATGTCAACAAGCCAAAGAGTGCAACAGATGAAAAGACTGTGCAGTCTCAGTGGGATATAGATCTAGAATCCTGTTAGTTAATGTTCAAAAAGCAACTAATTTAGCATATTCTGTTAATAAAATAATTACCAAAATCATTTATTATTTCAGTATATGTAGAGTTCACTTTTGAAGACATTTACATATATTTTTATAATAAACTTTGAGAAACCAAACACACAAAGAAACTCCTTTAGACTATCAATAACATTAAAAAATTCACACAGGTATCTCAGTAAATAAAAGATAGAAATCAGCATGCTTCCCTCTAATATCAGGTTGAGGATGGATAGCATAAATGATGCTTAATATCAGAATTTTTACCTGGGTGTAACCAGATAGGGGTGAGTTTACTTTATATTACTCATTGCTTGTTCTTATTCAATTATGCCTCTATGGAAATACATGTTTTGATTATATACAGCTTGTCCTTGTGGCTGTAAACAACGGTAACTCATTGGAACTTTACTGATGGCACCTTTCTTAACCCAAGAGTATAAATTGTCTAAGGCACTGAATAAAGTTAGGTATTGCATGAGAATTTAGTCTGCTTCATTTGTCAGCTCCATTTTCCCAGGTCCCATTGCCGAAAGAGTTGTGTCAGCACTCTACACATGAGGTCATCTTTGCCAACCTGAAAGGCCTAGAAACCTCAAAGTTATGTGTTTTCAGGGAAGCTTCATCAGCCAGATGTGACTGATTATTAAAACAGTGTTCAGCCATAATACCCTCACAGAAGATGGAATAAATTGGTAAATTACCCTTCTCTAGTTATGGTTGCTGCTTCTGTTGACTAGCTCAAACTATGATGTTATCGAGGAGTCTAGCAAAATTTCATGGAGCTGGAAAATTGGAGGTTTGGGTGTAAATCACAGTTATTTGGAGATTTGTGGATGGAGCTTAAAGTTAGACCATACAATGATGAATAGCACCTAAAGTATAAATTACTGAATTATATCACAATCATAAGTGTGTTAGTTTCTGTCAATTTGACATAGTCAAGGGTCACCTGAGAAGGTGACACTTCAGCTGAGGGTCTGCATCCATTAAATTAACCTGTGGACTTCTGTGCTGAATATTCAGCATTAGTTATTGATGTGGAGGAATCTATAGCACAGTGTGTGGAGGCACACCTGAACAGATAGAGACCCACATGGTTTCCACTTCCTGATTCTGCCCCGAGTTCCTGCCTTGGCTTTTCTTGGTAATGGTCTGTAACCTGTAAGGTAAAATTAACCTTTCCCTATTCAGGTTGCTTTCTTTGGTTATGGTTTTATAGCAGACCCAAATGCTTAATTAGGAGAACAGGTAAAAGGGGAATGGATAAAAAATGTGGTTGTTTTTATGAAAAACACAAGTGAAGTTAAAACATCAAAAAAAAGTTAGATAGAAACAAAAGTAAGCCAGTCAGTGGTGGTACATGTCTTTAATCCCAGCACTTGCGAGGCAGAGGTGGGTGGACCTCTGTGAGTTTAAGGTCAGCCAGGATAGATGGCAAAGCTACAGAGATACTCTGTCTTGAAGAAAGAAAAAAAACACAGAAACAAAAGTTAAGAACTTTTAGCATCAGAAGTATTTAAGTATATTCGAAGTTCTTCTGTTGAGAAACCTCTGTTCAGTTCAGTACCCCATTTTTTAATTGGGTTAAATAGAGATTTAGTGTCTAGTTTCTTGAGTTCTTTGTATGTTTTGGAGATCAGACTTTTGTCTGATGAGGGGTTGGTGAGAGAAGCTAAATAAGAAGGTGAACCTGAAGAAAATCATATAGTTATCCTCTTGGATATTGGAAGTAGACAAGATTGCCAGGCAACCTTGGGTGCACGGGGTGGGGGGGTGGAAGGAAGGGGAGATGGTTAGAGAGAAGGTAGTAGGGAAGTATTTGGGAAAGCTTGGGGGAATGGGATGGGGGAGGGAGGAAGGATGGATATGGGAGCAAGGAAGTATATATCTCAACTAAGGGAGCCATTTTAGGGCTTGCAAGAGACTTGATTCTAGAGGGGTTCCCATTTCCAAGGAGAGGTCCCCAGATTGTTCCCTGGACAGCAGAGGAGAGGGTGCCTGAACTGACCTTGGCCCATAACCATACTGATGAATATTTTGTATATCACCATAGAAACTTCATCTGGCGATGGATGGAGATAGAGACAGAGACACACATTGGAGCACTGGACTGAGACCCCAATGTCCAAATGAGGAGCAGAAGGAGGGAGAACATAAACAAGGAAGTCAGGACCATGAGGGGTGCCTTCACCCACTGATACAAGGGGAATGATCTAATGAGAGCTCACCAAAGCCAGCTGGACTGGGACTGATGGAGCATGTGATCAAACCGGATTCTCTGAACGTGGCTGATATGGGGACTGTCTGAGAGACCATTGATAATGGCACTGGGACTTGTTTCGTCTGCATGTACTGGCTTTTGGGGACCCCTTTCTGTTTGGATGCTCACCTTCCTAGTCCTGGAGGGAGGGGGAGGAACTTGAACTTCCCACAGGGCAGGAAACCCTGACTGCTCTTAGGACTGGAAAGGGAGGAGGAGAGGGAGTGGGGGGAGTGGGTGGGTATAGGGAGGAGGGGCAGAAGTGGAAATTTTTTATAAATTAATAATAAATAAATAAATAAATTCTAGGTCATTTTCTTTCATAATTTTCACAATCAAAATTAAAATTTTGCCAATCATATTCATTAATATGTTAACTTGAGTTAAAATAAGTTTGAAGTCCTAATACTTGTAGCCTATTGATCAAAATATTGTAGATAAATCTTAAAATAATTATTACTTTTCAAGTACCAAAAAAATAATACATACATTACTTTTAACATATTGTGATTGGATGAAATTCTAGCTTTCTCTGGTTTTCATTCAAATTTGAAAGACATATTTTCAATGCTTCTTTTTGTCTGTATCATCCATTTTATTTAAATTATTTGTCCATTTATTCATGTGTAAATGGAAATATCTATAAATCAATGTAACAACATATGCATCACATTTATGATCAATTTAATTATTTTAAAGTAAATTTCTAATCAGTGTATTCTTCCATATATCACAACTCAACTAAACTAAGGCACTATTTTGATTTGAAAATTTTATGCTAATCAATACCATACATGTCTAAGGTTTTCAGAAATACTGATATGTTTAAAAGCTGAGAGTTTCTCAAGAATGCTATGCATGCATAACCTGTTGGTCTAAGTTTCAATACTGGCCCTTCAAGGAGAATCACACTGACTTATCTCATATTTGTTCAATAAAAAACAGAAGACAGAGAAGTTAAGGATACATAATGAAAAAAATATTGAGGTCTTCCTTTTGGCACATTTAGTATTTAATCTTTGAAAGAACATTCTCAAAAATAGAATTGATACTTATTTGAGAAGATATAAGGTCACAACTGCCCTCAATTGTGTGTGTGTATATATATATATGTATGTATATATATATAGCCCTCTTTCAATGAAAAATATATGAGGAACCTAATTCTAATTTTCCTGATGGGTTTTATTATCAGTACTGCAGATCAGAGTGGGCATATATTTTCTTGAAGGAAAGTTGGAATGGATTTCCACAACTCACCAAACTTCGTGATTAGAAATCAGGCTAACTTCCCGTTCTTCCCTTGTATTTGATAAAATTAAAGATCTATAAATTTTAATCTATGATGTGGTAGTCGTAATAATGTGCTTTGGGAAAAACTACGAAAATCAGTCATTAGACAAGGATACAGTTAATAATTGTCTCTTGTATAGAATGCTAAAGAGTAAACATCAAAGACTATAGATGTTGGGACTAAGGTCTATGATTGGAGGCTAAATTTTTCAAGTATGAATCTGTACGTGTGTACACACCAGCCCCATATCAAAAAGCATAGATAGATAGATAGATAGATAGATAGATAGATAGATAGATAGATAGATAGATAGATAGATAGATAGATTCTGTTCTGAAATAACCATTTGAATTCCCGGTGAGGAAAAAAATCAAGAACTCCTCTCAGATGAAGAGCAAACAATGAAATGAAAACAAAACCTTTGGGTTTGTCCACAGAGTGTTCATAGGTCTTACAAAGTCGCAAGCCTTTAGCAGGGTTATATGAGAAAACTCGAGTTACAAGTGAATATGCGCCCAGGTTCAACCCACAGGAAGGCTTATTTATGCCAAGATGTACAGTCTATTAATGCAACTCTAAGTCAGTTTTCCCAGTAAATAAATCCCCAAAAATTAAAATGAGAAAAAATCACTGAGCAAAAGAGAAGTATATAATGTCAGGTATCGTGTAGAATGATTATGATTCATTGTGGGTAATGATAATGATTCATAGTGGGTAAACTACCACAATTATGATGGTGACTCTACAGGGTAAATATCTTCAGGTACACCCTGCTATGTTCTTGCAATGACATAATGACCTGGGGATACAATTCTTTGACAGCATCCTCTCACTGAGTACCGCAGGAATTGTTTGATTTTAAAAAAACTTTGCTTCCTTCAGTCCCCAGTAATAATTCTATAATTCTAGGACTATTTTTTGTGTTCCTATTTGTTAACTTATATTTTGGGATTTATAATATGTTTACAACATCTGCCCTTCCCTTTTTTCCATCCAAATACTTTAAATACTTACCCCTCTGCAAAGGATTTTCTCTTTCGTTTCACACATAAAAATGGTGGTACTATGTAATGCTGTAATATATGAATGCTTGTATGTATAGTACATATGTTTATGCTTTGATATATATAACTTAAAATATTAATCTGTATTATTAAATTAGGATAAGTACAAACATATAAGTATATTTTTTTGTAAAGTGCTCTAAATCTCATCTTCCAAGCTTGTTTGAAAGCTCAGAGACCATTTTATCGCTCTTAATGTTTCACATTAAATTCCTATTTTAAAAAATAGCTTTCATTTCACATTGAACTATCATACCTTGCTGATTTTCAGGTTCTGATTATCCTAACTAAATTCATTCTACAGCAGGCTACTAAAAATCACCATCTTGGCCTACACTAGACAATGGTCTGGGTCTTTGTATACACATGCATAAAAACAGGTGTATTTTAGTATGTGTGTTCATGTAAGTCTTCCTGGAAAAATAATGTGTTTTTGAGCCAGTTTCCTTTTTTCAAAGGACCCATTATCAGTCTTGTCAGAAATCTGCTTCAATTTCATGAATGATTTTGTCTCTCATATCAAAAAGTTCATATATGAGAAAAAGTTCATATATAAATTCTCTAGGGTTGAGCTCACTGCACATATCTGATTTTATCCCAACAGCAAACAATATCATAATAACCTCATGTTATTACTGTCCCCATATTAATTATCATAATAACATGTTGGTCAATTTGATTAAATTTGCATTGGATTGACAAAACTAAAATTTTAGTAAATATATAACCAGAAACAAAAATTGTAACCTATGCTATACTCATTCAAATGTGGCTCCTCTGGTTTATTTTTCTGTTGCTGAGATAAAACACTGAACAAAAGCAACTTGAACAGAAAATGATTGACTTCATCTCACAACTTCCATATAATCCATCATTTGGAGAGTGAGTGCAGGAATGAAACCAGACAGCCACGTGCATGCAAAAACAAGAAACAAGACACTGGGGGCAGGTACAGAAACTAAAACTAAAGAAGTTGCTTTGCAAGATTTTGAAGTTTAATTTTTTTATGTAACCCAGGACCACCTGTCCATGCTTTGCATCATCATAGTGGGCTAAGATGCCCGATAACTATTTTTAATCAAAAACTCCCCCATAAACATTACCATTGGTCGATATGATGTAGGCATTGGATAATTTGGGGTTCTTGTGCCAAGGTAAAATAAGTTTGCGTCAAATACGCAAAACCCTGTGAGCACAAAGGTATTAATAACTATTTCATAAATACTAATAGTTCATCAAATAAATATTTGGTATACAAGGATTTGTCCAATGTAATATCATTAATCATAAACTTTCCTTAAAAAAGAACAAAGTATACATATTTTATACAAATAGAATATTTACATGTAATTTCAGTAATGTTAAATACATTTTTATAGGATATAAACATGTAATTTGATAATTTCATACATGTCTAAATGTGATTGAGTTTTTATGTTTTAAGAATTGCCAGCAGTAATATATATAATATATATATATATATATATATATATATATATATATATATATATATATATATCTTGTGTGGCTATGTTGTGTCATTTTGTTTTTCTTTCTTTTTCTTTTCTTTTCTTTTCTTTTCTTTTTTGGTTTTTAGAGACAGGGTTTCTCTGTAGCTTTGGAGTCTGTCCTGGAACTAGCTCTTGTAGACCAGGATGGTCTCGAACTCGCAGAGATCCTCCTGCCTCTGCCTCCCCAAATGCTGGGATTAAAGGCATATGCCACTACCACCCGGCTACTGTGTCATTTTCATATCCTTTATGTCTCTTGAAAAACAAAGTGACATGCTCATCAAATACTAGTATGTACAGTACAATATCATTATTGTCCTCCTTCATTTCCCATCTGAACATTGGGTAAAGGTGGTATAAAAAAGTGAAAGCATCCTACATCTTTCTTATGCGAGGTAAAAACGTGCCCCTCGTGATCTTTTCACTGAAGTCAGCAGTATTAGTATTTGGTGCTTTCTGTTGACTCTGTCCTACTTTCTGTTTGTACAAACTTTCAGAGCAACTGAGACCTGTGAAAAAGAAAACTATTCATAATGAAAGAAAGTTCAGCTATGTGTGGATACCTGAAAAAGAAAAAAAAATAACAAAAAACTAACACTGTCACAAATTTGTATAATTAGAACTTTTACCTTAGCTTCAATAATTGGTATTACATGCCAATAAGTTCTTTATAGTGATAGCAAAAAATAAAAGAAATAAGGAAAGGAAGAAAGAAGAAAGAGGAATAGAAAGAGGGAGAGAGATTGAGAAAGAAAGAAGGAAGGAAGGAAGAAAGTAAAAAGAAAGAAAGAAAGAAAGAAAGAAAGTAAGAAAGAAAGAGAAAAACCACAAGAAATGAAGTCCAACTTAAACTGACCAACCGCTTCCAAGGATAGGTCCTATTCTAGAGTGGTTTTATAATTAGAATTATTCCATTGAAAAGCCTGATTTTCCATTTCTGGGCAGCCATGATTTATAAATGGAGTATTGGCTGAGGGCAGGAATTTGTGTTCATAGTCTAGTATTACACTAATAGGACTGCTTTTATATATAACATAGACTTTTGTCTTACAGTTTTTAGCAAAATTTTCTTGATTTTTATACCTATTCTTTTTATTTAATATATTATGAATTATTTTTATTACCATTAAATTTCTTTCCTGCCCATCTATTTGGTGTTCTACTTGCTTCTTGCTTCTTCTAAATTTAAAGGCATCTCTTTAGTTTGAAATTTTTCTTCTATGTTCTTGTTAAATATTATTCTACTATGACTAGTATTATTTCTATTTTTTATGCATCTATGATCCATAAATTTAATCTTTTATAGTGTCCTTACTTCACTAGGCATTTTGTGTCTGAATTTTATTTTTTTGTTTACATTTAGTATTTTCTTTGAGTCAGTTATTCATTATATTCTATACTGTATTTTGGACCTGAAATTCTCCCTCCTCCATATTATTTTCCCTAAGCTTTTACATTGACTTACTAAGGTTTTTTTTGACTTTCATTTCAGTTTGATTTTCCTTTAAGGATTCTATTTTTCCTTAATTCCTATTTTTTTTATCTTGAGTTATTTTTTATTACCTAATTAAATGATGTTTTATAGTCTTCAGAAATTTTTTATTATCTTTTTAAAGGTTTTGTAGCATATTTATAATGGTTAGTTTGAATTCTGTTTTGTACCTCAGCTAAATTACTTTGGCATAACATTTACAACAGAAATAGTGGTTTACGGAAAAGGCATGTTGTTATGGTTGTTTATGTGTGTGTGTGGTGTGATATAGGTAACTGGAGTAATGACATTTACACTGTTTCTTGATATTAACATTTGTTTATGGTATGGACCCTAGGTTGCTGCTACCTCAGTTTGCAAGGTTGTGAGGACCAGTCAAATGATGATTGCACCACTCTAGGATTTAGGGTACAGACTCTGACTTGTTCTAAAATGGGAAAGTCTTTTTGAAACTCTGGTTTCAGACTCCAGGACATTTCATATTTGCATGATATATAAAGTGGATGTTAGGCTAACAGGAGAAGAAAAAGATGAACTCTAGACATTTCTTAAATAGGATTTGTAGCCAGATACATAGATAGCAGTGGAAGTATGTAGAAGTATAGTAGTACCAACGTTGTGGGCAAGTTGACACCTCCAGGGAGACGCCGGAATTCAGCCAAGTCCAGAATGCAAGAGCAAGGTTTATTCTTTCCAGTTAGCTGGGACTTCACCATTACATACAATGCAGCACAATAGGGAGAGTTCCCATTCCTCAAATGGGGTTAACATATATAGGCAAAAAGGTTTACTCAGGGTCAAGGGGGTTGGTTTCACTAGATACAGGATGTGGACTATTTCTGCTTATACTTTCCCCCCTTAATGCGGATACTTCTGCTTCTGTGCACACTCTCCGCCCTCTCCCTGAGCAGTTATTTCTGCTTCTTTCTAGACTACAAAGCTGTGTGTCGACAGGTAGCTAGCTGCTAGGAGCATTTCATCGTTTATACTTTTGCAGAGGTTCCTGTTTTAAACTAGGTCTTGGTGTTGCACAGTTTCTCGAACCCAGTGTCTTAACCAGCTCCTGATCAAGCAAAGATTCTTAAAAATTTCCATGTCCATACACGAAGTCAAACTTGACATCACGTCTCAAGAATTGAGGATGGCCTGGGAACAGTGGAGGTGACAGGAGTAGAAAAACAGGAGGTGAGTGAAGCGGCAAAGTAGTAGACCTAGGTTTCTAGGGTGACCAGAATGGAAGGTCAGCTCATTGGCTCTGCCATCTGCGGTTGTGTTGAAGTCTCTGAGAGTACATGTAGGATTGAAGGAAAATTACTAAGTGATGGAGATAGACTGAGAGGGATAACTCTACTATTTTTAAGGTTTTTATTTTATTCATTGAGGTGTACAAGTAATTCTTTTAAAAAAAATAATTGAAATGAAAACAAGATCTTACAACTACTATTGTAATGAAAAGTCGTTTTAGCTAACACTGCTAGTTGTAAATGCATTTCAAGTATTAAATTTGCCTATGTTTGTAATAAAAAATACAAATATCCCAAATTGTTAACCAATATTATTTCAAAGTTTTCTGACCAACCACACAACTTTCCAAACAGCCACATGGACAACTGTGTTATTGTCCCCTACTTCAATCAAAGAAGTACTTTCTATTGAAACTCATAACACTCTACTGACTCATAAGGTATACAGTATTTGTTTCTTCAATTATATAAAGATATTTCCTTCAGTTGCCAGTTCAGCATGCATTTAAGGTTTCATGAGGTGTACAGACTAGCTACAAGGTTCCCAAGCTAATTATGTCCTTGATTACAAGCTATATATCCAGGTCAGATAGTCCTTTCATACCCTAATGAAATATGATCTTATTTTTTTCTTCTCCATAGTTGACTTCTTTCACCAACTTTAAAAAGTAAAAGTCATAAACTCATACAAATTGATACAACATAAGACACACGAAAAAGAAACTAGAGTATCATTACATAAAAATATACTAAAAGAAACTCCTTATGTGTAAAAGAAGTTTGGACTTCCTTAAATATCAGGAAAATAAAAATCAAACCAACTCTGAGACACCATCTTAAACCTGTCAGAATGGCTAAGATCAAAAACACCAATGATAGCTTATGCTGGAGAGGATGTGGAGTAAGGAGAACACTCATCCATTGCTGGTCGGAATGCAAACTTGTACAACCACTTTGGGAAACAGTATGGGGGCTTCTTAGAAAATTGGAAATCAACCTACCTCAAGATATTGCAATACCACTCTCGGAAATATACCTAAAAGATGATCAATCATACTACAAAAGCATTTGTTCAACTATGCTCATAGGAGTATGATTTGTAGTAGCCAAAATTGGAAACAACCTAGATTCTCCATAACTGAAGAATGAATTAAGAAAGTGTGACAAATTTACACATTTGAGTACTATTCAGAGGTAAAAGCAAATACATCTTGAATTTTACATGCAAATAGATAAAAAACACTATCTTGAGTGAGGTAACCCAGACCCCCCAAAACTGAGTCTGGTATGTGCTCAATCATAAGTGGATACTAGCCATAAACAAAGAACATCGAGCCTATAGTTCATGATCCTAGAGAAGCTAAGTAATAAGGTAAACACAAAGAAAAACATGTAAAGACCCACATGGGAATTGGAAACAGACAAGATCGCCTGACAAAATTGGGAGCTTGGGGGAAGGGGATAGAAGGAAAGGGAGAAGGGGAGGGTTGAGGAGAACTTGAGGGAATGGGATAGTCTAGATGGAGGAAGGACAGATATGAGAGCAAGGAAAGAGATATCCTGATTGAGGGAGCCATTATGGGGTTAGCAAGAAACCTGGCCCTAGAAAAATTCCCAGAAATCCACAAGGAAAACCCCAGCTAAGACCCTAAGCAATAGAGGAGATGGTGTTTGAACTGGCCTTGCCCTATAGTCAGATTGATGATTATTTTAAATATCACCATAGAACCTATGTCCAACAACAGATGAAAATAGAGACAGAGACCCACATCAGGGCACTTTACTGAGCTCCCAAAGTCCAGCTGAAGAGTGGAAGGAGTTAGAATATGAGCAAGGAGGTCAAAACCATGAGGGGTTCACCCACTGAGACAGTTTGCCTTCAACTGGACTGGGAGTGAACAAGCATGAGATCAAACAAGTCCCTCGAAATGTGGTTGTCAGTTGGGGTAGACTGAGGGGCCGCTAACTGTGGCACCTGGATTTGCCTCTACTGCACATACTGTCTTTTTGGGATCCTATTCTCTTTGGATATATACCTTGCTCAAACTAGATATAGTAGCGAGGGCCTTGGACTTGCCACAGGGCAGGATGCCTTGTCCTCTCTTAGCATTGAAGGATGAGGGGTGAAAGCCTGTGGGGAGGAAGTGGGAGTAGGAGAGGAACTGGGAATTTGGATTGATATTTTTTAAAGTTTCTGAAAAAATATACATATTCAACCTTATAATGATTATGCTGTGTGCTTTTTAGATGAACAAAATAAAATCAGTATGGCAAAGAAATATTTGTAGGACTTTGTTATTTGCAATATTATTCATAATAGCTAAGCTATGTTATCAACCTATATGCTCGTCAAATATGGAGACTGACAATATGATGTACATATATAATCTAATAGTGAACTTCCTTGTAAAATTAAAAATAAAGTACACTAGTCATTTTCACTGACACAGATGAGGGGAGAAATGATACAATGTTTTAATAGAGAAAAAGGCACTATGTTTTAAATAAACCAAAAAGACACATTATTTATCATTTTACTTCATACACAACACAAAAAAGTTTTACCAAATGATAATCTAGTATGTTGACCACTAGGAGCTTGATAGACAGACATATATAGATTTTGGTTATAGGCTAGATATAGTACTTATTATTTCTGATGATAAACATTATGAAATATACACCTAACACTGATATTGTATAGCTAGCAAATTAACTTTGAAAATTTCTAGGAGACTCTATTTTAACAATTTTAAAAACAAAACATTTAAAATGTTTAAGGTGATATAAAGGTAATTTACCCAATTTGGCCATTATGAAATGTATTCATATTTTTAAGCTTTGATTGAGTTTATTAGTTTTAATTTTCTCTATTATAAAATAATATGATTTAAAACATTGTATTCTGTTTTATATTATATAATTTCTTTAAACTTAAAACTACTTTTATAAATGACTTTTGTTGGCTTCTTTGGGCTTAACTGTTTGGTACACAAAAATAATATTTTGAAAGAGCAGAGCCTATAATCAAATATAGATACACATACTTTCTCTCTCTTTTTTACTCTCTCTCTCTCTCTCTCTCTCTCTCTCTCTCTCACACACACACACACACACACACACACACACACAATGAGACCATTCTGTGAATAACAGCAGTAACAAAAATTAGGGAAAGAAAAAGCCTCAGTGGAAGTTTTTGTTTGTAACAACTGTGTGGGACAATGTAAGTTGAATTTTGTTTCTCTCTAGTCAACTCACAAATAATCATACAGAGATTTATTATTAATTGTAAATGCTCAGTAAAGAGCTTATGTGTGTTACTAACATTCTTTGAAAACTTAAATTAACTTGTAGCTTATCTACAATTTTCAATGTGGCAGTGACTTTTTTTTTTTTTAGCATGGCATGTACATCTTTCCCTGACCTCTTTTATGGTAACTCTGTCTTTCTTCATCCTAGCAAATTTTCTCCTTTCTGCAAGATCTGCCTAACCTCTTACCCTCATCTACTGGAAATTTAGCTCTTTATTAAAATAGAGAGCAACATATATTGACAGTGTGAAAAAATATTGTTCTACAATGTTTTCCACTTTTGTCTAATTTAAAATCAAGGTTTTAATTTTAACACAGAAAAGCTCTATACAACAAAACAAGTTAGCAATTAAGAATTATAGTTATAATAAACAGTCAATTTTTATTTCAAATTTAGAAAAATATTCTATTAATCTATCTTGTAATTTTTAAATTTTATACCTTATTTACCTTTAATCAAACCTAAGGAAAGATAAGTCTGACAATTTAGTTCTTAACTCATTCAAAGACCCCAGAGGATATGAGATTAACTAATGACAGAGATATCTGACTTCCTGGACAGTCACCTAAATTTCCTTTGCAATGCTGGGGTAACCAACTTTGGCCTACAAGTGTCATATATCTAACAGATATTTTTGAAATACACAGAATTTTTGAATGGCTGTACTATTTTGTCTTGGCAAAGTTCAGCATTTACCTTCTTTTGTGCTCTCTTTGTCCAATTTGGGGAGCATACTGTTAGCAATCAAGGCATAGGCCTACTCTTGCCCATAGGTTATCTTCTGTCACAAACAGAAAATTTCATATGAGGGTTCTTCAAAGTCCAACATCTTCTCTGAAGCAGATTTGTCAGGAATAAATCATCCCACTGTCAATAAAGCCTTATGTTATTCAAATATTTTAAATGCAAAATTCTATAGGGCTTTGAAATGTTTGAACACCATCTATCAATCTAAACAGTGCGGGAGGTCCTTCTGTTTATGTGTTGTTTTTATTGGTTAATGAACATAGAACTGTTTTGACCCTATGACAGGGAAGAACAGAACTAGGTGGGGAAAGCTAGGTTGTGTGCTCAGAAGAGGAAGGTGGAGTTAGAAGAGGAATGTCATGGATCCACCACTGGAAAGAGACGTGCTGAAACTTTGCTGGTAGGCCACAACCTCATGGTAATATACAGATTAATAGAAATGGGTTAAAGTAAGATGTAAGAGCTAATGGTCCAAGCCTTGATTTAATTAATACAGTCTCCATGTGGCTATTTTGGTTTAGGGAGGTCGGGACAAACAAGTATCCTCCTCCTACATCTAAATAAATCTGTTTAAGTTTGAAAGCATGCCAAATATGACCAAGTTCGATTATTGTAGATGACTACCTACTAACTTGTATTTCTAATTGTATGTTACATTTTAAATGAGTTGCATAAGTGCAATATCCCAAACTAGAGTAGAAGCATATGGTAGTTTGTTGTAAGGAGAGTGGGGCCCCTTTCTTCCATCCTGCCCAGCTAGCTTACACCCAAAATGATCACACAGAAATTGTATGAATTAAATTACTGCCTGGCCCATTATTTCTAGCCTCTTATTGGCTAACTCTCCCATATTAGTTTAACCCATTTCTAATAATCTGTATATCACCACGAGGTTGTGGTTTACCAGGAAAGATTCTAACCAGCATCCATCTCAGGCAGGAAAATCATGATGTCTGATAGTCTCTGCAGTCTCTGCTTTCTTCCTCACAGAATTCTGTTCTGTCTTCCCTGCCTACGTGAGTTCTGCCCTATCAACAAGGCCAAGGAAGTTTCTTCAATAACCAATGAAAGCCACACAAATACAGAAGGGTCTTCTACTCCAGTAGTTTAACAAAAATATCTTTAAATTTATTTTAATAAACCAAAATATATTCAATGTAAAATATTTTGAGATTAACAGTTGCTTTTTGGTTTAATAGTAGATTCCATAATATACCCATTTATATCATTATTTTCTATACTATCTCTCTTTTTTCCTTTAGAAAGAGATCTTTAAATTTAACTTCTTTATTTAGCTTTTTACCCTAACCCTGACTAATGACAACTAGTAACCACTCACCTATTATTGACAAACATCCATAATCCATCTCTTGGGAATGTAGCCACTGTTTTCTCTATAATACAACTGGTGTGTTGGGGCACTAATATCTTCGGGCGACCCCGAGAAATATCAGGATAATTTTTAAGTCCTGGCTGGAGTAACCTGTGAGGCTGAACCATCTCAGGCAGCAGCCTTGAAACAATTCTGGAAAGAGAACTCGAGAAATTTCAGCAGAGGTGCTATGAGATGATAGATGACTTGAGACATCTGTTTTCATTGCTGTTTGGTCCCTTTGCTATGAAAACATAAAATGTCAAAGATAACACAAATATCTACATTAATACAAGTATAGACTGCATATTGTACATAATCAGCCAAAAATGATTGTTTTTGCTTTATGTTTGAGTGTATAAAGTAAGCATTACCTTTCTTGTAAGTTCTTTAGGTTTTTTTATCTCTGTAGCCAGGATTTTCAGGGGATCTTCCTTGACCAAATATGATCTTCTTCAAAACTGGCTAATCCACAGCTTTTCATTTACTCTGGGAACAAAAACATAACCTCTTCCATAAAACAGTACAACTTCTGACTTCCATTTTGAAGTTAAGACATATATAGATTGGTTTTATCCAGCAGCTTCTACAATCCAGTGTCTCTTGGCAGTTATAACTTGTTTATCAGCAGTCAAAAAATTTAAAATCAATATAACACCATATATGATCCAATCTCCTGGTGCTTTTTCCAACTCTATGTATCTGTTTTTTTCTTTTACTTTTTTCCTTAAAGACTTTAATATTTTAAACTATTTTTCTACGACTGTCTATACCTTTCTATTGTGTCTACTAAGCCTATGTATATTTTTAAACACACTGCAACTTGTTTAGAATTTTTTTCCAATCTGTTTCTGTTACTATTGAGTATTTGTAGTGTTCTCTGATTGTATGAGACAAATCTTAAACTACTATATCAGTTGCCAGCGTCACTCAGTTTAGCAGCAAGCAATGGCAGCTGGCTTTAGTCTTCAGGCAGGTTCTGTATGAAAACCCTATCTGAGAAACCTTGGTCACCAGGAAGCTTTATTTGGCGTTGTGCTCTAAACATTTTTTAACCTTTTTCTGGCCTTATGTGGCTGTAGGTACCAAACATTAGATGCCATGTGTAGTCAAAATTTATGTACAAACAAACAACTTCAAATTAATCACACAGAATATTAATTATAAATACTTAACTGATAGCCTAGACTTGTTGCTAACTACCTCTTATAGGTTAAATCAACCTACTATCTCTTATTAATGCTCTACCATGGTGCTACATTTTTTTCAGTACAACATATTAATCTGGCTTCTCCTCATGTCTCCTAATGCTTCTGCCATCCTTCATCTCAGCAAGTTCTCTCCCACTCTGCAACTCCTGCCTAATTTCTTCCTTCCCTGCTATTAGACATTTTGCTCTTTATTAAACCATTGAAAACAACACATCTTCACAGTATCCAAAAAGATTGTCCCACAATGGGACAAGTCAAGAAAGAAGTAGTATATAGCACGAATAATAAAGATCCCAGTGTCAGAAATTGGGGTTCAGCCAAAAAATCAGTAAAGTGAAGCAGCAAGTCATGAGAGAAGTCTTACCTCTACTGAGGCTGGGAGACCAAAGACTAAACAGACTAAGCAAACTCAGCAGACTAAGCAGAAAAAAAAAAACCCTCTCTTCTTATTTTATGTTTTCTCTAGTACTGAGATTAAATGCATATGACTCACTAGTACAGAATTTAAAAGTGCAGGCCACCGCTACCTCGATTTATTTCTGTATTTATCTTGTGTAGCTGAGGATTGCCTTGAACTCAAAGAGATCCATCAGCCTCTGTCTCACAAATCCTGAAATTAAAGGTGTGTGCCAACACTGTCTTACCTCTAGTGCCTTAGTTTTGCCCTTTTTATCTTTAGGCAGGTTTTATTTATTAATATATATATATATATACAATATAACTATATTTTCCCATTTTTGTTTAAAAAAGGAGGCTATAACTAAAATAAGAAAAAATATATACAGCAAGTACAATAACAAAATAGAATATATACAAGCAATAAGTACATGAACAATGTCTAGTTTATTTATATTTGACATATACTAGTCATTTATAGCTGACATATATTTATCCTATCTTGGTGAGTCCAAAGTATTGTACCTATTTTGCTCTCTATTCTAACTTCTATTTCCAACTGAAACTATGTTCTTAGACCTAAAAAACGTTTTCAAAGATTAGTGATTTAAGCTTTTATGTCTCTCAGCATTTTATATACTTTGAGCCTTTTTGTGAGTTTCTTTTCTGAATTTGTTAATAAGGAAAACTCTAACTAACTTGTCTTTAAATCCATCAAACGCCCCCCCTCCAAAAGATATAAAATAATCTGACTAAGCCGGAAGTCCAAGCAAGCAACATCCAGAAAATATAAAAGAAACAACTACCTGCCTGTACAAGTCACTCAAAAGTTCCTCTGTAACATTGTGGCATCTATCTTCGATCTACAGGTCTAACATATCTAATAGATTTTTTCTGTGACAAAGAATATTCTAAAGTGTGGTTCCTCCTCATTTTAACAATGTTTGGCAGTCACTTTCTTCTGTGTCCTGCTTGTCCAATTAGGACAGCACACTGTCAGTAGTAGAAGCAAAGGCCTTTTCTTCCTCAGCAGATTACTCTTGCCACAGAGAAAGGAAATACCATGTGGATTTTTTTATCTTGCCCATTATCTTCTCTGAAGTATATTGGTGCTACCAGTAGCAGGCATATATCATTGTCATAAAAAAGAACAACCTAGTGCTGTGGAACAATGGTCTTTTATCCTGTCAGTTGTATTATTTTAAATAAAATGCTGATTGGCCAGTAGCCAGGCAGAAATCATGGGCGGGGCTACCATTCAGGAACTAGAGGTTGGGTAACTAGAATGCTGGGAAGAGAGAAGTGCAGTCTGCAGTTGTGACCCAGACACAGAGGAAGCAAAATGTGACTGCCTCCCCAAATAAGGTACCAAGCCACTTGGCTGACTCAGACAAGAAGTATGGGCTAATGTTAATTATAAGAATTAGTTAATAAGACGCCTGAACTAATGGGCCAGTTTATAGTCATTGAAATATCAGCACCTGTTTTACCCTGTTCTTGTACAACCTGAATGGTTGTTCTTAGTAAAGCGTTCTAATATTTTTCCACAAAGTATATGTTAATTTGTAGTTCATTTCTAAGACTGGAGGAATGTTAACCTAAGTATTCCATTGCTGAAACAAATCATGTCCCCACAAATTCATTGCTATATTAGTAACATGTGGTTTTAATATTCCTTTCTGTCCCTCTGGCCCTATACTTTTGACCCATCTCAAATTCTGCTTTACCTGATATTAAGTTCTAATCCCTAAATTTTCTAACTGAACATTTACACCTAAAGATGTGTTGTAATTTTGTTCAGCAGCAACCTCAGAAGGGGTTTCAAAAAGAGCCTGCAACCTACAGGAGAGAGAGAGAGAGAGAGAGAGAGAGAGAGAGAGAGAGAGAGAGAGAGAGAGAGAGAAGACAAGAAAGCCTATCCTGGTGGGGCTGGGGACACATTTGCAGCTCCAGTTGGTGTCCCAAACTCAGTCCCAGTCTGTGTTGGTGGTAAAAAGCCTCGGAAAAACAGCTTTTTCATGAATTCATACTCTAAATGTTGGGTGCCAAATGTAGCACACATAATAAAAACCCAAAATCAGATATGGGATTTGACCAGAAAATGAGAAACAAACTAATCAATACACTAGAAACATTTTACTCCTAACACGGCTGGGCCATCAAAGACTAAACAGACTATGCAGACTCTTAGCAGACTAAGCCTGTCCCTCCTTTAATTTTATATTTCCTCTAGCACTGGGATTAAGGGCATATGTCTCCCATGTACTGGAATTAAAGATGTAGGCCACCCCCAGCTCCATTTGTTTCTGCATTGATCTTGTGCAGCCCAGGGTGACCTTGAAGTCAGAGAGATCCATCTGCTTCTTTCTCCCAAATCCTGGAATTAAAGGTGTGTGCCACCACAGTCTGACATCTAGTGGCTTAGCTTTGCCTTTCTGATCTTTAGGCAAGCTTTATTTATTAAAACATTAATAAAATATCACTATAGTGGTATAGTGAAATCCTGCTGAAAATCAATTAATAAGACAGAGTTAGAACTAGAGCTTGATCCCAAACTAGAGTGAAGTCAGTACCACAGTCAGCACCACAGTCAGCACCAGAGTGAGAAAGAGAGAATGAGGGATCTAAAGAGCAAGAGCCCGAAAGGGAGCAAAAGGGAGAAAGAGGCAAACAAGTGAAGAAGAGGGAATCTCAAGAACAAATCTTTAATGACTGCTGTATAAAATGTTCCAATCTCTGCAAACGTACTTTATTTCTACTCCTTATAAATATATAGTTTTGTAAATTATGTCAACAGCTTAGTATCTATATAAAATTATAATTCTATACTAAGACATTCAATTAGTTTCAAAATGGAAACCTTAGTTAATAATTCTTTAAAATATAGTAATTTCATAAAATTATTTTGTTCTTTAAAGCATGGGAACTAATGTTCAGAAATCTGTAGCTAATGACTTGTTGACTTGTGTTATTTTGCAATAAACATACATATAAGTAGGCAGGGTATGTATTAAGGTGACCTAATGACTTTCAGGCTCTCTGGGTGGAACTAGGCAAATGAACTTTGTATGTTATCTCGTTCACTTTGAGCTTGTTACTTTAATTTTCTTGGGTTTCCATTCATTTTGCATATTTTACTTTATTTATGATGTAAATATCAGAACCATATTTAGAAGTTCTCACCTTTCTATAGGAATTTTAAATGAATGTTTTCATAGTTTCATGTGGGTCAATCATACATCCTTTAACTGTAGCTACTGAGATTGAACTTTATCACCAGTGGAGAGAAAAACTCACATCTGGAATGACCATTTGATGTGTAGGCTATAGTTTCTTTATCAAGCTGAGATATGACCCTCTCTTTTAGAGGAAACTTTTTATTATTTTTGTTCATGTGTTTTCTCCATGTGTTTTCAGATTTTCATCTCATTTTCTCATTTTAGGAATAATTTCTGTGTTATTTGAACAAGTAGAAATATTCCATCTGATGTGTTGAATGAGTAAATCTAATGTTTTGTGTGAATTTTTCAACATAAATCTAGCTTTAGAGGCTCATGAAAAACTTGGCAGTTTTTAATTGCCTTATTATGATTCAGCTTGATAAGCTAACAACTAGTATGAATGTTATGAACTAAGTCCCTTTGTCTGAGGAAGTTTGGCACAAAACCAGTTGCAAATGGAAGTAATTATTGGAAATATTCTCTTTCTGCACCTACCAAAGAGCAGGAGCATGGTTACTGGAAAGTGGTGAGCCCAGCAATTTGCAACTACATACAATGCTCAGTTGAGCTAAATTGGGTTTTTTAATTGTGGTTTAGCTCAAGAGCAGGTAACAAAATAGCTGAGTAAAATGGGTCTCATGGTGTTAGTATTGTTTTAAGATGGAGAGGTCTGAAACACAAACTTCTCAAGTTATATAACTAATTCAAATGTAAGTCATTGGAAATGGTCTGTTTCTACTTAGTTTTTAAATATGCAAATAAGAGAGTCTATTAATTTGTCCATTTTTATTTATTCTATTTTCAGAAGCGAACATAACTAATTGAACATTCATTTTTATTTTGCATCTCTTGATTTTACACCCTCAAATTTGAAAACAAGTTGATGCCTAAATATGACATTTGCATTTTAGCCATTGTAACTTATTCCAGTCTAAGGTACCCTGAATTTAAATTTCCTTTAGCCATTGTAACTTATCCCAGTCTAAGGTACTCTGAATTTAAATTTCCTATTTAATTTCCTACAGGGAGGTATTTTTCTAAACGATTGCCTCATGCAATTTGGCTTTGTATTTTAAGAATACTTGTATAAAAAATAAAAAATTTCAAGAGTAGTCCAGAATTATAATTTCATATACCTAAATATTTCTCATTGGCTTTAAAAACACATCATGCCTTTGTGCAATTTTAAAAAGTTTTATTTCAATTTGTTGGTTAAGTTATGACTTTAACTTAACTTTTTAAAAATCAAAGTACAAGTGTCCACTTTTTTCAAGTATAGTTGTGCAAATATTATTTACTTTTTGACTAAAAAAACTGTTTTACACAAAAAAGTTCATAATACATCAATGCAACAGAGCTTCGTAAATGAGACAAATCAAGTTTATAGTGGGAACGACTTCATGTCATTGAACTACCTTTTTTACTAACATTTATTCATTTTAATTTGATATTTAAGTGTAGCCTAAATTTTCAGATTATTCTTATCAATGATCCTTCTTTAAAATTCTGTTCATTCTTTTTCTTATTTTTTCACTAAAATTCATTAATACACATAAACAAACTAACCATCACTTCTAATGATTGTATATATCGATGCTGAATTTGAAGATTTATTTCAGTATTTAACCTTCAAAACCCAAATACACGTCTACAAGTTAATCATGATTATAATCTTTATTTATTCTTCAACTTCTGGAAAATTTTGTTTTCCATCAACATATTGTTTCTACATATAGTCATTTCTGTGGTGAAGTTTAAATTGTTAGAGAAGCATATTAAACATAGAAAGTATTGTATGTATTTAAAAGTAATAGGCCAGTATGGATCAAGTTTTGCTATGCTAAATCAGGCTAAGCATTTGAGTAATAGTAATTTCAGTGGACTTATTTATAGAAGTTTAATGAATTCTAATTCATAAATGTGATCCAAACATTCTATGTGATCAAAATTGAACATCTTGAAGAATTCATGTCAGTAATCTACCAAATAAGTCGGTGAGAATGCATTCTTTCGCTAGTGCTAGCACAAATCCCTTCTCTGCTATAGACACCTTTGTTAGTTGGTTCCAGGTACATAGGAGGTTTTGTCTTCTGTCCCTGCATTGATATTCCCAGTCATTATTTACCTTCCTCCTATGTTACATTCCATGACCCTGCTTCCCACCTCAAGATGGGCTATGGCTCTGCCTATAGTGCCAAGACGGATACAGGGATACAGTTTGAGGACAAGCTCTCCCCAGTATGGCTACAGCTTCAGGCAAGGTCACCGGGTCAAACAAGAGAGAGTCAAACACCAGTGGACAGTCTGCTGCTTCTGCCTGATACACCACAGCAGGGCTGAAGCTTGAGAATGCCTAAGTCATTTAAGTCCATTCCAAACAAATGACAATTTCACATCATATAGTTTGCTTATATTTCTGACTAATAGCTCAATTTTTAGGTAATAAACAAGATGATGCTGACTTTATGTGAGCAGATAACATAATAAAATTTAGTTCCATGCGTGTGTCGGCAAAATTTATGCTGGAATTCTCTCATTCAAGAGACACTTTCCGTTGATTCTGTTACTTCGTCATATTTGAAGTTATATTAGTTTTCCTTACATTGATGTTATGAATTTGCATGAATTTATGTATTTAACAGGAGTGTCAAACATTTTCCAATTTCTGTATTATAATCATTTAATTTTGATATTCTGTGTTCTATGAGAGTATGTTTCTGACTAATAGCATATAATTGATTTTTTCAATAATGTATTTAATCATTTTAACTTTGCAATGTATATTTAACTTTTTCCTAGATAAAAGAATTAATGACATAATTTTATTTTTAAAAAAAGATGCTATATTTAGAATTCACCCTATTCATATTATATTCTCACTAACTTGTTTCTCACTAACATTCTACTCTTTATTATTATGTTGTTTATCAAAATAATATAGAACTTATCAAAATATATTATATTTTATCCTTCCCCTTTTGTATAATTTAAAATATAATATACATTTTATTGAATAGAGATATATTCTTCCATATTGAAATTTCATCTTTTAACCTATTCAAGGGTTTTACTATTTTTTCTAGTTAAGGTTTCTCCATAATTACCTATGGAATTGTTACAATCATTAATCATCATTATATGCTGTCTCTAAGACATTTCATCTTTCTCTTAGACGGTGAATAGATTGCATTTGCATTTATTTTCCAAAATATTAATGTGGTTGTTTTTAATAACTGTGAATTGTGAATGATTTTATTTGTTTTCCTGCTTTAGAGAAATAGACCCTCTGTGAGATGTCTAGAAAATTCACTGTCTTACAAGGGTTGCTTTCCAAAGATATCAATCCACTCATCATTAGCTGTGGTTATCTCCTTGGAATTCCTGCTTGTGTCCATCATGATCAATTGTATACTTTGTAATTTATTTAAATTGCATATTTTCTTCTTTTTTTATTTTTTTTGAAAGTAATTTTATTAAATTATAAAAAGTTTCCATTTACGCCCCTCCTCCCAACGCCCTCCCACTCCCCCCCTCCCTCTCCTCCTCCCTCTTTGTCCCCAAGGGGCAGTCAGGGTCTCCTGCCCTGTGGGAAGTCCAAGTTCCTCCCCCCTCCCTCCAGGTCCAGGAAGGTGAGCATCCAAACAGACTGGATCCCAAAAATCCAGTATATGCAGAGGAAACCAGTCCCAGTGTCATTGTCAATGGCTTCTCAGAAAGACTGCAGGCCAGCCACATTCAGAAAATCCGGCCACATTCAGAGAATCTGGTTGGATCACATGCTCGTTCAGTCACGGTCCATCTGGCCTTGGTAAACTCTCATTAGATCCGACCCCTTGTATCAGTGGGTGATAGTATCCCTCGCAGTCCTTCGTCATTTTCTTCGTCCTTCTGCTCCTCATTTGGATCTTGGGGGGCTCAGTTCGGTGCTCCAACGCGGGCCTCCATCTGTATCTCCATCCAACGCCAGATGAAGGATCTATGGTGATAAGCAAAATATTCATCAGTATGGTCACGGGCCAAGGCTGGTTCAGGCACCCCCTCCTCTGTCCAGAGAACAATCTGGGGATCTCTCCTTGGACCTGGGATCCCATATATAATCAAGTTTCCTGTAAACTCTAAAATGACTCCCTTAGTTGAAATATATTGTTCCCTGATCCCACATTCATCCTTCCTCCCTTCCCCCCATCTCGGTCAACCGAGCTTTCTCCATTCCTCCCCTACTCCCTTCTCTCTAACCCTCTCCCCTTCCAACAACCCTCCCACCCCCCCCCCCATGCACCCAAGGTTACCTGGGACTCTTGACTATTTCCTACCTCCTGGCGGATAGCTAAATAATCTTCATCAGGTTCATCTTCTTATTTAGCTTCTCTAGGATCACGAATAATAGGCTCAAAGACCTTAAATTATGGTTAGAATCCACTTATGAGTGAATACATACCGTGTTCCTCTTTTTGGGTCTGGCTTACCTCACTCAGTAAAGCGTTTTCTATGTCCATCCATTTGCATGCAAAATTCAAGATGTCATTATTTTTTACCGCTGAGTAAAACTCTAATGTGTATATGTTCCACACCTTTTTTAACCATTCTTCTATTGAGGGGCACCTAGGCTGTTTCCAGGTTCTGGCTATTACAAATAGTGCTGCTATGAACATAGTTGAACAAACACTTTTGTAGTATGTTTGGGAATCTCTAGGGTATATTCCCAAGAGAGGAATTGCTGGGTCCTGAGGGAGGTTGACTCCCAGTTTCCTGAGAAACCGCCACACTGATTTCCACAGTGGATGCACAAGTTTGCATTCCCACCAACAATGGATGAGTGTTCCCCTCATTCCACATCCTCTCCAGCATAGGCTATCATTGGTGTTTTTAACTTTAGCTATTCTGACAGGTGTAAGATGGTATCTCAAAGTGGTTTTGATTTGCATTTCCCTGATCGCTAAGGAGGTTGAGCATGACCTTAAGTGTCTTCTGGCCATTCTAAGTTCATCTGTTGTGAATTCTCTGTTCAGATCAGTACCCCATTTTTTAATTGGGTTAATTAGAGTTTTAGTGTCTAGTTTCTTGAGTTCTTTGTATATTCTGGAGATCAGACCTTTGTCTGATGAGGGGTTGGTGAAGATCTTCTCCCAGTCAGAAGGCAGCCTTTTTGTCCTACTGACAGTGTCCTTTGCTTTATAGAAGCTTCCCAGTTTCAGTAGATCCCATTTATTCATTGTTTCTCTTATTGTCTGTGCTGCTGGGGTCCTACTTAGGAAGAGGCCTCCTGTGCCTAAATCTTGTAGACTACTTCCCACTTTCTCTTCTATCAGGTTCAAAGTGGACGGATTAATGTTGATGTCTTTAATCCATTTGGACTTGATTTTTGTGCATGGTGATAGATATGGATCTACTTTCATTTTTTTACAGGTTGACATCCAGTTATGCCAGCACCATTTGTTAAAGATGCTTTCCTTCTTCCATTGTATACCTTTAGCTCCCTTGTCGAAAATCAGGTGTTCATAAGTTTGTGAGTTAATATCTGGGTCTTCTATTCGATTCCATAGGTCGACTTCTCTTTTCTTATGCCAGTACCAAGCTGTTTTCAATACTGTAGCTCTATAATAGAGTTTGAAGTCAGGGATGGTAATGCCTCCAGAAGTTCTTTTATTGTATAAGATTGTTTTGGCTATCCTGGGTTTTTTGTTTTGCCATATAAACTTGATTTTTGTTCTCTCAAGGTCTGTGAAGAAGTTTGATGGGATTTTGATGGGGATTGCATTGAATCTATAGATTGCTTTTGGTAGAATTGCCATTTTTACTATGTTGATTCTCCCAATCCAAGAGCAGGGGAGATCTTTCTATTTTCTGGTATCCTCCTCAATGTCTTTCTTCAAAGACTTAAAGTTTTTGTCAAATAGGTCTTTCACTTCCTTGGTTAGAGTAACCTCAAGATATTTTATGGTGTTTGTGGCTATCATGAAAGGTGATGTTTCTCTGATTTCCCTCTCCGTTTCTTTATCCTTTGTGTATAGGAGTGCCACTGATTTTTTGGAGTTGATCTTGTATCCTGCCACGTTACTAAAGGTGTTTATCAGCTGTAGGAGTTCTTTGGTAGAGTTTTTGGGGTCGCTTATGTACACTATCATATCGTCAGCAAATAACGAAAGTTTAATTTCATCCTTTCCAATTCGAATCCCCTTGATCCCCTTATGTTGTCTTATTGCTATTGCTAGAACTTCAAGCACTATATTGAAGGGGTATGGAGAGAGTGGACAGCCTTGTCGTGTTCCTGGTTTTAGTGGAAAGGCTTTGAGTTTCTCTCCATTCAGTTTGATGTTAGCTGTCGGCTTGCTGTATATTGCTTTTATTATATTTAGGTATGATCCTTGTATCCCCAGTCTCTCCAACACCTTTATCATAAATGGGTGTTGAATTTTGTCAAACGCTTTTTCAGCATCCAATGAAATGATCATATGATTTTTTTCTTTCAGTTTATTTATATGATGGATTGCATTGATAGATTTGCGTATGTTGAACCATCCCTGCATCTCTGGGATGAAGCCTACTTGATCATAATGGATGATTTTTCTAATGTGTTCTTGGATTCGGTTTGCCAGTATTTTATTGAGAATTTTCGCATCGATGTTCATGAGTGAGATTTGCCTGTAATTCTCTTTCTTGGTTGTGTCTTTGTGTGGTTTTGGTATTAGGGTGACTGTAGCTTCATAAAAGGAGTTTGGCAGTGACTTTTCTTTTTCTATATTGTGGAATACATTAAGGAGTATAGGTATTAGCTCTTCCTGGAAGTTCTGGTAAAATTCTGCATTGAAACCATCTGGTCCTGGGCTTTTTTTGGTAGGGAGATTTTTGATAACAGCTTCTAGTTCTTCACGACTAACAGGTCTATTTAGATTGTTCACCTGGTCTTGGTTCAACTTTGGTATATGGTACTTATCTAAAAAAATGTCCATTTCTTTTACATTTTCCAACTTTGTGGCATATAAACTTTCGTAGTAAGATCTAATGATTCTCTGAATTTCCTCCGTGTCTGTGATTATGTCCCCCTTTTCATTTCTGATCCTATTAATTTGCAAGTTCTCTCTCTGCCGTTTGATTAGTTTGGATAGGGGTTTGTCAATCTTGTTAATTTTCTCCAAGAACCAGCTTTTTGCTTCATTGATTCTTTGAATTGTTTTCTGTGTTTCTATTTTGTTGATTTCAGCCCTCAGTTTGATTATTTCCAGTCTTCTACTCCTCCTGGGTAAATCAGCTTCTTTTTTTTCTAGAGCTTTCAAGTGTGTTGTTAAGTCTCCAATGTGTGCTTTCTCTGTTTTATTTAGGTGGGCAATTAGTGCTATGAACTTTCCTCTTAGCACTGCTTTCATTGTGTCCCATAGGTTTGAATACGTTGTGTCTTTGTTTTCGTTATATTCAAGGAAGACTTTAATTTCTTTCTTTATTTCTTCCTTGACCCAGGGGTGATTTAGTAGTTGACTGTTCAACTTCCATGAGTTTGTTGGCTTCCTGGGGGTACCATTGTTGTTGAATTCTAATTTTAATCCATGGTGATCTGACAAGACACAGGTGGTCACTAATATTTTTTTGTATTTGTGGAAGTTTGCTTTGTTACCAAGTATGTGGTCAATTTTCGAGAAGGTTCCATGGGCTGCAGAGAAGAAGGTATACTCTTTCCTATTTGGGTGGAGTGTTCTATAGATGTCTGTTAAGTCCATTTGATTCAGTACCTCCAGTAAATCTCTTATTTCTCTGTTAGGTTTCTGTCTGATTGACCTGTCCATTGGTGAGAGAGGAGTGTTGAAGTCTCCTACTATTAGTGTGTGTGGTTTGATGACTGCCTTGAGTTCTAGAAGAGTTTCTTTTACATATGTGGGTGCCTTTATATTAGGGGCATAGATATTCAAGATTGAGACTTCTTCCTGATGAATTGTTCCTGTTATGAGTATGAAATGTCCATCTCCATCTCTTCTAATTGATTTTAGTTTGAAGTCGATTTTGTTAGATATTAGAATGGCCACACCCGCTTGTTTCTTAGGTCCATTTGCTTGGAAAACCTTTTCCCAACCCTTTACTCTGAGTAGGTGTCTGTCTTTGTGGTTGAGGTGTGTTTCTTGTAGACAGCAGAATGTTGGATCCTGTTTTCGTATCCAATCTCTAAGTCTGTGCCTCTTTATAGGTGAGTTGAGACCATTGATATTAAGTGATATTAATGACCAGTGATCGATGACTCCGGTCATTTTTTTGGGTAGTAGCGTGTATGTGTTTTCCTTCTTTGAGTTGTGCTTGTGAAGGGTCGCTAGATGTCTGAGTTAATGTAGGCAGTGTTGGGAATGTTGGATTCCTTGGGTTGTGATTTTCCTTCTAGTATTCTCTGTAAGACTGGATTAGTAGCTACGTATTGTTTAAATTTGTTTTTATCCTGGAATATTTTGTTTTCTCCGTTGATAGTGAACAATAGCTTGGCTGGGTAAAGTAGTCTGGGTTTGCATCCATTGTCTCTTAGTTTCTGCAGTACCTCTATCCAGGACCTTCTGGCTTTCATGGTTTCCATCGAAAAGTCTGGTGTAAGTCTGATAGGTTTACCTTTATAAGTTACTTGACCTTTTTCCTTTGCAGCTCTCAATATCCTTTCTTTAGTCTGAGTGCTTTGTGTTTTGATTATTATATGACGAGGGGATGTTTTTTTCTGATCCAGTCTATTTGGTGTTCTGTATGCTTCTTGAACCTTCATAATATTTTCTTCTTAATTTTAAAAATTTGTCCTTAGCTCAAGGCTTTTATTCACAGCTACATTCAAAAGTAAAAGACTTACTACTTAATGTATTTTTATTTTAATGTATCTTATAATGTGTGTGCACATGTGCATGTATGTTTTAAGCCCAAGTTTATAAGTGGAGGGCAGAGAAAAAGCTACAAAATTTGATTCTCTTCTCATAACCAGGAGGGTCCAAGATACAGAGCACAGGTAAAGAAGATTTCTGACAAGTATATTTTCCACTTAGCCATCTTACTGCCTTGCATTTTCATTATTAAGTTTCTAATAACAATTTTGTATGTGTATGAATTGAAATGTTAGTTTCTATTTTAAAAATTTAACTTAAATACATTACTAGTGGGCTAAAATCAGTAACAGACATGTGGCAAAAAACAAGGTAAATCACAAAATTCATCTTTGAAAGATTTGAAAATATTTTGGTACTTCCCAGGGTACTGTGTTGTTTTTGTTTGTTTGTACATTATTCTTGTGCTTTATATTTCACAATATAAATATTTGTTAACATTGATTTGTTCTTTTTGTACCCTATATAGAATTATTCCTATCAAGAAAGTAACAAAATTAAACCTGTGATTGTAACCCTTACAACGTGTAATTTCGTGATGAGCTATCCTGAAATTTTTGTTGCACCAGTATATAATGAGAGTTAGGATAAGAGTATTTCTGTAAATGAGCTTTATAAGTTCCCTGTCCCTACTACTACCTAAAATTAAGCATGTTGGTGCACCCTTGTATTTGCAGCATTTGATTGGAAGAGCCATAGAGATCAGAAATTTACTGTAATTATCAGCAACAAAACTCAAACTACAAAAAAGAACAAATAACTCCCTTCTACTTTTCTTAATGACATGGTACTAGGTCATGGCAATATATAAAAAATGTAAATTCATCATATAAATAATTACAGAACTTTCAACCAACTTGAAAATATGTAGTGAATTGAACATATTTAAATTTTCCTGACATGTCAGCCACTCACAGCAGATCCTGAACATTTGTCAAGATTTCCAGCCATAACAAACTTTATGTTTGTTAGACATAACTTTAGTCTTTGAACTAATATTCTATATTTAAATTGCTGAATCTCATATTGAATCACTTCTATAGTAACACTGGTACTTTTATTCTCTAATGTTCATTCTATTCCTGGAATGATAAAATTTCTGAAGAGACAGTTCAATGCTATGTGAATTACGAAATCTATCACATTACAATGGCTACTAATCTTGATAAGCATTGCAAACTAAAATTTGAAGATAATATCTGATAATTTAATGTTGTTTACTTTATATACTATGATCTTGATAACCAAATAAACTAAAATATGAGTATCATATTTGGCAAGGTGTTAATATTATTTACTGTAGCCAATTTGGTACTGGAATAGACCTTTCAGACTTTAACGTATGGGCTTCCATTTAAATACAGTAAAAATAAAGCAATAAAGTTAACAAGGTTATAGTATGTTGATATGGAACACATATTTAAAAATGCTATTGACATTCTAAAATACTATTTGTGGATTGGAAAGTTCAGAGGGCAAAGTACCTGTCACCCAACTGTGAGTTCTAGAGTCTGGATTCTCACCAGTCATTTAAAAACAAAGATGAAGTGGCAGACATCAGTAATACCAGCACTCAGGAGACAGTGGAAAAGATCCCTTGAACAAGGTGACTATAATAAAAGTTATAACATGTGAGTAGTTGTTGTAGTGAGATTCCTTCATTCAATAAACATAGTGGAGAATAATTCAGAGAAAAGCAAACATTAACTTCAGGTTTTGGCATATATGTTTACTCACATACACTTAAACAAGTATGTATCTATGAACACACACCACAGACAGGATGGCGTGCTAATGTATTCCTTATACTATCAGCTGTAGTCCTGGAAAAACTATTTTCTGAAGTTATTGATAATGTAGAACATTTTATTATTATTCATAGCTTTAATAGAAGACATGACACTTCCTACTTGACCTGAATGTAAGTCTAGATGAGAAAGGACACAGAGTCAGTAAATATAGATGGAATGAATTGTAAAAGTTAATTACAGATCAATAACTTTTTAAACCAGTCAAATAAAATTCACCCAATGGAGAACTTAATCCTAATGCAGATCAGTAAAATCTCAGAGATACACAGAAACTAGAAAAGTTCATTTGTCTGTACATGGAAATAGAAGTTTACTTACTACTGAGTGAAATACTTAGTCTTGAATTTATTGGGAATCAGTTGATTAAAAAGATTAATCTGTATGAAGCAGAATTGGTTGAAGTAGGAGGGCCTTCTGCCTATTTGTTACTTTCATTGATCAAATAAAGAAACTGCCTTAGCCTTTTGATAGGACAGCATATTAGATAGGCAGAGTAGATCGAACAGAATGCTGCGAAGAAGGCAATGTGGCAGACGCCTTCTCCTCTCCAAGATGGATGCTGCTTAGACTCATGCTGGTAAGCCACAGTCAAGGGGCAATACAGGTTATTAGAAATGGGTTAAAAGAATATGCAAGAGTTAGCCAATAAGAGGTTAGAACTAATGGGCCAGGCAGTGTTTAAATGAATACAATTTGTGTGTTGTTATTTCGGGGTATTAGTAAGTCAGGCAGCCGAAGCCAGGCAGTGGGAACGCAGCTCACCACACCTCTTACAACAGTTGGTCAGAACATGGATGCTATTTTTTCCTTACTCTCAAAAATATTTGTTATGTGTCTGTGCCTACTATGCTTATTGATTTTATAAATATCTAAGATTAATACAGGTAGTCACGATGATATCAGAGAAGACAGAATGGCATGAGAAAAAGTTTTGGACCCTGTATTTAAAAGGGTAAGAATTTCTATAGAAAGGATTTCCATACTTTGAAATCACTGGGGTTGGCATCCTCTTCAACTGGCATGCTCAGTCAGAATAGTTTATATCAGATATATCACATCTACTTTAACTAGTACCTTTGAGTTTGTGTAATGGTACATATGATCAACTAAATTTTGAGGGGTTGAACTATGGTGAATCAGTGCTTCTCAATAAATATATCAAAGCCAAAGGTAATATCTTTTGTGTAGATCTGTCACTGGGAAAGGTAATAAACAAGTCCTTGTTTTCCAGGGAAACTTGAGCTGAAGCAGTAGTACATGCATTTCACAATAGATTTTTTTCAAGAAGTCACAGGGAAGTTTCCACTATGATCTAGGCAATGTGTAACATAAACATGCATAAAAATTCATTGCATTACACTGGTAAGAATAAAAAGAGAAACGTTTATACTAAATTCAATTGTCTTGGATGTATTCTAGGTAAGAGTGATACATATGTGTGGCACTGTAAATATCCAAGGTGGATTGTTCAGGTACTTCCAATGTGCCCATAATTGTCACAAATTTGAACTTTCATGCACAGCAAGATGTAGTAATTATAATGTATACATAGAAAATAAATCAATTAGCTGTTAATAGAGAATTTTACAGTAGTTTAGAAGTCAAGGTATGAACCTGCTGAAGTCAATTTAGTTGGACTCAAAAATGGTGTCAAAATTTGGAATGACTTTCTTTTTAAAGTGTCTATGGTAATGTAAGTTATAACATTTAGGTAATACCTGATATATTTGATCTGCTCAGTTAAGTCCTAATGGGATCATGGAGCACAATGTGTACTTTAAGATTATAGCTATTATCACAGCACCATGCACATTCAGGCACGACTGTATCATTCTGGGCTGAAATTATATAGGATTGTGACTACCTAATATGGATACTTATTAAACGAGGAAGTGGAAATGTACAAAAGGAGGTTCATAGATAGTTTAAATCCATTTCTTTTTGTTCAGCTAAACCAAAAGCTTTTGAATAATACAGTTAGCAATCAAAAGCTGAATGCAGGCTTGATTATTCAGACAATCTAGGGCTTTGCCAATCCTCTTCAAGAACACTTTGATTTGATCATAAAATGCAATTTCACTTACAAAGTTAAATATAAATAGAATATGTTTGCAGGTATAAAAATATGACAGCATTTTGATCAGGTTGCTGTTTATACAATTGCTTTGTGAAATTAATCAGGCTATCCACTTTTGATTTTATTCTGTTTGATACTTAATTCATTCCACAAAAACATGATTTGGGTAAAATATTATACTATTATTGTTATTCATGCTTATAATATATTCACTCATTACCGAATGAGGTAACGTTGACATTGTCAGTTTAAGAATAATGAGAAAAATATATATAACTATAAAGTAAGCAGGTAGAAACATATGAAAAAATGAAACATATAAAAAAGATAGTATTGAAGTTTTTATTAGATTTATTTATCAAGTTGTATGCATGAGGTTTTAGACTGCATATGTGTATGGACATTGTATTGTGCTTGTTGCCCACAGAGGTCAAAAGAGGGCACTGGATCCCTTTGAGCTGCAGTTATGAATGCTTGCCAACCACCATGTCCTGCTGGGAATCAAACCAAGGGTATCTGCAAGAATGCATGCTCTTAACCACTCAGTCATCTTTCAGTCATTTAAAGATATTTGGAAGAGACAGACTAACAATTTTTATAATATTTATATATCCATGTACAAATGCCTATCTTTTGCTATTATGTACAATTCTCAGTAAATGATATAAGAAGGGCATGTGTAAAAAGGAAAATAATTGCAATTTTTTGATTCTTGTTAAATTGAATGAAAAATAATATAATAGCATGCTAATTTGAAATCAGGTGACTGAGCTTTTACTGCTGCTTGGAGCTACATAAACACAGTCTTTTGCATGTCAATTTGCTTTTTAGAATTATGATGCTCTTATCTACAAAAAAATTAATTTTCAAATCCTCTAAAAAGTGAGAATTGCTATTATGGAAAAGTTTACTTAACACAAAAGACTCAATTAATATCTCAAAGATTAGTGAATATTTACTTTTAAATGAAGATAGATAGATAGATAAGTAGATAGATAGATAGATAGATAGATAGATAGATAGATAGATAGATAGATAATTTTTTTGTAGTACTGAGGTCAAATGCAGGACTTGAAGCACACTAGGATTATGTTCTTCTGCCAAGTAAATTCTCTGGTTCATAAAACATAAAAGATATAGCACAAAAAATGTGGCTAATGAGTCATTTAATGATTAAGAAATTTCTTCCAGTGATTTTTATGGATTAAAGTGTACTGCAGATCATAGAGTAGCCTTTCTTTTTTGGAACTCATTTCATTTTGTCTTTAGTCAAAATATTGCACTCATTTCTTGTCTGCTAAGTAAAAAATTTTGTTTTTAATATTTTGTTGAAAGGGGATGAACATACAGTTTGACATTATCTACTGTTTTTTCTTTTCATGACACCATTATTCTAATGATGAGAGGATGTTATTTTTAGCTTTTAGTGAGCAATAAGAAAGCCACAAAACATATCATAATTAGGGTACACAAAACAATCTGACTACAATCTAGATTACTCTAATCGAGATTATTTTCCTTGAAAATTTCCATTTTGTTTGCTCAGTAGTATCTTGTATTTTTCAAACTCATGTGTGCATTTGTGTATAAAGATAGATTTGTTCTTGTCATAGCAAATGACAGGTCCAAAACAGCTCTGGTTTTTGATCCATCAAGAAAAAAGAGAGGCCAAAAATAATTTTCATTTCATCAAATGGATTTGTATATTCAAGATTAGGCAAAAGTATACATGGTGTATTATATTTAAACTTTTATCTTTTATGCTCAATTGGGTTAATGTATTAATTTCCTTTTCCAATTAAAGTCTAGGAACACCAAACAAAACCTTCTGCCTATTAATTAAAATTTTCTTCATGACTTTTGGTTTTAATTTTTTAAAACAAACATTTTATTATAATTGGAAAGAAAACTAAAAGAAACTTGGAACTATCCATCACTAATATTTTCAAATAGTTACATAAAATTAATAACATGTTCAAGCAGAATGAGAAGGACTAATTATTCTTTAATACATAGTTCTCAAAATGTTAATCGTTTTTTACTCATTTTGGAGGATGATAATTCTGACACTGTCAAAAGGCCAGGTTAAAAAATGAAATACTAGAGAGAGAGTAACAGTGATTGTTACTAGATAACACAAAAAGGCTATATCTAAGTGGAAGAGCACTTAATGAGTTGGATCTCTGCTTTCTCTAACATCTCTATTTTAAAGAATTATGTAAATTTGGTGTACAACCCTTACTTAATACAATTCCATTTATCTTCTTTTCCTTTCCTTTGCATGGAGAGGAAGATCAGCAAGGTATCCTGAGTATCCAGTTACCACTGCGTATCAGCTATTTCTCATTAATGAAATTAATCCATAATTAACAAATTAAAAACTGTGTTCTTGATATCCTAGCATCCTTTAGTGAAACATCAATTGGGATTGATAGGCTAGAACTGACATTTGAGAACAATCAGAAAAGCACAGATAGAAGTGAGAAGTTCCCAAGCTAGTTCAGAGTTACTCTATTCTGGAACTTTTAAGGTGTATAATGGGAAATACAGTAAAATTACACTGGCATGAGGATATCACAGCCAATTGAACATTCTTTAAAATATAATTTTATAGTACTTTTAATACTAGAGTGGATCACAATTTTCTTGAGATATATTGGCCATGCTATTTAGCTGCAATCCAGGGTAGCTATGAGTGTGTGGAAGTGATCAGAGAAAATCTACAGAAATAACAAGAATACACAGCTATGTTTATCTCAAAACAGTTTATGAAGGAAACCAATTATAAGTCCATATATATCTTGAAGAGTTCCCAAATGTTACAGCATGAATAATAACTCCTTTACTGCTCTTTTCTATTTTTCATTTTATAGATGGTGAAGAATAGAGGTAGATTAAAAGGGACAGTGGTGAAAGTCCAGTAATTAGAACGTTACCATCATGTTACATATAAAATTTATAGGATTTCATCTTCCATTTTGTGAAGGTATTCTCTGAATAGAAAAATCATTTATTATGGTTCTGATATCCTGAAATGTTATGACATTTGTTGATATGTACATGTTGTAGTACCTAAAAGAAATCTAATATGGTTAATTAACCATGTGATAAACTTTAGGTAAAATTACAATGTAAACTTTATTTTTGCGTTTAAAAACTAAGCATGTAATTGAATTCATCTTGTGCCAATCTTTCTTCCAAGTCAGATTAATCTACATAATTCTTTTTGGTTGTTTACAATTTTTCTTTATTCCTTTCATAGTCATTCTAAATGAGTTCTTTTTCTTTGAGATTTCAAAACAGAATCCAAAAAGAAGAAAAATTTACATTTAAAATCAAAGGAAGATGTGCAGAAACTGGGTTAAATCTAAACAAATCTAGACCTATAGTGAAAGGCTATTTTATACTTCAGAAATGTTGTGGATGAAATCCATACTTTGGTGAATCCTCATTTTCACCATTTGCAGATTTATAGCAAGTGCTTAGCAACTTGTTCACCACCCAGAAGAAAAAATGTTGAAAACCAGCAAGATTAAAATAATACAGCACTAGTCATACTATTTCCAACTTCCTGGAGCATGTGCAATATTATACAAGTCCGAAGTTTCTTTCAAGAATAATTCAAATAACATTCCTTCTGTGTTGTCTTCCCAAACTGCTGAATTGGTAGCTCATTTGTCGCTGAAATACTCCACCTAGTCACAGAATGCTTCAATTAAGGAACACATGAGGCAATTTTGGCTGGAACAAGGCTTAGTATCATGGAGAGAACATAAGGCTGCCAAAGCTGCTTTCCAAGACTGGGACTCTTGCTGTATTCAACTCTAATCCTGGAGATGTTCCCTCTGCCAAATTATGGAGGAATGAATGTCTCATTTTTGACACCACAATAAAGTAAGCAGATGCAGCATGCTAGAAAAGACAGAAATAAGATGTTAGACAATTGAAGAAAGAAAATCTAGAAACCCACCAGTTGAAAGATAAATATTGTAATAACAGTTGGAATAATAGAGTTTTTAATATCTTTGAAAACAGAGAAGCATAGATTCTTTTCTGGGTATTGTTGAGCATACCTGTACCTTTAGGATTAAAGAAAGTGAATACTAATGAGAAGTCTCTTGTTTATTACAGAATATAGAATTAGCCCTTCTTCAAGTATATGCACAACTTTGATTTCTATACCTCACATTATAAACCTTTAACATTATTATGCAGGAATACTGATTTTAACTCTAGACAGTATGACTTCCCTGAGTAGTGGGTTAACTAAAAGAAGTGTTGTTAATTCTGTCTATCTTCCTTTTCTCTGGAACACAGAAAGGTGACTGAGACACTATATTTCACTAAAATCTCTGAGAGAGAGAGTAAATTAGGAATGGGTAATTTGAAAGTCAGAGTGCCACAGGTGATCACTTTGATGATGTTGCTGTGAGCAGTAATAACTCTTATGTCCCACATCCAGTTTTAAGTGTGTCGGCTTCATGACACCAAGTCTAATGCACAACTAGAATGCCCTCTAATGTGTACCCTTCGAATATACTACTATATTCCTAAAATATTTGCAAGGTACAGTCTGTTTCATAAGTCCCTTCTAGTGCTCTTCGCATGTAACTTGCAACATTGCTGATTTTAAGTCTCTGGCCATAGTGTTAGCAAACTTCTATCAAAGGGCAGAAACCAAATGTATTATTTTGAAGACAATTACACTAATTCATTTTCAAGTCTTACCTTAAGAACATGAAAGGCACTATGCTAGAAGTAAATTTTCTTATACACTTTCAGTGTTATTGTCCTGTACTTCAATCTCTTAGTTACCCTCTCCCAGCTATCAAAGGAATTTATTTGTCATTTGAATCTTCTTGATTCAAGGTCTTCTTAAGGACAACTTCACAAAGCACTCCTAGCAAGTCGACCTTGCTGGGAGTTAAGTAGACAAATTCTTCTCTGTCAAGAGCTACTTGCTAGAAGCAATGCATTCCTTGTCCTCTAAGCCTTCCACCCAAGCCTCTGCCAGAAAACAAACTGCCTAAATGATCCCTTCCTTTTTCAAATCCTATTCAGTGCAATGATGACACAGATAGAAGAACCTGTGGCATAGAGTTTGGATATGCTTCTCTTTACATTTTAAATGAAATAAACCTAAACTTATCTCATTGGGCTTTATTCCTAGTTTAGCTAAGTGTTTGTGGAGGTAAAGTAAATACACTTTAGTGAGGTAGTAGAGTTCCTGCGTGGGTTCCTTACTGTGTAGAAACTGCCAAGGGCCCTGTCTTGGTTATCATTATCTGACAACAAGGCCTAGTGGAATCACAGAGGAAAACCTACAGTAATGAATTGCCTAGAACAGACTGACCTGGAGGCATGTCTGCAGGAATTATTTCGATTGCTAATTGATACAGGAGAACCCTTCTTACTGTGTATTAATATTAATATGTCGGTACTAATATTGTAATAAGGATGGTATAATGTTGTAACATGACAACCAGTGTGGATCAATCTAATGAAACACAACTTCAAGTTCTCATTCGTTTCACACTGTGTTGTGGTTCAATTATGTACTCAGATATTTGGACAATTTGTGCCTACGGTATTTGAAGAGTTCTCTACGAAAGTTGTGCCTTCTTTATGAGATAGAGCCTCTTTAAAGAAAATAGATCACTGGGATGGATGTCGCCATGAAGTGTCTAATTCCACTCCCTGTTCAGCCTCTCTTTCTTAAGAATGGATATAATTTAACCAGCCAACCTCCTTCTTCTGCAAACAAGATTAACTTTGCTTTTGTGCATTACTTTTAGTCCTATTTGTATGCAGTAAAATAGCAAGCACAGTTGTTGGCTTTACTTTCAAGATGTCAACATTTCAAAATTCTAGCCCTTTTCATTGTCAGTGTTACAATTAAAAACTACCGACATGGTGGCATTAAAGCACACATCTTAATAGAAAATTCTCAAATTTATTGTTGAGATCAAACTTGATTTTTATTCCAAATTATACTTCATTTTATGTTTGCTAAATGATTAGAGAAATATATACAGATTCATGATCCAAGAAGGAAACTTCATTTTATTTCACCTTTTAAGATTTCTTCCTCGTCTTTTGGTACAGGGCATGCATAAACTTAAATAATATTGTTTAATAATGGATTGATTTAATGTGAACAGATTTATTATATTTCTTCTCAGCAATAAGACTGAATTAGAGAATAATTTGTTTTTACATATTTAAATATTGGACAAAGTGATGGTCTTTAATTAGTGGCTCAGTCACTCATATCTGATTATTATATTTTCCAGGGAATAAAACTTGATTCAATTAGACCTGAGTCATTTATCTGAAAGCTGACATTTCGAACATTTTTGACTTAGATTTCCAATAGTTTCATAAGGTATCTTAAGAAGTTGAATTAATGCCTAGTCACTTACGAAAGAATCTTCAGAAATTCAGGAGTGAAGTCAGTGTGGTGAAGAATACCATTGGTAGCCTGGAGGTGGTAGTGCATGCCCTTTAACCAAACACTTAGGACACAGAGGTAGACAGATCTTTGATTTCGGTCTGAGACCATCCTTGACTACAGACTGAGCTCCAGGACAGGCAGGGTTACACAGAGAAACCCTGTTGTGATATTTTGTTTGTGTCTGACAAATGAAGCTTGCCTGGTGTCAGAGAGTGGAGGTAGCCACTAGTAAACCACAGAGATCGGGAGGTCTGTATAAAGAGAAGACAGGAAGTGACAACAAGTGGTGGAGACAGGAAGTGATAATATGGATCATAGATAGGGTCTCGGCCCTTTCAGCCTGAGGATTTGGAGAGGTAAGAGGTAAGTGAAAGTGAGTGTTCCTTTGCTTCTCTAATCTTTCAGGATTTACTTTAATGCCTGACTCCAGGTTTTTATTAATGAGGCTAATTAGGCTCATGCTTCAATACCCTGTTTTGAATAACCAAAATAAAAGAAAAATAAAAATGCCAAGATGATATTTAGCTATCAGATATTTAAATCTGATCCTCTAAAAGCTCTGGGGATATTAAAATAATATCCGTTTTCATTACCTTGCATTTCATCCAGAATATTAGTTTTAATTATGTAACAAAATTTTAATAAAAAGAGAAACTATAAATTGGATATTTTAATATTTGTGGTTGTTATATTCTGTCAGTAAAAAAACATGCTCCCAGGTTCAAATCCCTGATTTACAATTTAGAAGCTATGCTATTTAGGGCATGTTACCAAATACTTTGTTGATGACTTTATATGTAGGCCATTTTTCTCTTTATGTTGACAAAAATAAGACTACTGATGAGTAGCGATCAAGTACTGCCAGTTATTCACTAGAACACATTGCTACAAAGAATTGCTTTAGGTTCAAGTGTTCCCATCACTGTGTAATGCTGGTGGTCAGCTTGGGAATATCCTACTTAAATTCTGCAGAATGAGCAGCTTAGTGTCTCATTCTTCTAAAGGACCAACAGACCAAGTGCAATGGTGATTCCAGGCTGGGGATAATATGGCCGAGCAAAGGACAAGAAGAGACTGGTCAATGGGTGGTTTCAGGCACTTCTAGTAGGATGCTCTCCTGCTGTTTTACTTAGTATACTCATGACGGTTAGCAACAATGACCTGTATATGTAAAAATTCTAAGGAAAGTGCATTGAATACTTTTATCATTCTTACAGTAATTTTACAAATAGTAAACAATATGTTTACTACATATGTTTACTTTATGTAAAAATAGCACAATGTAGAGACATGGACACCTTTTTCATGTTTACAAATAGCAGTTAAAGTAAATTAAAATTAATATAGAACAAGATTTGAGTTTTTTTTTCCAAATAGCTGAATCAGGGAAGAATTAAAATCCATTTATGACAGCAATAAAGAGGTTCAAAATATTTTCAGAGGACAAATATTTAAATATTTTCTTTTTCTGCTACAACAATCTACTGATAATTATTTTGAGTCTCATTATATTCTTAAGAGCTTTTATTGATTATCATAGTATATACATTACAATAATAATTATTATTCACAGAAATATGAATCTATCTCCACAACTTTAGGTTTGTCAGTTTGAACAAAGTTAGGAAAACTGAAAGGCTTAATATTTCGGTGTAAACATGTTCTGATTTGGCCTGAACTTGTTGGAGAAGTTCATTGGCAGGACATGGGGATTGGGGGAGTACTACTAGCTAGAGAAAGAGCTTGCCAAGCTTTTAGACCTCTGTCTCCAGTTAGACGTATGATGAAAAGGCTGGACATTTGCTATCTTCATTATCTTCTTGTGGCTTTGCTTTCTAACTTTCTGCCTCTCTGTGCCCATCTAGAAGCCTACCCATAAACTGCATTTTATGAGACCATCTTAGTTACTTGATGGTTGTTCTTATAAGAAACTGAAAGAAAAAAAAACACTTCAGAGAGAAAGAATTCATATTAGCACTCAGTTCCTGTGTATAGCTTATCATGGTCAGACATTCTTTTTTGTAGCAGATTCCTGGAAAGGGTCCCAGTGTGTCCACAATCAAGATGCAGAAAATAATAAGTGCATGCTGGAGCCCATCTCCCTGTGTCCAGGATCCCAAAAAAAATGCTCCTCCCATGGTGAGAAGGTCTTTGCTTCTCATTTACTACCACCTAAATAACCCCCTACATGAATGCAAAATGTTCTTTCCAGATGACTCTAATTTCAGGCCAATCGACAATTAACAGGAAGTATTACATAAATTTTAAAAATTCTGTAACATCAGTCATATTTTTACTACACTGTATATGAAAGTGATGAAGAGCATGTTTTTATAATGTGTGAGTAAATAACCCATCAATTATATTCAAAATATCAATCCTAGACATCAATATTTATTAATAATATTTAATTAACTGTATATGACACTTATAGAAAAATCTATAGGCATTTTAGTTATTTACCTTCTAAATTTCTATAAAGTTCTTATAAGAAACTGAATAGGAATGTGATTTCTTTTTGTTACACTCATTGATCTTTTAATTGAAGCATATTATTATTTTATTTAAACAAATTTTTTCCGATATTTTTGGGAACATCAGTCACTAATTTAATATGTCTCCACAGTGACATACTTTCTTTGAGACCATACTTACTCCAACACAGTCACAACTCGTAATAGTGCCACTCCCTTTGGAGGTCATTTTTCTCTCAAACCATCAGTATCCTAATCACCAACATTTAAAATATGTCATAGAATAGAGGAGAAACAAGAGTTGAATATGTGCAGAATGCTTTGCCTGGATAACCAAAATGAAGGTAGAGATTTTATAATGTTATGTTGAAATAGTCACTGAGAAAGTAGATTCAACATTTCTGTCAGAATATATCATTCCATGAAGATTAATCATAATTATTATTATTATCTACTTTCTGACTACTCATGATAAACTAAAAATCACATTCTAAAGTCATACACTGTATATTTTAAAGACTAAATCAAGGAAATATGTACCTCTAAAATTCATTATCAAAATAATGAGATAAATAAAAGAAATATTTAAAATTAAAAGAAAAAAGAAAGGGACAGAAATTTCAAGAAAACTTTCAAGAAGTAACCCTCTGTCTGAAAGAGCATTTTGTGAAAAATAAAGTATAAGTGCACTTTTTAAAATTGAATATAAATTTGTCTCTTATACAGTACATTCCAACATCAGTTTCCTCTCCCCCAAAACCTCACAGCTTCCATCCACAACCCTTCTCTCCCACATCCGTTGTCATCTATTTCAGAAAAGAGCAGACCACCAAAAGATAGAAAGATGAACACATAAATCTTAGATTCAATATGGTAAGACAAAAGCCTTATATAGAGGATGAACAAGGAAATCCAAGGAGGAAAAGAGTCGCAAGAAGAAGCACATGAGTCAGAGGTACAACAGCTCTTGATGTTAGGAATCCCAGAAAGCACCATGCTAATAACCGTGATATATAAACAGTGGATCTGCCACAGTTAAATGCAGGCCCCATGCTTGCCACTTCAGTCTCAGTGAGCCCATGTGAGTCCTGATTAGTTGATTTAGTGGGCCATCTTTTCTTGGGATTCTCCATCTCCTCCAACTCTCAAGATCTTTACTGATATGACAGTCTCCTCTGTGTGTTGTGATTACCATTAATGAATAAACAAACTGCTTTGGATCTATAGCAGGGCAGAACTTAGCTAGGCAGAAAAAAACTAAACTGAATGCTGGGAGGAAGAAGGTGGAGTCGGAGAGAAGCCATAGAGCCACTGGAGACAGATGATGGGAACTTTACCAGGTAAGCCACAGCCACATGGCAATATACAGATGAATAGAAATAGGTTAAATTGATATAAGAGTTAGCCAATAAGAAGATAGAGCTATGGGCCAAGCAGTGATTTAATGAATATCGTTTCTGTGTGATTATTTCAGGTCTAAGCTAGCTCGGCAGCCAGGAACCAATAAGCGGCATTTCCTCCAACACTTTCCACCCTCTCTTCCACAGGGATTCATGATCTCCTATAGGAAAGATCATGGACTCCTTAGACTCTTTCTCTGCATAATGTCTGCCTGTGGATCACTCCCATCTGCTGCCAGAGGAAGTCTTTCTGATAAAAACTTAACAATGCACTGACCTATGAATACAGCATAATATTACTTGGAATGATTTAATTGATTTTTATATTTTTATATGATCTATCATCCATCTGTCTAGCTATCTAGCTATATTTCTGTCTACTATCTATCTATTTACTTATTTATTTTTGGCAAGCCTTGTTTGGTTCTACCATAGGTCTCCTCCATGGGCCTCATGGGCATCAAATAAGTCCCATAAGTTGACCATTTCCACAAGTTACATGATATAATTGTCCCAGCACTTCTTGCAGGGAGGCAGATTGTAAGCAGAAAATTTTGTGGTATGACTGTAGTCCAGGATTGTCTTTCCTTTGCTAGCGGAGTAACTTCCCAAACCAAAGAAACTGTAGGCACTACCTTGACCTCTCTGTTCAATGAGCTGTGTGAGTGATGTCCTTGGCAATGGTTCCTGAAATCAGTGTGTGGAGATCAACCCTTGTCCTAGCATTAACCTGGGTTGCTTAGATATCTCCATGTGCTAAATGTACTTCTTAGCTGTAGAGAGTAAAACATTTATGATGTTATGCATTTTTTATTTGGCTTTATTTGAATTGAAAAAGACTGTTCTAGGCTTTGAAAATTTAATGAAATAGTTGTGTGTCAGGATTATTCTAAAATGTGCAGCAAATAATTATTAATGTACCTTTTCATTTTGTAGTCTATATGATTGCATATGATCTGCAGTTCATAGATTTTACTATTGATGATGCATGTCAGTACCATTACAGCACTTTTTTTCTGACTCCAGTCTGTGAAAATACTTATTTATTCTGCTATCTGTGCCCAATTATCTGGACTACCAGACTCAGTAGTAATACTTTTAATTAGAAAAATAAAGAAAACTGCAAAATTAGAGATTATAATTAATATAAAATATATACATTGCTGAACTATTAACCTAGGCACATATTTCTTCCCAAAGCATAGTTTTAATAAGCCCTCAGATTGAAGTATGGGTGAGACTTAAATTTTTTCTGAACTTATTTATAAGTTTTATTCACATCTATGATCTTCTTCTCTATCTATTATTGTAATTGCTCATTATTTAGAATTATCTATTTAGTGTTTTCACAAATAAATTTGTTTAAATAGATTACTTTTAAATCAGCTTTTATTTTTTTCAACCCATGCACTTCATTGTTTTTTTAAATTGTGGTTTCTAATACATTCTTTGAACATGTATGGGAAAACCTGGTGGAATGATTATATGCATATAGACTTGCCCAAACTTATTACTGAGAAAGGTATATTTTAGTGTATGTTTTAGGAAAGCCTGGAAGCTGAAATTAAGATTTTGACAAAGCTATATTCTCTCCATGGTGAAGGGACTCTAGCAGGCCTGTGCATGACAAACATTCCAGACAGGTTTTTCCCTTCTACCCCATATCTTCTCCCTTCCTAAAAACTCCTTTATATTCCTAAAGCTAGACCCCAAGGTCTATTGTTCATTTACTCCTCCTAAGGCTGTCTATCAAGTCTAGTTATCAAAGTTTTGAAGTCTAGCAATCAAATTTTTCTTTTAGCTAACCTAATTAAATGCCCAAGCAAAATTAAACACCCTATCCTAACACTGAGTTTACCTTAACATTAATATACTGCCATTTGCCTATGGGCCATGTCACTCTCTTCTCTACCCAGAGGCAGTCTTTAGTTCCTCTGGGCAAATACCTCTTCAGATCTCCCTCACTTGACCCTTTCACTCCTATCCCTTGTTTCTCTTCCCTTCTCTTTTGTCCTCTGTCTCCATCTAGTCTTCGTCTATGATTTTCTCCCCTCTGTCCCTCAGGGCAAAGAATTCTACTTTTCTGGAAAGAACCTGGTTTGGGGGTGTCTTGTGTCGACTTTGAGGTCTGTTCACGAGGTTTGTTTTGTTTTTACTGAATTGATATATTTTTTTTTGTCTCTTCAAGCTTCTACCAGCCATAACGTTCTGTTAATCACAGAATTTCTGATCCCATCTTATTTTTTCCATGTTTCTGGACATATTTATTCCATATGGACACTAGTCACAATGAGACAGTGTGTCAATGCTAATAGCATCCTCTTAGTCTGAACACATTGTATTACCAAAAAGGTCGCATTGATTTAAGTCTCTAATACATTTATTTAAGAGTCACAATAACCGATCAGTAGACTAGGGATAGGCACAGTGAGTTTTGTGCTAATTACACATGCATGTATAATCGAGTGTGCATCCACAGCACCTGTGTTATTCACTTTTGTACTTCTCTGATAATACACAATGACAAATGCTACTTAAAGATAGGTTTATTTGGGCCTGTAATGCCACAGTAATGAGATCACATAACCATCATGGCAGGAAATTATGGTAACAGGAAGGCATTAAACAGGAACAGCTGAGAGCTCACATCATCAACTGCAAGCAGAAAACAGCAAACAACCTTGAAACAGCACAAGTCTTTAAATTCTCAAAGCCCACCCCCACTAGCATCCTTCTAGCAATACCACAATTCAGGAAACTACACAATTAGCCCACCAACAGGACACTAAACTTTTAAACATCTGAGCCTCTGGGGTATCATCATATTACTCGAGTATAAAATAGGCATCCTGGAAGTGCCTATAATTCTAGCACTGAAAAAATTAGTTGAGGATGTACCAGGAATTGGCTGGCCAGTTGTTCCAACCCAATTGGTGAACTTAGGTTCAGTAAGAAAGATTCTTATAAGCAATGTACAAAGAAACAGAGATACTTTTAGATCTTGACCATCTATGTACTGAAACATGGCTCTGTGTGTATTCATATCACAATGAAATATTTGTGATTGCCGCTTTTCTAGGATGAATGGGATTGAATTTAAAACACCTTCTAGATTTGAGAATAGAATTCTTTCCCTGGTTTCCTCTGTTGTTTTGACTTTGTTCTATTTCCTTTTTGTAGATAATTATTTCAAATTTTCCATTTTGACAAACTCTAGAAATTCAGTTTTCCTACTGTTTATAAATTCTGATTTCTAAAATGTTTTGAGTGTATTGACAAAAAATGAGTGAAATTATATTTTCTTTGCCTCTTTTAAAATAAAACTCAAAAAGAAGCAAATGTCAAGTTGGTAAATAAGGTTCAGTGTGTAAAGTTGCATTTTCCCAAGCCTAAGTTCAATCCCTAGATTTCACATAGTACAAGAACCAACTCTATAAGGTCCTTTTCTGTCCTTCACACATATGTTATTGCATATATGAATCCTCACCACACACAGTCACACTCACACATTTTTAAAGCAATTTTTATTCCATTAAGAAACATGCTTGGTTCTTCTCTTGAAAACTACACATTTTGAAAATAATGTTTTAAATTATGTTAAAACATTGTTAACAATATCCTGAAGGGGTATCCCCTTGAGGACCAGCAAAGGAAGAAAAGGCATCTTGGTATAACTCACATATGGTTCTGTTACTTCCCTAGAAGCTTTTGCTAGGTTCATAGTAGCAACTGTCATGGTTTGGACTTATGCAGTGACAGGCTGTCAACCATGGATAATTGGAAAATTTTGGAGAGAAGAAACTTAACCAAAAATCTTAGGATGTGAAACTTAGTCACATTATCCTAGCTGTCATGGTAAACTGTCAATTCAGCAGCCTTCACAAAAACTGTGGTCCAAAATATAATTACATCATCTCTTAATTAATGTAAACTTCTCTTAACTCCCAAATGAAAGAAAAACCTTTTCAGAAAATGCATCAACAATTACTATTTCTAAAGTATACCATTTATCAAAAACTAGATTGAGGAATAGTAAGCACATACAAAGAAAAGAAAAAAGAGAAATAGTAGATATTAGTACAGCCAAATATGTTTTCCAGATCTTATATTTTCTGAAATGCACAATAATACATTTTCTATGAATACATTAGATAAACACAATAATGTTATTAATATTTCCAGCATCTACTCAAATGAAACAATGAGCCAAATGTATGTCTTCACAATGTCAGAAAAATCATTATTATTCTTTATTTAATGAGTCTTCCATGTAGCATATAAATATACTGATAACAAATTTTGTGGATAAGATGACAAAATACCAAATGACAAATAGAAGACACCAAACTAAAAAAGAAATAGACATTACATTCTGCAGTGGAAATTATAAAGTAAGGATACAGGCACAAAACTAAAGATGAACCTGAGAGATTGTAATTATATGGAGAGTAAATTAAAGATTGATTAAATAAAACAATGAATGTACAAAGAAAACCTGAGGAAAAGTGAAAGTATCTTACTGGCATTATTAAGCCATTTAATTTAGAATGGATTAAATGCCTCTGGACAGTCAAGTTAGCATTTCCAGTTTGTTGTGTAAAATGAATAACCGCTATTTGTCCCCAGCCTAAGACAGAAATAATAATTAATGACATTTTATTGTTGTAGAAGAGGGGAACTGAACAGAAGGGATGTAAGTAAGCTGTCCCAGCCATCTTTAGGGTCAACAGAAAATTGGAGACAGTCGATCCATTTCTCTGGTTCTCTAATTTCTCTTATTTCCCCAGTTACATTTATGTATTCAGTGAAAACTTTTCCCCAGAGTAGCACAAAAAATGTATTTGGTAGTGGAAAATCCTTGTTACAATTCTTATATGAGCAATGAAAATTGAGCCCAGGAATTTAGGACCCCCCAATCATTGCGATACTGAGTCTAGTGGATTAACCCAGCAGCTATAATATGTCAAATTCAGAGGAAGTTAGATAAAATGACTTTCTGAGGAACGGTTCAAATGTGGGCTGGGTCCCATTTCAAAGTGCACCAGAGAATCACACCGAAGATTAATAAGAACTGCACCACAGCCTAAACTCAGTGACCTTAAAGCGGTGGAGAGAATGGTCCATTGAGAAAACCCCAAGCAACTTGTGTTTCTCTCAAGCTGAATGTGTCGCATCGTAAACATTCTGTGAGTCCATTCTCCCACGAAAATAGGCTGCAGATGCAGAGTTGAACAATGGGAATGATTTCTGGTGATGAAAAGTTAGGGAAGCAGCAAGCATCCCTCATTGTAAGCTATTGTCTGCTCCAGAGGCCATCTGCTGCCTTACAGGACTCTGGCACTTGCAGAGAAGATTTACCCACCAGCCAAGTCAGGAGACGCTTAACTTCGTCGACACTACTAAAACTATAGAATAAACACAGCAAATTTCTTCCTGCCAAGAACAATGTATTTTTTAAGTTAAAAGAAGTTACAGTTAGGAATCTTGTTCTTTTGTATAGATTCAAATGCTCCACGTTAGTGTTTGTGGGTTCCTGCCGGGTTAAAGCGATGGAATACTCCATTGTAAGAGGCTCTAAGAATAGAAGCCACCACGACCATACACAGCACAGACACCTCATCTCTTACACCTGTGGTTCCCTAGATAAATAGGGGGCTGACAGAAGCATTTGGAGTAGGCAGTTAATGAGAAAAAATTCTGGGACTTTAGAAGATCAATTCTGAGATGGTATCACACATGACATTATTCCTCATATATAAGGAGGTAAAAAAAGATAAAAATTGATTCCAGAGACATGAAAATTCTTAAGTGATGCCAAACATTGAGCATAAAATTTTCAGTTCTAATTTTTGAGGTTTAAGTTCAAATAAAATCTACAAAATAGGTTTTTTGTTGTGTATTCATGAGGCCTTCTAGATGATGGTGGCAGTAACTTCTCAGTGTTACGTAGAATTTTATTTGGGGAGAGATTAAGGCTCTATAAATACAATCTTCCGTCACCCATAACTACATAATAATACTAATCTATGTGCATCTTAAATACAGTTTGAATTAATGTCAGGAATCTTATATAGAGAAAACGTAATTGTGTAGATATTTCTTATTTCTTTAAACACTTTAACAATGGCATCACTCTATGTTTAGCCAATATTGCCAGGCATTGTTATATTTCATGACTATTTCAGCAAGATCTACCTATAAGGCCCTTTGTTAATTTTGGTCCAATAAATATAATTACAATAGGCATCAATGTTCCAACCTGCTTCGTTATGAATGCCACTTCATAAATCTTTGATTTTTTTTCAAAGTTTATTAAATTATGAAAGTTTCCATTTCTGCCCCTCCTCCCAACACCCTCCCACTCCCCCCTCCCCCTCCTCCTCCCTCTCTATCCCTAAGAGCAGTCAGGGCTTCCAGCCCTGTGGGAAGTTCAAGTTCCTACCCCCTCCCTCCAGGTCCAGGAAGGTGAGTATCCAAACAGACTGGATCCCAAAAATCCAGTATATGCAGAGGAAACAAGTCCCAATGTCATTGTCAATGGCTTTTCAGAAAGGCTCCGGGCCAGCCACATTCAGAGAATCCGGCCACATTCAGAAAATCTAGTTGGATCACATGCTCGTTCAATCCCAGTCCAACTGGCCTTGGTGAACTCTCATTAGATCAGTCCCCTTGTATTAGTGGGTGATTGCACCCCTTGCGCTCCTGAGTTTTTTTTCATGTTCTTCCTCCTTCTGCTCCTCATTTGGACCATGGAGGACCTAGTCCGGTGCTCCAATATGGGTCTCCCTCTGTATCACCATCCATCGTCGGATGAGGGATCTATGGTGATAGGCAAAATATTCATCAGTATGGTTATCGGCCAAGGCCGGTTCAGGCACCCTCTCCTCTGTCCAGAGAACAATCTGGGATCTCTCCTTGGACCTGGAATCCCATTTATAATCAAGTCTCTTGTAAACCCTAAAATGACTCCCCTAGTTGAGATATATTCTTCCCTGATCCCATATCCATCCTTCCTCCCTCCCCCATCTCAGTCCCCCGAGTTTTCCCCATTCCTCCCCTACTCCCTTCTCTCTAACCCTCTCCCCTTCCAACAACCCACCCACCCTCCCTCATGCACCCGAGGTTACCTGGGACTCTTGTCTATTTCCAATCTCTAGGAGGATAAGTACATGATTTTCTTCAGGTTCACCTTCTTATTTAGCTTCTCTAGGATCTCGAATAATAGGCTCAAAGACCTTTAATTATGGTTAGAATCCACTTATGAGTGAATACATACCAAATTCCTCTTTTTGGGTCTGGCTTACCTCACTCAGTAAAGTGTTTTCTATTTCCATCCATTTGCATGCAAAATTCAAGATGTCCTTGTTTTTTACCGATGAGTAAAACTCTAGTGTATATATGTTCCACACCTTCTTTAACCATTCTTCTATTGAGGGGCACCTAGGTTGTTTCCAGGTTCTGGCTATTACAAATAGTGCTGCTATGAACATAGTTGAACAAATGCTTTTGTAGTATGATAGGGCATCTCTTGGGTATATTCCCAAGAGTGGAATTGCTGGGTCTCGAGGGAGGTTGACTCCCAGTTTCCTGAGAAACCGCCACACTGATTTCCACAGTGGCTGTACAAGTTTGCACTCCCACCAACAATGGATGAGAGTTCCCCTCTCTCCATACCCTCTCTAGCATAGGCTATCATTGGTGGTTTTGACTTTAGCTAATCTGACCGGTGTAAAATGATATCTCATAGTTGTTTTGATTTGCATTTCCCTGATCGCTAAGGATGTTGAGCATGACCTTAAGTGTCTTTTGGCCATTCGGAGTTCTTCTGTTGAGAATTCTCTATTCAGATCAGCACCCCATTTTTTAATTGGGTTAATTAGAGTTTTATTGTCTAGTTTCTTGAGTTCTTTGTATATTTTGGAGATCAGGCCTTTATCTGATGAGGGGTTCGTGAAGATCTTCTCCCAGTCAGAAGGTAGCCTTTTTGTCTTACTGACAGTGTCCTTTGCTTTACAGAAGCTTCTCAGTTTCAGGAGGTCCCATTTATTCATTGATTCTCTTATTGTCTGTGCTACTGGGATTCTACCTAGGAAGTGGTCTCCTGTGCCTATGTCTTGTAGACTACTTCCAATTTCTCTTCTATCTGGTTCAAAGGGGTCAGATTAATGTTGAGGTCTTTAATCCATTTGGACTTGATTTTTGTGCATGGTGATAGATATGGATCTTCTTTCATTCTTCTACTGGTTGACATCCAGTTATGCCAGCACCATTTGTTAAAGATGCTTTCCTTCTTCCATTGCATACCTTTAGCCCCCTTGTCGAAAATCAAGTGTTCATAGGTTTGTGGGTTAATATCTGGGTCTTCATTTGATTCCATAGGTCGACTTCTCTGTTCTTATGCCAATACCAAGCTGTTTTCAATACTGTAGCTGTGTAATAGAGTTTGAAGTCAGGGATGGTTATACCTCCAGACGTTCCGTTATTATATAAGATTGTTTTGGCTACTCTGGGTTTTTTGTTTTTCCATATAAAATTAATTATTATTCTCTCAAGGTCTGTGAAAAAGTTTGATGGGATTTTGATGGGGATTGCATTAAATCTATAGATTGCTCTTGGTAGAATTGCCATTTTTACTATGTTGATCCTCCCAACCAAGAGCAAGGGAGATCTTTCCATTTTCTGGTATCCTCCTCAATTTCTTTCTTCAAAGACTTAAAGTTCTTGTCAAATAGGTCTTTCACTTCCTTAGTCAGAGTTATTATCCCAAGATATTTTATGTTATTTGTGGCTATCGTGAAAGGTGATGTTTCTCTGATTTCCCCCCTGCTTCTTTATCCTTTGTGTATAGGAGGGCAACTGATTTTTTGGAGTTGATCTTCTATCCTGCCACATTACTAAAGGTGTTTATAAGCTGTAGGAGTTCTTTGGTAGAGTTTTTGGGGTCGCTCATGTATACTATCATATCGTCAGCAAATAACGAAAGTTTAACTTCATCCTTTCCAATTCGAATCCCCTTGATCCCCTTATGTTGTCTTATTGCTATTGCTAGAACTTCTAGCACTATATTGAAGATGTATGGGGAGAGTGGACAGCCTTGTCTTGTTCCTGATTTCAATGGAATGGTTTGAGTTTCTCTCCATTCAGTTTGATGTTAGCTGTCGGCTTGCTGTAAATAGCTTTTGTTATATTTAGGTATGATCCTTGTATCCCCAATCTCTCCAACACCTTTATCATAAAGGGATGTTGGATTTTGTCAAATGCTTTTTCAGCATCTAATGAGATGATCATATGATTTTTTTCTTTCAGTTTATTTATGTGATGGATTACATTGATTGATTTGTGTATGCTGAACCAGCCCTGCATCTCTGGAATGAAGCCTACTTGATCATAATGGATAATTTTTCTAATGTGTTCTTGGAATCGGTTTGCCAGGATTTTGTTGAGAATTTTTGCGTCGATGTTCATGAGTGAGATTGGTCTGTAATTCTCTTTCTTGGTTGTGTCTTTATGTGGTTTTGGTATCAGGGTAACTGTAGCTTCATAAAAAGAGTTTGGCAATGACTTTTCTGTTTCTATATTGTGAAATATCCTAAGGAGTATAGGTATCAGCTCTTCTTGAAAGTTCTGGTAGAATTCTGCATTGAAACCATATGGCCCTGGGCTTTTTTTGGTCGGGAGGTTTTTGATAACCGCTTCTAATTCTTCGCGACTAACAGGTCTATTTAGATTGTTCACCTGGTCTTGATTTAACTTTGGTAAATGGTATTTATCTAAAAACCAATCCATTTCTCATACATTTTCCAACTTTGTGGCATATAAACTTTCGTAGTAAGATCTAATGATTCTCTGAATTTCCTCTATGTCTGTTGTTATGTCCCCCTTTTCATTTCTGATTTTATTAATTTGGGTGTTCTCTCTCTGCCGTTTGATTAGTTTGGCTAGGGGTTTGTCAATCTTGTTGATTTTCTCCAAGAACCAACTTTTTGTTTCGTTGATTTTTCGGATTGTTTTCTGTGTTTCTGTTTTGTTGATTTCAGCCCTCAGTTTGATTTTTTCCAAACTTCTACTCCTCCTGGGAGAGTCTGCTTCTTATTTTTCCAGAGCTTTCAGGTGTGCTGTTAACTCTCCAATATGTGCTTTCTCCATTTTCTTTAATTGGGCACTTAGTGCTATAAACTTTCCTCTTAGCACTGCTTTCATTGTGTCCCATAGATTTGAGTATGTTGTGTCTTTATTTTCATTAAATTCAAGGAAGACTTTAACTTCTTTCTTTATTTCTTCCTTGACCCAGGGATGATTCAGTAGTTGACTGTTCAACTTCCACACGTTTGTAATCTTTCTGGTGTTAGAATTATTATTGAATTCTAACTTTATTCCATGGTGATCCGACAAGACACAGGTGGTTACTATTATTTTTTTGTATCTATGGAAGTTTGCTTTGTTACCGAGTATGTGGTCAATTTTCGAGAAGGCTCCATGAGCTTCAGAGAAGAAGGTGTATTCTTTCCTTTTTGGGTGGAATGTTCTATAGATATCTGTTAAGTCCATTTGATTCATTACCTCTAGTAATTCTCTTATTTCTCTGTTGAGTTTCTGTTTGATTGACCTGTCCATTGGTGAGAGAGGTGTGTTGAAGTCTCCTACTATTAGTGTGTGTGGTTTGGTCACTGCCTTGAGTTCTAAAAGTTTTTCTTTTACTTAAGTGGGTGCTTTTATATTAGGGGCATAGATATTCAGGATTGAGACTCCCTCCTGATTAATTGTTCCTGTTATGAGTATAAAATGTCCATCTCCATCTCTTCTGATTGATTTTAGTTTGAAGTTAGTTTTGTTAGATATTAGAATGGCCACACCTGCTTGTTTCTTAGATCCGTTTGCTTGGAAAACCTTTTCCCAACCCTTTACTCTGAGTAGATGTCTATCTTTGTGGTTGAGGTGTGTTTCTTGTAAACAGCAGAATGTTGGATCCTTTTTTCGTATCCAATCTCTTAGTCTGTACCTTTTTATAGGTGAATTGAGACCATTAATATTAAGTGATATTAATGACCAGTGGTTGTTGATTCCGGTTATTATTATTTTGTGTGTGTGTGTAGTAGAGTTTGTGTGTTTCTCTTCTTTGAGTTGTGGTTGTGAAGGGTCGCTAAATGTCTGGGTTATTGTAGGCAGTGATGACAATGTTGGATTCCTTGGGTTGCGATTTTCCTTCTATTACTTTCTGTAAGGCTGGATTTGGGGCTACGAATTGTTTAAATTTATTTTTATCCTGGAATATTTTGTTTTCTCCGTTGATAGTGAAGGATAGCTTGGCTGGGTATAGTAGGCTGGGTTTGCATCCATGGTCTCTTAGTTTCTGCAGTACCTCTATCCAGGATCTTCTGGCTTTCATGGTTTCCATAGAGAAGTCCGGTGTAAGCCTGATAGGTTTACCTTTATAAGTTACTTGACCTTTTTCCTTTGCAGCTCTTAAAATTCTTTCTTTAATCTGTATGTTTTGAGTTTTGATTATTATATGGCAAGGGGATTTTTTTTGATCCAGTCTATTTGGTGTTCTGTATGCTTCTGGAACCTTCATAGGACTATCGTTCTTTAGATTGGGAAAGTTTTCTTCTATAATTTTGTTGAATATATTTTCTGGGCCTTTGATCTGCAGTACTTCTCCTTCTTCAATCCCTATTATCCTTAGATTTGTTTTTTTTATTGTGTCCCAGATTTCCTGAATGTTTTGTGAAGAGAATTTGTTGGATTTCCCGTTTTCTTTTCCAGAGCATTTATTTTCTCTATGGTATCTTCAGAATCTGAGATATTTTCTTCTATTTCTTGTATTCTATTGGTTATGCTTGATTCTGTAGTCTCCGTTCATTTACCTAGGTTTTCCATATCCAGCCGGTTCTCATTTTGTGTTTTCTTCATTGCCTCCATTTCAGTTTTCAATTCTTGAACTGTTTCCTTTACCTGTTTGATTGTTTTTTCTTGGTTTCTCAGTGTATCATTCACGGATTTACTCATTTCTTCAAACTTTTTGTTATACTTCTCGTCCAATTCTTTAAGGGAGTTATTCATATCCTGTTTAAGGGACTCTATTGCTTTCATAATGGCACTTTTTCCCACTTCTTCTGGGTTAAGGTGTTCAAGTCCTTCTATTGTAGGGTCCTTGTGATCTGGTGTTTTCATGTTGTTTTTCAGATTGTTGGAGGAATTCTTGCCTTGGCGTCTGTCCATCTCTTACTTCAAATGCTCTCTATTGGAACTTCTGGTACCAGGTCAGGTTCCCTTCTTGGGCAGGGACTTCACTGACAGAATGCCCACCTTTCCTCAGGCAGGCTATTGAAGCACAGGCACTCCCTCTTTCCGGTATGCGCTTACAATTTTATGGCCCCAGGGGGAAGGGAGAAATATAGGAATTCGTACCTGGATGGGAGCTGGGATGGCAGGTGGGAGGAGGTAGCCAGCACTGCAGGGTGACCTGGGAGTCTATGGGGTCGGGAAAGCCCGCGCTCCTCCTCACCTGGACCCTGCCACGGGCCCGAAGCAAACTCACCCCTCCGATGGCCCTCTGCAAGAAGTCAGGCTTGATTTTTTTTTTTTTTTGATGAACGTTCAAGAATCTCTTTAACTGTGACCTTATACATTAAAGTCCCTATGGAACTCTGCGTTTCGATGTCCAGTTTTTCTAACCTCTTGAAATCATTTCCCCTAACATTTCTGTCCTTGTAATGCTTTATTGTATACAGTTTTAAAAATCAAGCTTTATTTAATACAGTATTATTCTCCAATATTTTCCCTGATTGAATGATGATTTGTGTTAATATTCTGAACTTTCATAGATGCAAGCAAAATCCAACATGCATAATAAAGCAGGCAAATCTTTTTTTTTCAAAGTTTATTAAAATGTAAATGTTTCCATTTTCGCCCCTCCTGCCAACACCCTCCCACTCCCCCCACTCCCTCTCCTCTTCCCTCTCCATCCCTAAGAGCAGTCAGGGATTCCTGCCCTGTGGGTAGTTCAAGTTCCTCCCCGCTCCCTCCAGGACCAGGAAGGTGAGTATCTAATCAGACTGGATCCCCAAAAATCCAGAATATGCAGAGGAAACAAGTCCCAGAGTCATTGTCAATGGCTTTTTAGAAAGACTTCAGGCCAGCCACATTCAGAGAATCCAGCCTCCTCCATAGAATCTGGCTGGATCAAGTGCTCCTTCAGTCCCAGTCAACTGGCCTTGGTGAACTCTCATTAGATCAGTCCCCTTGTATCAGTTTAGGGTTTACTAGAGACTTGATTGTAAATAGGATCCCAGGTCCAAGGAGAGATCCCCAGATTGTTCTCTGGACAGAGGTGAGGGTGCCTGAACTGGCCTTGGTCCATAACCATACTGATGAATATTTTGCTTATCACCATAGATCCTTCATCTGGCAATAGATGGAGATAGAGATGGGGTCCCACGTTGGAACACTGGACTTAACTCCCTAGGTTCAACCGAGAAGCAGCAGGAAGACGAATGTGAGCAGGGAGGGCAAGATCAGAGGGAACCTTCATCCTGCGATGGATGGCGATGCAGACAGAGACCCACATTGGAGCACCGGACTGAGCCCCCCAAGGTCCAAAGGAGGGGCAGAAGGAGGAAGAACATGAAAAAGCAAATCAGAACAGCAAGGGGAGCGATCACCCACTGATACAAGGGGACTGATCTAATGAGAGTTCACCAAAGCAGGCAAATCTTAAAAAAATTAAAATCAGGGATATTACTTCAATTGATTCAAGGACAAAAAGATTTAGATAGTCAAAGTTTTAGTTATAGTTTGTACTTTCTTTAATATGATTATTCTATTTTTAACAGCCTTCTTCACAAACTTATACATGTTAAGCTTTTCAATTAGTAATTTAGGGTCTAAATATTCCTTACTGTTATGTTCCTCATATCAGTCATAGAGAAGAAAAATAAAACCCTCTGTTTATCAATCTATTAATAATTTGCTTTTCCACAACCTTGGACACTAGCAGTATTGAAAGCAAGATAATACTCTCTGAATGAGATCACATCATCTTTAAATTTTTCAAAATAAAGAAAAAAAACTACTGTAGAACTCTGGCTTCTTTGAGCAAAGTGATGCAGTTTAGTTTTGATATTGTGAATCTGTGGATGACAATGAGTTATAATGGGTCTCCATTATACTTTCTAAAATTACTTATATTTTAGAGGGCTCTTTGGCTCTCCAAATTGTCATGTTCCTGTGTATTGTTTATGAGTAAAATGTGGTGTGATTAATAGTCATGCTTATTTATCATAAAGAAGATAACATATAAAACAATATATTAAATTGACCCTAATATTGTATTGTATATTGTAGTGCTGGTTCTCATAGTACATGTAAAGCAGAGGATGTAGAAGCCTTGAAATACTCTACTCTCCTCAGAAAATAGACCAGAAAACACCATGTCTGTAATTTCTCAGTAAACAGTAACAAATTGCATTTCTTTTGAATTTATTTTTTTTTGAAAGTAATTTTATTAAATTATAAAAGTTTCCATTTCCGCCCCTCTTCCCAACACCCTCCCACTCCCCCCACTCCCTCTCCTCCTCCCTCTTCGTCCCTTTGGGCAGTCAGGGATTCCTGCCCTGTGGGAAGTTCAAGTTCCTACCCCCTCCCTCCAGGTCCAGGAAGGTGAGTATCCAAACAGACTGGATCCCCAAAATCCAGTATATGCAGAGGAAACAAGTTCCAGTGTCATAGTCAATGGATTTTCAGAAAGACTTCGGGCCAGCCACATTCAGAGAATCCAGCCAAATTCCGAGAATCTGGTTAGATCACGTCCTCGTTTAGTCCCAGTCCAACAGACTTTGGGAAACTCTCATTAGATCCGTCCCCTTGTATCAGTGGGTGATAGCATCCCTTGCAGTCCTGATTTCCTTTTTCATGTTCTTCCTCCTTCTGCTCCTCATTTGGACCTTGGGGGACTCAGTCCGTTGCTCCTTGCTCCAATGTGGGTCTCCGTCTGTATTGCCATCCTTCCGCAGATGAAGGATCTATGGTGATAAGCAAAATATTCATCAGTATGGTTATGGGCCAAAGCCGGTTCAGGCACCCTCTCCTCTGTCCAGAGAACAATCTGGGGATCTCTCCTTGGACCTGGGATCCCATATATAATCAAGTCTCCTGTAAACCCTAAAATGACTCCCTTAGTTGAAATATATTCTTCCCTGATCCCATATTCATCCTTCCTCCATCCGCCCCATCCCGGTCAACCGAGCTTTCCCCATTCCTCCCCTACTCCCTTCTCTCTAACCCTCTCCCCTTCCAACAACCCTCCCACCCACCCCCCCATGCACCCGAGGTTACCTGGGACTCTTGTCTATTTCCTACCTCCTGGTGGATAGCTAAATAATCTTCATCAGGTTCATCTTCTTATTTAGCTTCTCTAGGATCACGAATAAAAGGCTCAAAGACCTTTAATTATGGTTAGAATCCACTTATGAGTGAATACATACCATGTTCCTCTTTTTGGGTCTGGCTTACCTCACTCAGTAAAGCGTTTTCTATGTCCATCCATTTGCATGCAAAATTCAAGATGTCATTGTTTTTTACCGCTGAGTAGAACTCTAATGTGTATATGTCCCACACCTTTTTTAACCATTCTTCTATTGAGGGGCACCTAGGCTGTTTCCAGGTTCTGGCTATTACAAATAGTGCTGCTATGAACATAGTAGAACAAATGCTTTTGTAGTATGTTAGGGAATCTCTAGGGTATATTCCCAAGAGTGGAATTGCTGGGTCCTGCACTGTTGAACAATTTGTTACCGTGTATGTCAACTTCAACTTCATTTAGTTGACAATTTAGGATATGAAACTCAAATGATAGTTTTGTTGTTATTTATGTATGTTATTTATGTTATGAACGCTTGTGGTTGTAATCACATGCTAAATGTTTTCTTTTTTATTTAATTTATTTATTGTTTATAAAAATTTCCACTTCTTCACCTCCTCCCCATACCCTCCCATTCCCCCCACTCCCTGTCCTCCTCCCCCTCCAATCCCTCTCCTCCTCCCTCTCCTGTCCTAAGAGCAGTCAGGATTTCCTGCCCTGTGGGAAGTTCAAGTTCCTCCCCTTTCCCTCCAGGTCTAGGAAGGTGAGCATCCAAACTGACTAGGATCCCAGAAAGCCAGTACATGCAGACAAAACAAGACTCAGTGCCATTGTCAATGGCTTCTCAGTCAGCCCCCATGTCAGACACATTTAGAGACTCCAATTTGATCACATGCTCATTCAGTCCCAGTCCAGCTGGCCTTGGTGAGCTCTCATTCGATCAGTCCCCTTGTATCAGAGGGTGAACGCCCCCCACACGGTTCTGATTTCCTTTTTCATGTTCTCTCTCTTTCTGCTCCTCATTTGGGCCTTGGGGGCTCAGTCCAGTGCTCCAATGTGGGTCTCTGTCTCTATCTCCATCTATCGTCAGATGAGGGTTCCCTCTAGTCCTGTCTTTCTTGCTCATGTTCTCCCTCCTTCTGCTTCTCATTTGGACCTAGGGAGTTAAGTCCAGTGTTCCAATGTGTGTCTCTGACTCTATCTCCATCCATCGTCAGATGAAGGTTCTATGGTGATATACAAAGTATTCATCAGTATGGTTATGGGCCAAGGCCAGTTCAGGCATGCTCTTCACTGCTGCCCAGGAAACAATCTGGGGACCTCTCCTTGGGCCTGGGAACCCCTCCAGAATCAAGTTTTCAAAGAGAAAATTTTTACTTCCTGGCTTCCTGAAAATGACAATGCTTTGTTATGAATGTATTATGCTTGCCACAATTAAAAATAATGGCTTTTGGGGTTAAATTTTGTCTGAGAAACCATGACCCAGTTTTGGGCAGTCACCATTGTTATGAGGTGATCTTTCAGCTTATTTGATTGCATCTTAATACAAAATCACACTCTTATTAAAAATGAGTAGAGAGAAATTCAGTAGAATTGGTTCTGCCCAATTCAGAAATTATGCAAAAAACAATTCATATTCCTTGCTACTTATTCCTGTGTCTGTGAACTCATCATTGATTTAATAAATGTAAATGTAACTTTGCAGACAACTAGAAAAAAATATGTATGCCTCAGAACTGCTTTAGAAAATTCAGAGTTGAAGGAGACTGTTCTGAATATTGGATGACCAAGATACTTGGTTTCCATAATCACTATTATACTTGAGACATTCTATTAATATTATTAGCATGATTATTAGTGAAAACACATTTTAGACAGAGTTGATACTGTGTATATACATCTATTAAAATTTTAATGCTTATAAATAAAAATATATTTCCTTATTGAAATAAAACTCGTAAGTATTACTTTATTTTGGGATTGCCTGGCCAATCAGCTTTTTATTAAAATACATGATTGACAGAATACAGACAATTCTCCCGCACCATTTCCCTCTTTTTTTTAAACAAAGGAAAATAGCCATAGTCCATTTGTTGGGAATGTGGGCATAGTATTTCAGGCTACTTCTGGCTGGTTGGGGGCGCTGATAATCTTATGGGGACCTAAAGAAAATTTAGAGTTATAATCAAGTCCTGACTGGAGTATCCTGTGAGTCTCGACCATCTCAGGCAGGAGTCTTGAATCAGTTCTGGATGTAGAACTCAGACATCCGGGCCATCTGTTCCTATTGGGGATTTCTCGGGTGGTCTTCCTTTATCAAATCTGATTTTTCTTAGCTCAGAATGAATCCACAGCATCTCATTTTCTGTGGAAACAAAAGCAAAGTCTCTTCTCCAAAGTAGCAAACCTTTTGACTTCAATTTTGAAGCCAAGGTATTTTCAAAATATCTATCTTGGATTAATTCAGCAGCATTTATAAGCAAATATCTTTTAGCAGCTGTTGCTCCTTCCTCAGCATTCAAAAAATTTAAAGAGAGCATAATAGCATACAGTATCAAGATTCTCTGTGTATTTTCCATCTTTATGTGGCTTTATTTTAACCTCTATTTCTTTTATTTTTACTTTTACTTTTTGAGACAGGTTCTCTGTATGTCTTTGTCCTGGAATAACTCTGTAGACCAGGCTGTCCTTGAACTCACAGTGATCCACTTGTCTCTGCCTCCCAAGTGCTGGGATTAAAGGTGTATGCTACAACACCTTGAACTCAGAGCTCTGTCTGTCCCTGCCTCCCAGGCATTGGGATTAAAGGTGTGTGCTACCACACCTTAAAGTCACAGAGGTCAATCTACCTCTGCCCCTTGAAGTCATAGAGGTCAATCTACCTCTGCCTCCCAGGCATTGGGATTAAAGTTGTGTACTTCCACACCCAACTACTTTCTTTCTTCCTTTTTATTACCCTAAGAACTTTAACCTTTAGCCTGCATATATTTTTAACACATTGTAAACCATTTAGAGGTTTTCTTCATCTTTGAACCTCTCTTTACTGTATATCTCTCTTTTTCTGACTACTAGAATCGTTAAAGTAAATATTAGAGCCATGGCTTTGATAGCTGAAGATAGCCCATTCCTTAGCTTTCCAGCCTCATGGTGGAGGTACCACTGGAGCCATTTTTCTTGCCACAACTCTGTGGTACTTCAAGGTCCAAGGTACTTCAAGCTGTAGCATTCTGCTCACAGACCACACTCAGTTGGACTGCCTGCCTGAAAGAGTCAGAGATTACCCTGGCAGGACAGCCCAGAAAATTGTCATTTTAAAACAGCGCAGCTTTTTTCCTGATATGACTGAAAATCGAAAAGCATGTGTTCAGCTTTTCATCAACACCATTTAAATGTTTAGTGGCAGGACCTCCTAAAAGAGCTGCAGGATTTTGCAGTTAAAGCTGAGTCAGGAAGCCTCTCTTAGATAAGAGCATTTGCTCGCCTCTATCAAGCAGAGCAGACCCGAGAAATTGCTACTACCAACAAAACACGATGTACTCTATTCTTTCCCAAGCTTTCTCAAGCTTTCTGTGGATTCAGTTACCGACATGGGCTCCATATGTAACATGACAGCCGGCTTGTTGGGGTATCTGTTTCTGCCCAGGACCCCACAGCCAGCAAGTCCCAGAGAAAATCAATCACACAGAGATCTCTATAAGTTATAAAGCTGGTTGGCCCATTAGGTCAGGCTACTTATTAGTTCTTATGACTCATATTAACCCATTATTCTAATCTATGTTAGTCATATGGCTTGGTACCTTTTTCAGCTGGGCAAGTTACCTGCTGCCTCGTCGGTGGTCTGTGTAGGAATGTTGGAGGGAGCTTCCTCCTCCTTAGCCTTATCCTATTCTCATTGTCCCGCCTCTACTTCCTGTCTGGTTGAACCGCCTATACTTCCTGCCTGTCCGATCAGCATTTATTTAAAATGATTGATTGATTGACAGAATAAAGACAATTCTTCCACACCAAAATTGAGCTTCTTACAAAGCACATTGTACTGACTGCATGCCATCTCTTGCTGTAAAAGACTAGATAAAAACCTGGGGAAATCTTTCTTCAAGAAACACTTTTTTATTAATTTATACATTTTCTTTTAAATCTCAGAATACTTGATTTTTTTCAAAATTCTGTCACATCTCAATTTTTCCCATGATTGTACATTTTTTACCCTCTGTACAATATTCCATATAGTTAATTTTAACTAGTTCTGAGGGATAGATACAGTTTTAGATCAATAATATCTCCTATGAAATATTAATAAGATTTCAATAAAGTGTTATCATACTCTGAAAGCAGTAATAATTTCTCCAACTTTTGCTGATTTTGTGCTACACAAGGTAAACACCACTCTGTTTTCTAAATTGAAGTTAAAAATAACAAATTCTTATAGGATCTTATTGTCAAAAATACATTAAGGATGACATTTTAAGTATTTAACATAAGTGTTAAATACTTATGTTATAAGATTATATAATAATCTTTTCTTGACTAAACTTATTATTAATAGTTCCAGAGAAAACTTTTTCTTTACGCAATTTAGAATTCACAGTTGCATGTGCACAATTTCTAATGTGTGGTTATATATTTAAAAATACTTTTCTTTACAGGTACAACACTTTCAAGCAAGAACTCAAAGAACAAATTCAATGTTATATAGCTCAGCAATAGTAATAATCATTATTGGTAGTGTTTAACAATTGCTTATTTTCTCATGCTTATTCAAATATGTAGAAACACTTGAGTATACATAGAAAGAAAATTTATGAAGGTATTTTTAGATAACTTTCAATGCCATGTTTCATGATATTCTAAGTGCTGTAAACTTCCTCATATGGTTGCTTTCATTTTATTCCATAGATTGTAGAATATTGTGTTTTTATTTTCTTTTACCAACAGGAATTTTCATTTTTTTCTTGATTTCTCCTTCCACCTGATTGTAGTTCAGCATGTGTTACTGAACTGTCATAAACTCATGAATTTTCTATCTTTTGTGTTGTCAGGCAACATTAATCTTTGGTGCTCTGATAGAATTCAGGATGTGATTTCATTTTTCTGGTGTTTGTTGAGACTTATTTTGGATCCTAATATGTCATTTATTTTAGAGAAATCCCACTGAGTATCCAAGTCCTCCTCTGTGTTGCTACTGACAATTGTTAGCTTCTGGGAGGAAAGACAGTTTACCTTTTGTCACATTGTCTGTTTTCTCTTGCATGTCTCCAACTGCATGTCTTTTTGGGATTTATTAATTTATGTGATGTATATTGTTCCTCTGTATAATTTTCTAGGATTAGAAGTTCTTCATGTTTTATCATACAACTTCTTTTTTAACTTGATTTTTTTCTAGAGCTTTGAAATACCTTTATTCCTCACTATTTGCTGAGGTCTTTTAGATTATTATTATAATGTAGTTTTTTCAATCCTGGTAATTCTGACAAGCTGTATAATGGCAGCAATTCCTATTTCACCAGTTAACAAAGAGTGTGTGCACACAGATTTCAGAAATCTTTGTTATTTCTCTCTATCCCTAGTTGAAGCTGATGCCAACTGCTACCCAGGAGAAACCACACTTGTTTTTCAGTTTTATCATCAGACAAAATCTTATTACATTGCACATATATTGTGGGATCCTGAGCAAAGGAAAATATGCATAGCCATGTGCAAACATTAATGAAAATCCCAAACTCTTAACAAAAATGAATTGAGATGAGCCCATGTCATCCAAGGTGAACCCTATGAGACTGCATTGGTCACAAGTGAAATCAGCACTACCTACCTTTTCTTGAAAGGAGAAATTTTCTTACATTTAAAGCCACTGTGTTTCTGGTCAGAGGTTCATTATATCACATGCAGGACCACAGTATTTAAAAACACTAAGGGCAAGATGAAAGTAAGAAGTAATCATTAAAAAATAATTAGACAGCATATGTGTTTTTTTAATTTTTCTTGAGATATACACCCAATTTTTACAAAAAGCTAAAGACAATTTTCTATTTTTACATAACCACAGCTTCTCCTTATATCTAAAAGAACCATTAGTGTCAATTTTTACTTCTTTTTAAGGAACCTAAGTTGTTCTCATTGCTATCAAAGCCACCATCACTTCTGTAATAACAGAAGGAAAAGACAATCTGTATCTGGCTGGAGTAGTTCTGAGCCACAATCTCCAGTCTTTTTTCAGGATTATCTTTACAGAACATTGAATTAATGCTTCCACAAATGACAACCATGTTTGTTTTCACACGAAATCATCATTCATTATGATGCTTCCTAGTGGCCTGGAGATTGGTGGACAGTAGGTAGGGTACCAGTGGTCAGCATTAATGAGTGAATTGCAAAGCCACCTTCAGTTTGACTCATTTTTTTTGATAATGTAATTCTTACACCTGTGTATTGCATGGGTAATTTTTATCTCTTTTACAGTAATGTAGAAATATTGCATCATTAATTGGCAAGGCTTTTAAATTTGACTTTCTTGTCTTTTATTAAGATAGGAAGTCAGGACTTATAATCACTCCATAAAGCACATATTATGCAGATGAGTATATAAGGTGTGCATTGTGTGTGTGTGTACGTGTGTGTGTATGTGTGTGTGTGTACTGGTATCTTTCTTTTATCTTCTTCAAGTATCTGTATTATTTTCATTAATTACTTAGATTATTCACAAAACTTTAAGACGATTAAAAACATTAAATTATGTGAAAAAATATTTATTTCATGCTTGCATGTACATTTGAAGGAACTATGCTACAAAGCCATCTGCATCAAAATCTGTTTTTTTAAAATTTATTTTGTACCTGCACAGCCTTTCTCTTTTCTATAACAGTAACTATCAATCCAAGGAGATTTTGTACTATTTCCTACTGGTTTTCTAGCATAAAGTCTAAAATTTGTTCAAATTATACAGTTACTAAATTATAAGATTGAAAAATAGAAAGAATTCTTCCCAGTGACTCCCTGGTTTTAAATTTCATCTCTATAATGCAGCACCTGTGTGACCTCCAACAATTTGTACTTCCATTTCCTGATTTACACAATTCTGTGATAATCAGAATAATTATGGCATTTACTGAATGTAGGTGCAGCTAGCATTAAATAAGTCAAGACATTTAAAGTCTTTAAAACTAGTATTTGTTACAGGTCACAGTTTTAAGTGATATTTATCAACATTTTCTTAATTCATAGTACACCATATAGTTTGGAGTTGTACTCAAAGTAAAGTTTACATGATTTTCCTAATAACTTTCCAAATAAATTATATTCACTCAAGTCTTAAATAAGCTAGGATATTATGCTTTCATGGTATTATTTTTTAAAGTTTATCAGAAAAACAGTGGATACTGTGGTCATTAAGGAATATTAGCTCAGTAATTGTTCCAGTAAACCAAGAAGAAAGATATAATTTTCAAGGTTATGTGAAACTATATAACTTCATTAGAAGCCTCAAATAGTAATGCAAATATATCCTTAAATTTTTAAGGATTCATTTTAATATATTTTAATGTTTATTGAGTAACATATTATATAATGTTGCATCACAATAGTCTTGTTCCCTGCAAAGATTTGTCACTTGGTTTAATAAAATGCTGATTGACCAGTAGCCAAGCAGGATGTATAAGCAGGGTGATCAGAGCAGGAGAATTCTGTGAAGAGTAAAGGCTCAGTCTACAGTTGTCACCCAGACACAGAGGAAGTAAGATTAGAATGCCTTGCTGATAAAAGGTACCAAGCCACGTGGCTAACAAAGACAAGAATTCTGGATTAATATAAAATATAAGAGTTAATAAGATGTCTAAACTAATAGGCAAACCACTTTGTAATTAATATAAGCATTTGTGTATTTCTTTGGGACAGAATGGCTGCAGAACCAGAGAGAACAAAACCACTGTCAACATATAAGACCAAGAAATTTTCTGAGTAATGTTTTCTATACTTTGCACTCACATATGTGCCAGACATGATGCAAGTCAAACATCTGTAGATATCAATTATGTACAGAAATATTCTGTCTCAATTTGTAGCAAAAATATTCAACAATTACATTCATTTTGTTATGTGTAACATTATTTAACAACCTTATCATTAATAAGTGAATTAATTATTTCCTCATTATTGGGACAAGCATATAGAAGAAGCAATTTATTGCAGAGACGGTCTCTTTTTGTCATTGGCTTGAGAGGACAACTTCTATCCCTATAGTATTGCTTGCATTTTGTCACAAGTCCCATATCAAAGGGCCAGGATGAAGAACTTGTGCTTGAGGCAGGGTAGGCTATAATTCTCAAGTCTCTTCCCCTTAAAGGATTCACATCTTCCCAAAATGCACCAGCATCTGAGAAACAACTGTTCAAACATAGGAATCTGCTTATGATAATTAACATCAAGCCCACCCCAGTACAAGTGATGGCTCACAAATGCTGGGAATACACTAAATAGCCTGCAGGCAGGTATAAAGAATGGGAGTAGCCTTTCCAAGTGAATCAATTTGCCTAAACTTCTTCCAGACAGCTTAGCTTGTTTCTGCTACTTCTAGATAACTGGTCTGGTTTCACTGTTCTCTGCAGCTTGGTGAGTCACAAAAGTGGGGTATGGTGGAATTCTAAGGGTAAGAAGTGGTCAGTGAACTGCCTTGAAGAGGAAACTCAACAAGTTATTGTAAAAATTAATAATGATATTCTTTACTCTGAATGCTGATTAAAATTAGCTAATTAAAAAGAATACCAAGTAAGTAAAAAAGGATGCATCATGTGATGATGCAAGACACAGGAAGAAGTAAGCTTCGCACTAGCAAAATAACAACTCTCCTAGACAGTAACTGGGTTTCCAGGAGAAATCTGTTATCTGAACTCTTTTCTTGAGGACACACCACAAATAACTGGAATCTCACACTCAGCAGACCTTTAAAAAGATCGACTACTGACCACCATTATTTAACTCAGAACCGGTTTCTATCATTGAATTCCATAGAAACAAGAAGCACACCCAATACACACCTAAAGAGAGGAGACAGAGAGAGATCTATCACACTTCATTAGCATATTTTTACACAGCAATTGTTTTTGATAAAGATCAGAAAAGATGAGAAAAAACAAAAATGTCCACATACAGCCAGGAGAAGAATACAGAACTAGGGAGGGAATGAGTTTATAAACAAGAGAAAGGACAATGATGAAAACTAAGAGGTGTAGAACACATTTTGTTTCCTGAAAGAAATTTTAATAGATCTCTATAAAATGTCATTTATTTTGACAGTTTTGTTTTCAACACATGTATTTCAATTTTTTTAATATTAATTGTACAAAGTCCTTTCATTTTATCATCCTTATACATGCATATAGGGAACTTTAACCATACCTACTACCTCCGCTACTCACTTCACTCCCTCTCCATCTTCTGACTAATAGTACCTCTATCATTTGTACTTCATTTTTCTCTTTTTAACTCTGAATTCCACAGATAAGAACAAGTAAGTCACACTTGGATTTGTGAACTTCATTGACTTTGTTTAAGGTGCTGGTCTTGTGGTTAGCCATAGCTCTGTGAGGAAATTGCCTACAAAAACATGGTGGAGAACGAGGAATGACACCTGAGGTTTCTGTTCTGTTTCCATAAGCACATGAGCAAATGTGACACCCAGAGACACCCTCCTTGACACATGGAAGTTGTGCTGTGCATCTGTTTTTCTGTTAAGTCTCACAGAAGCCTTCCCTCTCTGAAAGCATACACTGGAAACTGTTGCTATCTCACAATGACAATCAGTCCTCATCTGCACATGAATTGCATTATTGATGATAATTAGAATGAAAAGACACTTCCATCAACCTCATCTCAGATAAACTCACATTTTCTACTTGCTAAATATTATGAATGCAATGTTCATTACTTCGATAACAGAACAACATAAGCGAGTCAAATTTTTGTTATTTTTTTTGTGTGTTTGTTTCATTTCCTCACCTTATAGTTTTTAGGACAAGTGATGCATTGCCAATTATGAACTGTGAAGCTAGGACTGAGATGCATGCTCTCAGGTGAATCCCTTTCTAAAATAAAATACTATAATCATCCTTTGGACAGATATAAGGTTGCAAAGCAGAGCTCACCTGGGTAGTTTTGAAATATATTACCATCTGGCAACACAAATAATCATCTGTTGTCCCATCAAAATGTGCATATGTTTTTTATGATGCATTTCTTTGTACATTAAGTTCCTGGTTTCAATAATATAAAGCTAAGACTCACCCTAGTGTTAGATTGTGTGGGTTTCTTGATACTTCAGGCTTGTTCGTCCTTGTTTTTCAGAGTGGATTTTGTCTCCACACACACATTGCCTCTACTTTTCCCTTCTTATCTCCCTTTCTTGCTTCTGTATAAATGCCGAGACAGACATATTTTAATAAATGTTGGCTTATTAAGGATATTTATTATTGTCAGGTATTTAAACCTTAATAGAGTTAAAACAAATAGTTTTTTCCTCCAAAAAAAAATTCAGTCAAGCATTGGAAAATTTAAGTTTCCAATCAACTATCCTTACCAATATTCCTTCCTGGGCAATGAGCTGAAGCCAAAAGATATAAGGGCATCTTTGCAGTTGTCAGATGGATTGAAATTAGCTTGATTTTGATTTTTTTTCCCTCTCCCGTTCAATGTTCTAACTTCTTTAATTGCTTGGTAATGGTCCTCGTCTCATACAATGTGTCTAGTCAGTAAATTTGCTAAAATATTTGTCGTTTTGGATAGAGTTTTGAAATATACTGCTTTCCGTCTCTGACAGAGAACTTGAAGGTGGTACTGTTCTTTTACTCTTTGGGCTGTTTTTTCTTAAAGTCATTTGAAACAAGATTAACAGTATTGTAGGAACCCGCCTCTTCTGTGGATACCCACACCCAATCCAGGCGCTCGCCTTCCCGAACCACGAGAATGGACGATTGTCCTGAGGGTTTAAAACAGACACACACAAAAGAGACCTGCTCACTTACCAAGAGTAAATGACCACTTTATTAAACTCAAGTCGGGTATTTATACCAGTGGGCAAGGGGGATCAAAAGGTCAAGGCCTCCTCCCATCAGGAGCAGGAGAAGGAGAATACAGGCCCCAGCGCCTCAGGCAGAATCAGCTGGGAGGGGCCAGGCATGTGGAGCCCACTGCTAGAACCTTGATTACAGGTGGAATCACCATAACAAAGAGAGCCAAATTCTTCCTAAGCTATCCCCTCAAGCCAGTGCTAGTGCAGAATCTCCAGGGAGCCGGAGGTCACACGGCCCTGCAAATCGCCAGGAAGAAGGGAAAAAGACCTTGGTACCTACAAGTATGACTTTTGAAACTCAGCTTTGGAAGTTTGTTGATATTGAACTTGATGGTCTGCTGCTCAGAGGCAGGATTCGTGTCAGGTACAGATCAGCCCTCCTACCTACACAATTAAGACATGGATTATGGTATTCTAAACAAATCTAGAGACGTAGGGGTCATCAAGCCCTATGGGTTTGGGAGTGCATTTCAATGCCTGAATGGATTGTACAACATTTTCAGGAAGCACCTAAGCATAGAATTATGGAACTAAAGCATCCAGAGATGTGCACAATCATAGTGTACAAAAATGCATGACGGATTTCCCATTGCCTACACAGCTGCGTATCTTACTGAGTTCATGCTGAACAAAAAGATATGAAGAATATTGTATGAAAGAGAATATGAAATTCCACAGTTGCCTTTTAAATATCAACTTTGAATCTATGGCTACTTATATATTGCAGTGTAAATCCCCAGTTTTTTTTTCTAATGGTCTCTGGAAACATTTTATAATAAGAAACAGATTTTGGTAACCCACATTGTACTCAAATTACTTTTCTCTGTGTCTTTTCTTGAGATGTTATTAAATATATAAAATCTTATTTGATATGTTTAAAAAATGTTCATTTCCAAGCCACCCTTATTGTCAACTGTTGGTGACTGATAGAATAACTCATTGTGGAAACACAATTAGTATCTCAAAAATGCTAATGAAGGAATGCATAAATGGAATTAACAGATTTTTTTAGAGCCATTGAATTCACTAAAGCTTATGTGAATTTAATTCATAATGTGTCTATTCTCAATGCTTTTCTATTGAACAAATGAATTAACTGAAAATTGGAAATTCCTGACCAATGGCCCAGAAAGTATTATTTACCATATTCCCCCATATTAAGAAATTTTCTTTTTTTTACATTCTTTTCCCTTCAAAGGACTGACATAAACTAATCTGTTTCCAACCATTTCATGGCTCTCAATAAAAGAAAAAAAAATGTTAACAGTACTGAGCTAGTAATAAAACTGTGTCTGCTAGAAACAGGAAATAGCAAGATGAAATCTACAATTTATGGGATCATTTACCTTCTATCACCATCAAGGATAAGGGTCTTATGTCTCAAATTTTTATAGAAATGACAGTGGTGAGGCATCAGGTATCACCACACTTCCTATTCTGAAGAGAGATGATAGATCTTTTATGGTTGCATTAATAAAACATAGAAAAGTCAATTCAAAGGCTCTCAGTCTTCATCCAATGCCTTTACCCCTCAACAAAATTAGAGTAGAAATCTGAAAATATTCCCTTACATGGACACCAAAGGACACAGGCTAGGCATTAGATCCAAGGGTTTATGTTCTTTTCCTCATTCTTTAATTAAAAACTCTTGAATTAAAAGCTTCTTAAATTCTTCAGCCACTTTTCTGTTAGAGATGTTTATGGGTGGCATTATGGGTTATCCTACCATCTTATACAGACTCTCCCACATCTTCAATTTCTCTTGTTGCATCAATTGAAATTAAATATCTTCAACAACAGTGTCAATTTCATATTCTTTAAAAATCTTTCTTTGCTTACAGATTGGATCTTTACTCAAATCAATACAAAGCAGATTTTAATAAAAGCAAAACAAAATATTGATAAAAGCTTTTATGTTTCTGTTTTAACTGAAATACAGAATGTAAAAAAGGGATAGTACATTTTCTTTCATTTTTCCTATTCTATCTTCTCATTTTAATGCAGTCATTACAATAAAATGAACAATGAAGATTATTAAGCACATGATAGTTTTATTTTTATATTTTTTTAAATTAAAATTATTTTACATCCCAACTGCATTTTTTCCTCCCCACTCTCCTCCCATTCCCTACTCCTACCTCCTCACCACCTCCCGTAATCCACTCCTCTCTTTTTCTGTTTAGAAAGGAACAAGCCTCTAATGAATATCAACATAGTATGGAAGATAGAACTGCTGAAAGACTTAGAATCTACCCTTGTATTAGGATTGGGTAAGGCAACCTACTAGGAAGAATAGGTTCCCCCAAACCAGACAAAGTGTTAAGGACAAGCCCTGCTCCCACTGTTAGCAGTCCTACAAGTAGACCATGCTACACAGCTGTCACTTACATGTAGAGGCCCTAGCTCAGTCTCTTCCATGCTCCCTGGTCCAGACTCTGTATGCTTATATAAACCCCAGTTAGTTGTTTCTGTGGTGTGTGTGTGTGTGTGTGTGTGTGTGTGTGATGTTCTTGACCATTCTGGTTTGTATAATCCTTCCTCACTCTCCAGACTTCCATAAGCTAAGCCTAATGTTTGCCTGTAGGTTTCTGTATCTGTTTCAAGCAGTTTTTGGGTGAAGCCTCTCTCATGACTATTGAGGTAGGCATCAATTGATGGGAGTAGCAGAATATCGATTGGCATCATTTAAGTTGATTATATTTTGACTTAAGAGTGTGTTGGGGGAGAATGTGTGTGTACATGGGGGTGATAAATTCCCAAAATCTGGATAAATGTATAAATTTTAACTACCTTTTCTAGTAGAAGCCGAATGAACAATATATGCTATCTGCTAGAAATAGCAAAAGTTAACCAAAAGTTTGAAGATTCTCAAAATTCCTGTGACATTGTAGTTATAATTTATAAAACACTGACTTTTCAAAGAACAATCACCACATAGTACCAACTAAAAACTCATTTAGGAGAGAAAAATGTCAGGATTCAACCTTAAATTTTCAAAGCAAGCTGCTTGGGAGATGGCTCAGTGGCTGTAAGAACTTGTTGCACACACATGTGGTAATGAATTTGCATCTAGTGCTTTCTCCTAAACCATGGAGTCACTTTTGAATATTTTAAAGCCCAGTGCTGATTGAATGATGGATGAGGTGAAAACAAATGTAGTGCAAGATTTTTATGCCCAGCCTTCCTAGACAGTAAACAGCAAACAGAAAACATCCAGGTACATTGAGAATCCATGCATCAAAAGAATAAGGTAGAAAGCAGTACAGGAGGACATCAAACATATCCTCTTGCTTCCATATGTGTGCACATGGATGTTGATACCCACACATGCAAATCTACACACCCACATGTACACACACACACACACACACATACACACACACGAAATACACACACCGACTTCAAAATCAATGAGGACAGGATTCATTGTTGGTCACACCTCAACAAAATCACTTTCAGATGCTACATCAGATTATGTATAGAAATGAGAAAGATCTCTTGTTCGGCACGAATCCCTATGGGTTTTCTTATAACCTATTCATCTCTATGGAATAGTTTCCTGGAAATTATTGTACCTTTATTTATTTGGTGGTGAATGTGATTAGGTTATCAATTGCAAAAGACATAGTAATTTTCTTGTTAATTTTTATAAATGAGTAGAAACATAGAAAAAATATCCATTGTCTTGTGTACTGGATAAATTGCTGACAACAACTTAAATTCTTCATTCCCAATATATATAACTGTTTTAAGAACAATATCCCTATTTAAAAATAAATATCACTAAAGAACTAATTTGACATTTTTTTCTAGTAACTTCCTTTTCCCTCACTTTCTTTGAGAGTTGATTAGTATTTCCAAAACTCCAGTGAATCAAAGTGAACAACCAGTTTAAATTTCTTTTATTCACATTAAACAGAGGAATCTCAAACCTTGTGCTTATATTGTTCAGGAATAAGGTAAAATCTATTTTTTTAATTTTCTTCATTTGGTTATCAGAAAGTAAAGGTGGCTTTTTTATTTTATTTTATTTGCAAAATATATGTAAGCCTATATATGTGTATATATGTATGGCATACATTTACATACATTAAATTGTATTGTGTTATTTAAAAACCAATGAATCTAAAAGGGCATGTTATCATCTTGGAATATGTTTCCTAGAATTCTATATTAATGCATTCATTTTGCAGTATTGATCTGCTCACCATCAAAGTATGAAGGTCATCTAGACAAGTATCTGCATTGCTACATAAATATATGGAAAGAAACACTAGTTGTGGTAGACAACTAGTTTTTCATTCAAACTTAATGAACACAAATTTTAAATCTGTGTCTGTATTCTTCGGGATATACAAGTGACCTCCATTTCCTTATTCACTGATTCTGCAAATTATCTCCCTTGATTACTTGAGTGGAAATTAAAGAACTAATGAATGCAAATAAATTTCCTTAACAGCATGTAAAAAATTGTGATACCTATAATCATCGTGATTTTGTGAGTATTATTAATAATAATAATAGCAGTAGAAAAAGAAGGAGTGGGGGACAGGTAAAAATTTGAAAATATTTGGGACCTCTTTACAATAAAAAGCAATATTTCTCAGGTGGCTTAGAAACATTATTTTCTGTTGTGCCTGAACACTTAGGTAGCAACTGGTGAGTCTCTTTACTCAGCACTCCAGCCGATATTGGACCTGAAGGACTACGGAAGTCGTGATCAGAGACCTCACAATGTGGAGATGTGAGCCCTGGGCTGTGACTAAAGCAACTTTCCACATCTAGTGTGGGACAAGTAAAGTGAAACTTGGTATTTCCATTCCTGGGCAATGAAAATGGCATGCTTGTTTTCTGAGAACAGCTGTGGAATATTCTCAGCCACAAGGTACCTGGTGACTTTTAAAAGCAATTCCAGGTAATAGCTTCCATCTGGGCTGGGCTCTGATCCATGGCAAAAGCTAACACTGAGGTCACTGGGATGTAAGCCGAGTTACTAAGGAGGAAGTAGAGAGCTGAATCAAGAAGTGTGTGGTTTGGTTTGTTTTTCATTGGGCATAAAATAATGTATTCAAATAAATAGAAGGAGAAAATACAAGATATACTTTTTTGAAAAGATAAAAGTAGGAAATCTATATATTAAAAACTAAATTTACTATTACCTATTATCTCATTGTGAATAATAGTAGCTCAACATATTTTGCAAAAAGGCATATGTATATATGTACATGTGAGTAGGTATATATATGTGTATATGTGCATATAATATATGTCTGTATGAATATGAGTATAAGTGTATATATATATGCATATGGTCACACAAATAGATGTGTGTGTTTCCATGTGTATGTGTATGCATGTACATGTATGCCTGTATGTTTATATATGTGTGTTTGTTCATATGTGTGAATGTTTGTGATTTTCTTTGTGTGTGTTTTTGTATGTATTGTGTATGTGTGTATAGATGTTTGTGTGAAAGTGTTTTCATGTTCTAATGTGTGCATGTTTAACATGTGTGTATATATATTTGTGTGTATGCATATAAATGTGGATATATGTGTGTTTTACCTGTGCATGTGTATGTATGTATTTATGTTTGCATGCATGTTTGTTACATTTATATATGTCCCCATACTACATTTCCATTCAACTACTCTGGATATTCATCCTGAGGTTTACCTTCAGATGAATAACATCTTGTCAGTATATTAGCTACAGTTTGGTCAGGAAATCTACACCTGATATTCTTAATTGCACAGGACAATGTGAGAAAGTAAAATTATGTGGGACTGAATATCATGCTACTTTAGAAAATAAAACTAAAAATATAACTACATTTTATGGTTCTTCAACTACTTCCATATCACATTGGTCTATTCCTCTGACACAGTCTCACAGGGAATAGAGAATATTGCAGTGTGCGACTAGATCAGGGACACACTAACGGTGTATTAAGATCCGTGACTCTGGCTGTGATGGAATGAGAGAATGACACGTATTCTCTAGGATATAACTTTTTCCTCCAAAGGAAAGAAAATATAGAAACAGATACCATAAGCATAAAAAATAAGAATTTTATTAAAATCCTTATTAAATTTTATGGAATCAACTTTTTATTGAGACAGGTTTTCTCTGGGTAGCCATGATTGCACTAGAACTGTCTTTGTAGACCTGCAAGTCTAAAAGTCACAGAAATATGTCTGTCTCTGCCTTCTGAGTAAATAGTCTTACCTAAAAGATATGCCATCCATCAATTTATTAAGTTCATCTTCGGTTTCTCTTCAGTTTCAAAGACATAAAGTTGTTTTATTAACATAATGGTGTTATGTTAAAGTGTAATGTGTAAAAGAATTTGTTCAACTATGTTTATAACAGCCCTATTTGTAATAGCCAGAACTTGGAAACAACCAGGTGCCCCTCAACAGAAGAATGGTTAAAGACGGTGTGGAACATATACACATTAGAGTTTTACTCAGCGGTAAAAAACAATGACATCTTGAATTTTGCATGTAAATGGATGAAAATAGAAAACACTTTATTGAGTGAATTAACCCAGACCCAAAAAGATGAATATGATATGTACCCACTCATAAGTGAATTCTGGTCATAAAAAAAGGACATTGAACCTATATAATTCGTGATCCTACAGAAGCTAAATAAAAAAGTGAGCACAAAGAAAAACATATATTCATCCTCCTGGATATTGGAAGTGGACAAGATCGCCGGACAAAAATGGGAAGAACGGGGGTGGGAGCAAGGGGAGAAGGGAGAAGGGGAGGATTGGGGAGAGCTTGGGAGAATGGGATGGTTGAGATGGAGGAAGAGTGGATATGGGAGCAGGGAAGAAAATATCTTAAATAAGGGAACCATTTTAGAGTTGACAAGAGACTTGGCTCTAGAGGGGTTCCCAGGTGTCCAAGGAGAGGTCTGCAGCTAGGTCCTTGGGGAGCAGAGGAGAGGGTGCCTGAACTGGTCTTATCCCATAGACACACTGATGAATATCTTGCATATCACCATAGAACCTTTATCCGGCGATGAACTGAGATAGAGACAGAGAACCACATTGGAGCACTGGACTGACCTCCCAAGGTCCAGATGAAGATAAGAAGGGAGAACATGAGAAAGGAGGTCAGGACAGCGAGAGGTGCGTTTACCCACTGAGAAGGTGCGACTGATCTAATGAGAGCTCACTAAGGCCCACTGGACTGGGACTGAAGGAACATGTGATCAGACCGGACTCTCTGAATGTGGCTTACAATGGGGGCTGACTGAGAAGCCAATGATAATGATACCGGATTTTGATTCTACTGCGTGTACTGGCTTTTTGGGAGCCTAGCCTGTTTCCTATACTTGAAAGGAGGGAGGAGGAACTTGGATTTCCCACAGGGCAGGGCACCCTGACTGCTATTAGAACTCGAGAGGGAGGAAGGGGTGGGAGTGGGGGGAGTAGGAGGGAAATGAAAGGAGGGGAGGAGGTGGAAATTTTTAATAAATAAATAAATTTTTAAAAGTGTAATGTGTAATATAAAAACCAAATACCAAAGAACTGGTTCTCTGCCTTGTGTTCAGAATGGTGCTGTGATGACAAAAATGTTACATATTATAAAGATGTGTGTGTGTGTGTGTGTGTGTGTGTGTGTGTGTTTGTGTGTGTGTGTGTGTGTTTTGAAACATTTCTTCAGGTAGCTGCAGAGGCAAGAAGCTGGGTCAAATTTCTTTGGAGCTGTAATTATTGCAGTTGTAAGCTCCACAGCATGGGTTCTGGGGACTGAACTCCACATTCTGCAGTATAAGTAGCAAGAGCTCATTAACTGAAGAAAAATAGTTTCAGTCATCATAAGTAAAACTGTATGCTGTGATAAGTTCATCTTGCATCACCAAGCAAAATTACCATTAAACAGGACACTACAACCCTGAAAGGCTCAGGGTCAGGATTCTGAGTGTCTATATCTAAATCTTGGCTCTGTTATTTGTGATCTGCAGGAATTTGTAAATAAAAAAATTCTTTGAACCTCAGAGAAGAGCATTTAAGAAAAACAACTCAAAATTGTAGACATAAGTTACAATTTCTTGATACTTGCCACCTTATTGTAATGTCATTTCTGTAACTCAGTTTCCTTATCTACAAAACAAGCATGAGTAAAGTGTACATCATAAGGCTATGGAACTAACTGTATATGAAACACTAAACTACATTCATAAGATATAATGCTTTGAAAAGTCAATATATAGAAGCCACATCATTTAATATGTGTACTCAATAATGTCCAGTATAAGTAAGGATTAATATAGTGAAAAATGAAGTTCATCATAAGAGATATATGTGTTATCTTTCAAATTGCTATCTAATTTATATTTTAAAAGCATCTAATCATCTAACAAAGATAAGAAGAAAGTGAGTGAGACAGGTAAAAAGGAGAGAAAGAGAGGGTAGAAGGAAGAGATGAAGAAAGGATGAAATAGAAAAGGAAAGGAGAAAGAAGGAAATCAGAAGGAAAAACACTGAGAAGGTGAAAGACGAAGAGCAAGGAGGAGGAATAAATGATGAAAACAATGAAGAACATCAAAAAAGATGATATGGAGGAGGGAAGGAAGGAACAAAGAGAGAAAGGAATGTGTCAAGGGAGAAATGATAGAAGAATGAAGAGGAGGCATTATGTATGTAAGGGAGGAAAGGTGAATGGTTCAGGAAGAAAGAAAGATGATTGGGATGAAGGGTGTAAGAAAGGAATGAAGGAAAAAAGAGGAGAAAGTGGAGAAATAAAGAATAAGGGAGGAAGAAGAGGTAAGAGAAAGGAGAAAAATGGAAGGAGGGAAAAACAGAGAGGGATAGAAGATTGAGAGGAGAAGAGAAAGAAGGAAAGGAAGAAAAAGTAGGAAAGGAGAAAGAAGGAAGGGAAATGGAAGGGGAGAGGATGAAAGAGAGCAAGGAAGTATAGAAGGAGAGAAAAAGCAAAGGAGGGAGAAAGAGAAGCAAAAGGGACAAAGGAAGGAAGAAGGGGAAAAAGAAAGGAATCAAGCAGAAGGGAAGGAAAATTAAAAAGAGGTTCTAAGAAGAGATTTCATTCTGATAGGAAGTCTGATTACTTTCTTAAAAATTTTGATTTAGTAAAAATCTACTTAACATACATTTTCATACGATTTCACTAAGAATTAAATATTAAAATATGCATACTAAAGAACAGAAATGAAGTAAGAATATTGAGACCAGTAAGAGACTTCTGAAAGTCTTTTTAAAAACAATATATACAACTATTGGGAATTGTTGTCTTTGAAAACAAGCATTGTAATGGTTTCACTGTTCAAATGTGGGCACCATTGACAACTATGGATCCTAAGATGGATAACTTAATGTTCAACTTAATTTTACATTCTATTGCTTATTCCAAAGCAATTAACTAAGATACCTAAGGCCATATGTATACACAAAGCATGCTTCTATTTTTACCATTGATACCTTTTCAGAGTTGCTTAGTTTTAGCTAATATCTTTGGCAAGTTCATAAGTGTCTCATTGCTTAAATAATTGCAAAATTAATAATGAGAAGGACATTGCCCACAAGTGGTCCAATGAGGAAAATTATGTAAATATTTTGTAATATCCATTGAATAGAATAATTAGAAAATTCAACAATCAAGAGTTCTAGAATATTCAGATGTCAGAGTGTTTTGTCCAGCAGATTACTATTTTTAGAAACATTATTAATTTCATGCACAGGTTTTCCCTAGATTTATCAGAACTCTGTGTATATCTCCAGAAATAATACTGGTAATTTCGTGAAGTAAAGGTCATCTAGTGAGCTTCTGAATGCAGTCTGATGACAGAGAAATCATGTCATCTGACTACACAACCAGTTTAATATTTGTCTGAAACAGGAGTTAACGTGACTCCTGAGAGAAGACATCTTACAAGTTATTAACTCAAGGCTGGAGAGGTGACTCAGAAGTTAAGAATACTGACTGCTATTCCTGAGGTCTTGAGTCACCTACACAGAAATGTCATGGGCCTCACAACTATCTGTTATGAGATCTGATGCACTCCTTTGGCAAGTAGGTAAGTACACAGACAGAACACTGTTTACATAATAGATATGCTTTTAAAAAATCTTTTAAAGTTTTTAAGTCAATGATTCTAGTCATATTTATTTATGATGAGGGAACTATGTGCACATGAAAAGAATGACTAGTCTAAATTTATATTAGAAATAAAGACATTTGCAATGCTATGGAATTCCTTGTTATATTGTTTTCAGCATCTACTTATAACGTACTATGGTAACACAAACTATTTTGATGGGATTATTTAAATGTAAATTTCACATAGGCAGGGTATTTGAAAATTGGAAGAAAAGGTTATGATTAAACAAAACATACAAACAGCACAGATAAGCGTAGGGTTAAGAGAAAAAGATCCATTGTAGCTATGTAGGTATGGAAAATAGTTCATTTAGTGGCAGATGCCTTAGATGTGACTTTGGGAACTCTGCACACAGCTTGTGAGGGGAGTTAGAGGAAAACTGACTTAAGTGGCATGCCTCCTACACAGTGTTCTGAGTAGAATTCCTATTGTACAATTGACTGTGTCACTATTTGATCATAAACAATGTATGGAAGTGACTTAAACTATTAGCCTGTAATTTTCTTCTATCCAGGAGCTGCTAAACCTTCTCGGTTACATTGGAGGTATGATTAATAAAAAAAGTTTCCAAAGTAATTTGAACACTTGCTCAAGTCTCCAGGCGGTAGACACATGCTTCCTCTTTCAACTCTCATGGTTTGATGGAAAGGAATTTGAAGCATAAGTACTGGTTATATTTTAGTGGTATTACTTGTGGAACACAAAGTACCAAGCTAGACTCAGTGAAAGTAAAATACAGAAATAATCAAAAGGTACAGGCTTATACAATTCGGAAATAATTGCATGTTTTTAATTACTTGTGGATAGTAGTCAAATATTTTGCAGTTTTGTGATAAAACTAAAATTTAAAATGAAGACACATGATCCAAGTTGTATCATGATCAAATTCTGAAGCAAAATCCCTAGCCCCATGCATATTACATGTACACACACATAAATTTATTCATACATATATACATAATAATCTATTTCTTGAGAGTTTATCAAACAATCCTGGTATTATTAATCTCTATTCCTTCTTCTGTAGGGAGCCGCCTGGATGTGGCCTTGGCCAGATAGTGCCAGCACTCCTACAGCCTGGAGGTATACATATCCTTTGATGTTGCCGCCTTAGGCCGGTGTGCTGGAGCCTTGTTTTGCATTTCAAGAGACTCGGTCTCCTGACCTGTCCCGTGGCCTTGGATCCTAGTAGAATGGCATCAACCAATCAGCATTCGAGCCTCTCACCCTAGAAAAGCGGCTGTCTTTGGATTTTTCGCTCTCTCTCGTCATCCCTGTTCCCCATTCCCCCTTTCAAGCAAGGAGCTCTAATAAATTGTGATTGAGAAGGATTCTTGATTTTGTGACCGTCCATTCCTGCTGGTCAGGGAGCGCGTCGCATTTTGGTGCTGAAAACCGGGACGCCGGATTTGAACAAGCCAAGGAGGGAGCAGAATTCAGAACTCAACACAAAGAGCGGTGACTGACGTCAGGAAATCCTCCAGATGTAAGCTGATTGCTAAGGCTGGTCCAGAGTGGTAATGTTTGCATTCCTTCTTCTATGTTGCTTTGGGTTGCGCTGTGATTAACCAGGTGGTGAGTGCCTTTGTTGCTGCTGTGACTGCAGCTCTAGTCAAAAGTAAAAATAAGTCCGCAGTAGATCAAGCGGCATTTTTCTAAAAGGACTTCCTTGTAAGTAAAAAGGAGGTTTTTTTCTTTAGCCCAGGGGGTAAGTGCGCACCATGGGCAATTCTTATGGAGCCAGTTCGAACCCCAGGGAGATTTATCGCTCAATCCAGGCACTTTTGCGACAGCGTGATTTAAAGATCTCTTCTAGCACTGTCGCTAACATTGTAAAAGACATTGTTGATGTCTCACCTTGGTTTGCAGCTTCAGGTGACCTAACTTTGCCATCTTGGAATAAGCTAGGCAGGGATTTGGAACAAGCAGAAGGTAATATTGGGAGAGGCACACTTCCTTTTTGGAGGATGGTGCGGGACTGCTTGAAGGAAGAACGTAATATAGAGATATTAAAACAGGGTCGCAAGGCATTACAGAAACATCAGGACAGCTTTTCAGAATCAGATCAGAAGGAGGAACAAGAGTGTAGGCCTAGAAAGAAAAAGGAAAAATTAAAAGATAAGGATCCGGAAATAAAAAAAGGAGAAAAGGGGAAGAGAAGCCCCATAGCTTTAGTAGTGAAAGAATTTGTAGCTGGAAATCAGAATCATTATCCTTGGGAGGTTTATAGGCAGGTTAGTGAGATTCATTATAGAGCATGGAAATCACTCCCTAATAAAGGTGAAACAGCTGGTAATTTAACCAAGATTATTCAAGGTGCTGCAGAGCCATTCTCTGATTATGTGGCTAGGATGACAGAGGCAGCTGAAAGAATGTTCGGGAATTTAGATATTTCATTGCCTTTTGTCCAGCAAATAATATTTGAGCAGAGCACCAAGGAATGTCAAAGAGCAATAGGTCCAGTAAAGGGAAAGGGATTAGAAGCCTGGATCAAAGCCTGCCGTGAAGTTGGGGGGCCTCTAACCAATGCAGGGCTGGCGGCTGCTGTGCTTGCTGCTGCCAGAGGTGTCAGAGGAGATAAGGGAAAGGCATGCTTTAAATGTGGACAGTTGGGGCATTTCAAAAAACAATGTCCCAATAGTCATAATGCCTCAGATTCTTCAGGGCTCTCAGCTGCAACATCGCAGAGGCAGCCAGACATTTGTCCCAGATGCAAGAAAGGGAAACATTGGGCTAATGAGTGCAGATCAGCTAGGGATATAAATGGACAACTTATTCCTATGCCTATTCAGTCATTGTCAAAAAACGGATTGAGGGGCCCATGCACCCAGGGCCCAAAAATATTTGGGGCAATTCAGAACACGATGGCAGTCCCCGAGATGACTCCATCGTCCCAACAAGAAGGGCAGCCAAAGGCTCCGGAGGGCTGGACCTCTGTGCCACCTCCAAACTGCTATTAACTCAGGATATGGGAGTTCAGGTCATAGAAACTGACGTGTTTGGGCCATTAGAAAAAGATACTGTTGGCATAGTCTTGGGACATTCATCCTCAATTATGAAAGGCCTGATAGTCCATCCTGGAGTCATAGACCCTGCCTATGAAGGTTGCATTAAAATTCTTTGCCATTCTCCATACGGGGTAGTTTCCATCGCCCCAGGAGACAGAATAGCTCAACTCTTAGTTCTGCCTTCAGGGCATAATAAGCTTCCAGCGGAGGGGCTTGTCTTAAAGGACAAAAGCCTTGCTCCCATGGGAGTAGATTTGGCTTGTTTATCCTTGGAGCTTGATCAGCGACCAATCTTAAATTTAGAAATAGAAGGAAAGATTTTTTCAGGCCTAGTGGATACTGGAGCAGATAAAAGTATCATCAGATCCCAAGCATGGCCAAAACGCTGGCCCTTACAACAGGCCTCCCAGTCCCTTCAAGGGCTGGGGTATGCACAAACACCGCATATAAGTGCTAAGGAGTTAGTCTGGAGAACAGAAGATCAGAGAGGGACTTTTCAGCCTTTTGTGGTTGATTTGCCCATCAACCTATGGGGCAGGGATGTGCAGTCTCAAATGAGATTGAGACTTACAAATGATTATTCTGATACCAGTAAGCAAATGATGGCACGTCAGGGCTATGTTCCCAATAAGGGACTTGGTAAATGTCTCCAAGGTAGACAGAATCCTATTGAGACTGTCTCCAAGTTAGATAGAAAAGGCTTGGGTTTTTCATAGGGGCCACTGAAGCTGTAGCTTCCACACAAAAGACAATGCCCATCCCTTGGCTAGTAGATAAGCCGGTATGGGTCCCTCAGTGGCCCCTTTCCTTGGAAAAGCTGGAAGCTGCAAGACAATTAGTACAAGAACAGTTAGAACTAGGACATTTAGAACATTCTGTATCGCGTTGGAATACGCCTATTTTTGTGATTAAAAAGGCTTCTGGAGGTTGGAGGTTACTGCATGACCTTAGGGCAGTCAATGCTCAGATGCAGGTCATGGGCCCAGCCCAGCAGGGTCTTCCATTGCTTTCAGCAATACCAAAGAATTGGCCTGTAATTTCCTTGGACATCAAGGACTGTTTCTTTTCAATTCCCGTGTGTCCCCAGGACCGGGAAAGGTTTGCATTTACTCTTCCATCTGTTAACAATGAGCAACCCAATGCTCGGTTTCAATGGAAAACTTTGCCTCAGGGAATGGCCAATAGCGCCCTCATATGTCAGTTATATGTAGATGCAGCATTGAGTCCTGTTAGGAGACAATTTCCTACGGTAAAAATTGTTCACTACATGGATGATTTATTATTATCTGCCCCACATCAGGAGACCCTGAAGGAAGTTTTCCAAAAGGTTACATCCCTTTTGGAGGAGCAAGGACTCCACATAGCCTCAAATAAAGTACAAACATCTTCGATGGTGAAATTTTTGGGGACTATAATCACCCCTGAAAGCATCAGGCCTCAGAAAGTGCTTATTCGCACCCATCACCTTAAAACTCTTAATGATTTCCAGCAGTTGCTGGGAGATATAAATTGGATTAGAGGATATCTAAATATACCTCGATCTGAGCTCTTGCCTTTATTTTCCATCTTAGAAGGCAATCCTGATATCTGTTCACCTAGAGCCATGACCCCGGCTGCAATGCAGACCCTTAAGAGGGTAGAATCTGCTATTACTACAGCTCAATTACAGCGAGTGAATCCATCCTTACCAATTTTGCTATGCATTCTCAAAACAAAAAATTATCCCACTGGAGTGTTATGGCAAGATGGACCCCTCTGGTGGATGCATGGAAATTCCATAGGAGCAAGATCTGTTCAATATTATCCAGAATTGGTGGCTGGCCAAGCATTAATGGGAATAAAGCTTTGCTTAGCCCACTTTGCGAGAATGCCTGACAAGTTGATAATTCCCTATACGAGGGAACAGGTAGAAGTTTTGACAGCCACAGTAGATGGCTGGGCTATCCTGCTTTGTGCATTCCCTAATGTTATTGACAATCATGTGCCAAGGCACCCCTTAATAAATTTTGTGGAGAAAAATTTGGTGTATTTTCCCAGGATTACCTCACCCCACCCATTAGAAGGAGCCTTAACTATCTATACAGATGGCTCAAAGACCGGAAAAGGGGCTCTGGTGGCAGGAAATGCTAAACCTGTGGTCTTTCAATTTCGGCCTGATTCCCCCCAAGTCACTGAGTGCTTGGTGGTTTTGGAGGTGTTTCAGAGATTTCTTGAGCCATTTAATTTAATTTCAGATTCACAATATGTGGTCAATGCTGTGGCCTCTCTTGAGGTTGCAGCCTCAATTCACAGCTCAAGTACAGTGTCTAATATTCTTTTACAAATACAAAAACATATTTTAAAAAGAGAAAATCCCTTTTATGTTGCTCATATTCGAGCCCATTCTCTCTTGCCAGGACCTATGGCAGAGGCCAATGCTCAAGCTGATGGTGCTACTCGAGCACTCGCCCTTGTGGCTACAGATTCACTCCAGCTAGCTAGAGATTTCCATCAGCTTTATCATGTTCCAGCGAATACACTTCGCTTAAAGTTTAAGATCTCTAGGGAAAATGCCAGGAGGATAGTAAAAGCCTGTCCCTCCTGCGTGACCATGTTACATCCCCCACATATTGGGGTAAATCCCAGGGGGTTAAAGCCAAACTCACTCTGGCAAATGGATGTGACTCACATCTCGGAGTTTGGCAGACAAAAGTATGTTCATGTGTCGGTGGACACATGCTCTGGAATAATTCATGCCACCCCACTGGCAGGGGAAAAGGTAACTCATGTAAAAATGCATTGCTTAGAGGCCTGGGCAGCTTGGGGAAAGCCAAGTCGTTTAAAAACCGACAATGGCCCAGCATATGCCTCACAGGGCTTTAAAGCCTTTTGCAAGCAATTACAAGTTGAACATACCACTGGCCTACCATACAATCCTCAAAGCCAGGGTATCGTAGAAAGAGCAAATAGAAATTTAAAGGAAATTTTGCGAAAGCAAAAAGGGGGAATAGCTATAGCAGCTTCCCCCAGAGAAAGGATTTCTCTTGCACTCTTTACACTTAATTTTTTAATTCAAAATATTGCTGGAAAAACAGCAGCAGACAGGCATGCCCTGTTTGAAAGCTCTACGGAGCGAGATTTGGTCATGTGGAAGGATGTATTGATTAATAAATGGTGTGGACCGGATCAGGTAATTACCAGATCCAGGGGAGCAATTTGCATTTTCCCTCAGAATCGTGAAGATCCAATCTGGGTGCCAACGAGACTGACAAGAGAAATAAAGAAGAAAGATGATCCAGTGGATGCTGAGTGTCCTGCTGTGGAAGATTCGTGCGGAGGCAGCAGAGATGACACCCTGGGCGGTGTCAAGAGCAACTGTTTCACGTTATCATCTTGAGCAGCACCCTGTGCAACCTCTTATCTCTTAACAATTTTCTGACTGACTCTATTCTGCCTTTCTCCCTCCTTGGGGATGGGTGGGAGCAGAGATATCCTCGGCATGCTGTGTCTAGGTGGAAGTGCTGTATGTCTTTGATTGGTGTGCTACCTGCTAGCCCAAGTGAGGAGGGACAAGGTCTTTGTGGCACAAGCCTTGGCAGTCTTGGAATGTGTATCCTCACCCCAGGTTTGGCTCTCAGCCTCAAAAGAGCTCACAGGCAATTAGCCATGCATAGCCTTTGCACCCTCTAGGGACCAGATAGTCCCACGGCACAGAGGAAGGTATGCATAGGCGGAGGGTGTGCAGACACAGCCCTAGCACTCCCAGGGAAGTAATTGTCCCATTGCACGGGAAGGGTGTGTCTTGCTTTTCTTTTCTTTAATCAGTCCACACATCATGAGGTGGGGACCAGATTGGAAAATAGTTTTGCCTTATTGCTCTAAAAGACAATAAAAGGAGGAGCTGTAGGGAGCCGCCTGGATGTGGCCTTGGCCAGATAGTGCCAGCACTCCTACAGCCTGGAGGTATACATATCCTTTGATGTTGCCGCCTTAGGCCGGTGTGCTGGAGCCTTGTTTTGCATTTCAAGAGACTCGGTCTCCTGACCTGTCCCGTGGCCTTGGATCCTAGTAGAATGGCATCAACCAATCAGCATTCGAGCCTCTCACCCTAGAAAAGCGGCTGTCTTTGGATTTTTCGCTCTCTCTCGTCATCCCTGTTCCCCATTCCCCCTTTCAAGCAAGGAGCTCTAATAAATTGTGATTGAGAAGGATTCTTGATTTTGTGACCGTCCATTCCTGCTGGTCAGGGAGCGCGTCGCATTCTTCCCTCTCATTCGATGTTGAACTATTTACTTCAGAACTGGAGCACTCTCCCTGCCTAGATGAAAGGACCATAGGTTGGGTGGTGAAAGTGTGGAAAATAGCAAGATGCAGGTGACATGAAGTAGAAAACAAGAAATAGAGACAGGGATCAATATTTATTTTAAGTTTAATTTCAGTGCTCAGGATAAGTCACTTTCTCTCTAGAGGATATTTGACAATGTCTTCAATCATTTTCCCACCAAACCCTTAACTTGCTGTTGCTATGTAATGAATAGGAGAGAAGGTTGTTTCATCTCCTGTAGTGTGTCTAACGTTCCTGGTGACAATTAGGTAACATGAAGCATCAGCGGTGTTGAAACTGAGTTGGAGCATATGAATCCTTAGGAATCTAGGAATTAGGATACAAGGAAACCTCTGCAAAGTGTTGTGCTTGCCTCTCAGTCTTGGCTAGATGACTCCATTTCACTTTATTAAGGCATTTTCAAAATAAATATGTTGCTGTTGCTCAGTGAGCAAATTGAGGCATAAGACAGTTACAAGAGATGGGAGTTGACTGTGGCAAACTGCTCAGGGATGTGACAGATTTTGCCTGTCACATTATCATTAGATTTGAAAGTATAATGTTCCATTTGCATGTGGATGTGCCACTGCAGCAATGGAGGCTGGATCTGAGTAGTAGAAGGCCACCAGGGCATCCGTGGGTAGAAAAGTAATGCATTATATATGAAATGGCTCCTAGAGTTGAAGGGGCCCAAAAAGAAATGGTTGCCACATTGGCAGAATTTCTTTGTTTAGCAATTATACATTGTTGTTCAAATGTAAAAGAAAATAGCTGACCCATTTCTAGTTTTCCTTAAAAATTGTGCCAGACTCCTATCTTCCCTTACCTATGCTTCTACTTATTTTATAAATGAACCTCTGATGCACCAGAAAAAATCTGTGTAAAAATTCAAAATAGGCTCTTTACATAATAATAGTAGGAAAGACTTCTTAGTGGTATTTTCAGACTGTTGATGGGTATCTGCAATGGTACATTTGCTGCAAGGAAATACGGGTAACTGGATGGTAGAAGACACCCCTAAATTCCTGAAACACAAGCCTGAATGAAAGAGAGGCTAAATCCTGAATGAAAGAGAACCCCTAAGACCTTGTGAACATGGTGAGCTGTGGAAGGCTGAGTCCATCGCTGATTTTGAACATCTGCTTCCAAAAGATTTTAGTAAGGAATCACAGGATATAATAAAAAAAATAATCAAACAATTTTACACAAGAGATGCTCTAACATTAGTTTTTAATGTCGATATTTACAAGAGTAAATTTTTCCTTTTTAATGCCCTCTCACCATATAGATAGTTAGATATAGGCATAAGTATAAATGACTTAGAAAGTTATGACTTGAAAGATGGGCATTTCCACAGTAAGGGCCTTGACGGTGTCACTCTGAAGACTGTCTTCTACCGTGGTGTTAGTACTTGGAAAACAGTCATTTTGTAGACCTGAGTCCTGAAAATGCCCTAAAGAAAAAGGAAAAAAAAAAAACTCTAACCGTGATGTCTGTGTTATTTTTCTCTTTAAAAAAAAAAAATCTGATTTGTGAACGAGGGAATTTATGGTTCCAGAGAGATAGCGTCCAAATAGAGCTGAGTGAGCATGGCAGCAGATCACTGGAGCAGAACTTTGAGAGATTACAACTTTCCCCACAGCTGGAAACAGAGAGAAAGAACAGGAAATGGATGACGCTGTAAACCCTCAAAGCATGCCCCCAGTCAATTACTTCCTTCTAGGAAGATTCCATATTTTAAAAGTTCCCCAATCTCCTCTACCAACACCACCAAGTTGGGAAGAGTTAGTCAAATACATGGGCCCATGTGGGACATTTCTAAAGCAAGCACAATAAATTAAACAGTTTGCAGATTCACACGGGATTTCCTGAAGAAGGGTCCAGGCAACTCACGAGGCTGAGTACAACATCATGGGAGGTTTCTTTTAGTACTTGGGCAATTTTGTTGAGCAGAGAGTCATTTCTTTTGCAGTCACATCTCAATTTTCACCACCCTGCAGTCTTCCCCTTCTTGTCCCTCTTTATGGGGTCATCTTGAAAGGGTGGCATCACAGAATTATGACTCTAATCCAGATTTCTCAACCCGTGAGTCCTTTTTAGAGGGGTTCTCGAGAACGATCACAAATATCAACTTTTTGCATTAACATTCCTAAGAGTAGCAAAATTATAGTTGTGAAGGAGCAAAGAAAACAATTTCATAGCTGGGGTGACCAAAAATGAGTAACTGCATTAAAGGGTCTCAGCATTGGGAATGTTGAGAACTACTGCAATCAGTCCGCAGATTTTGTCGAGGACTGAACTAGAATTGTTTATGTATTTTTGCTGCCCTTGCTTTTGTCAGGACAAGTGAAATGCTTCCATAAATGCCCAAATGAGACACTAAGGGTCACCCAGACCTATACATCTTTCTATTCACTTCCCATATTCAGTTAGTCACCAAAGTGAATTCTTCTAATTTATCTCCTGTCATTCCTAACTTTGAAGGGAAATTGAGAAAAGATCTTAGGTACTAAGGAATTCCTCATTACTGAACTACATATGTTAAAGCAGGGACTCTTATTCTCTACACGGTTGACATGTGGGGACATATTAATTAGTTAGGAAATATGATATCCTTCTCACTGAAGTTTGCAGGGAAGCATCATTAAACTCTCCTTATCAAAGAGGGTAGCTTACATGTGCAAATCCTCTCAAACAGTAGATAGATTTGATGCATGCAAAAACTAGGTCTTTCTTTCATTTATAAGACATTAAACAAAGCATAAGTATATATGAAGTATCAAAATCTTCTTTGATAATAATACAGAATCACTTAATTAAAGTAACACTTATAAAGGTACAACAAGGAATTGGAAGGTGAAAATTTATACATGTTGCTCATTATTATCAGCAAAGACTTTTGTGTGTTCCTAGCATATTGCATGCTGGTACAACTGTGTTCTTTCTGTTTACAAATAAAATAATGCCAAAGTGTGCCTTATGGCACTTGTCAACTGAATCTGTTTTCTTCTACAAAAATTCCACTAATATTTCGTCAAGTTCTTTAAATGTGTTAAGACTAAAGGGAAAATACAAAAAAGGTATGTTATAATTGTGTTCTCAATTCAAGATTGATAATTATATTTAAGTGCAGATAATTACACTAATAAGGCAAGAGATCCATCCTTTTATCTACAAATTACTATTATATGACTTCTGGAAATTCTTATGACGCACAATTTTACATTAAAGTTGATAATAATAGTATGTTCTAGTATATGCCCCAAACTATATTAGACCACATGAGCTTTCAGTTTCAGCACTGCTGAAATTTGGGGTCACATAATTCTTTCTATGTATCCGAGGATTCCTGTTTCTCTAAGATTCAGAGATAAATCACTGGACATTATCCATCAAATGTCAGCAGCATATCACCTTATGAAGAAAATCAATGTTTCCAGACATTTTCAAATATCCACTATGGCACAAAAGTATTCCAAGATATGATGCACCAAATTATATTGCATCAGTCTCAATCTATGTAAAATAAGCAGCTAAATAAATAAAACATTGCGGAAAGTAATGCCTGTGATAAAAACAAAGTTTGATTGTGTTCATGGAGTTAATATGAATGTTCTTGTAATTATTTGTAACATATCACAAATATGATACTGTATATATAGTAGCATTTACACACTTAAAGAATATAAATATATGGTAAATTAGGAATTAATCATGGCTAAGGGCAGGAGATTATGTTTCAAGTGCTGAAGAATTCACCCGTAGGTGCATAAGTTTTTAAAATAATTATCTGGAATTCAAAACATGTTAATGCCAGTATTCTCCTCATCTGTTTTCTCCTATCAATGATCCCCATTAAATCATTTGTAAAATTACTCTTTCATTATTCTTTCAAACTCACTATGCCAACCTTACCAGCTTCATACTAAAATCTATAATTATTCTTCTTCTCTTAATAACATTTAAGTAATTGATTAAGCACCATTTTGGACTTTTGTAAAACTAGTACCCAATATTTCCTCATATGCTGATTTTCCTGATCTTGTTGTTTCTAGAAATCTTTTGTTTGGTTTTTTGTTTTTGTTTTGTTTATTTTTGTTTGGTTTGGTTTGATTTTTTTTTTGTTTCATTTTGGGGGGGGATGTGGACTTTGTTTTGTTTTTCCAAGCAATGTTTCTCATCCCTGCTGTCCTAGAACTCTCTTTGTAGCCTCAAACTCAGAGGTCCTCCTGCCTCTGCCTCCTGAGTGCTGATATTAGGTGTGAGATGCCACGGCCAGCTTAGAAATACTTTCTACATAGCCAGGGCCTGTCCTTTTTGGTTTGTTTGCTTGTCTGTTTTTGTCTTTCTTTCCAAAATTGATTTTACAAAATTTTTCTCTAAAATTTTAGTCTGTCTATTCCTTTGAGTCATTTTAACTTCCTTTATTTTACATTTTAAGTAAAATATAATTATATGACTCCCCCCTTCCACTTCATCACTTAAGCCCCTTTGATACTGACTCCCTCCAACTCCTTATATGTCCTGCTTTCTAAAATGATTGGGGACGAAGTGTTAAGTGAGTTCAATGCCCCATCACTCTCCACAGTGTCATTTACGTGGGACTCCAATATATTTAAAATAATAAATTTTTCTTAAATGATGATTACATTATGTCCTCAATAGCATTTAATGTCATAAACAGTTGAGTACAATTTTTATTTGTTATTTTTAATAGATACATCTATAAAATGTATTTGATTAATCATGGTTTCTTTTCATTAAAAAGAGACAATTATTAATAATCACATATTCTCAAACAAGAATGAAATTTTCTAGAGAACTCATTTGTAGATATCATCAAATTACTAACAGAACATTCATTTTTCCCATATTTAGCAATGGATATATCTGTATTATTTTGTTCTTGCTTGAACAGTTCACATAAAACAGTGCTTCCCATAAATTTTGATATCATAATGGTTAATCAAGTAATCTAGACATAGAACTTCTATTTGATTTAATAGTGGCAGTTTGCATATGTGTATGTGTGTGGCCTACATATTGCTCCAAGACCTCAGAGAAAGAACAGAGGTGAAAGGGGAGGAAGGTGCGTCCTCCATGAGGAGATCTAGGCATGTCTGAACTCCACAATGAAGTCTAAACATTTGCCTTTCACAACCTTGGGCTTAGAATATACACTGTAACATCCTACCAGTGATTAACTGGCCTTAGGAACTGAAAGAACATTCTCTGTTAGGGAGAAATTATATGACTAAGGAAGCCTACCAGATCTGCTTCAAGTATCATTCTAAGTAAATGCTGGAAATATAGATGGGGCATAAGTTTATGCCAATGTAGACAGAAATTAATATCAGTTTGAAGTGTTAGTATTTATTATAAATGGCATACTTGTTTCCAAAATTAATATTTATTTTTTAGCATAAAATTGCTTTCTTTTCATTTTTTGAAAACCTCATACACATTTACTTTGTATCTGAGTCACAAACGCATCTCCTTGCTCCCTCCTTCCTGCTCCCCCATATACCTCCCATCTGTTGAAATACCCAACGGATCTCTCATCTCCCTCTCTATTTCTTGCCCTCTTTTTTTTTAAGCAAGTCCAATTAGAGCTGCTGATTTGTATGAGATCGTCTATTGGGGTATGAGCATCCTACTAACGTCTACCCCTCCCCAAGCAAAGTCTCCCTCCAATAGCTGCCACCAATTACCATTAGCTGCTCAGTGAGGGGTGGGCTTTGGGAATCCCTTCCCACTCCATGCTAGAATTTTATTTTATTTTTAATTAATTAATTTATTTATTTAAAATTTCCACCTCCTCCCATCCTCCCTTTTCCCTCCCTCTCACCCTCCTCCCCCTCCCCCTCTCTCTCCAGTCCTAAGAGAAGTCAGGGTGCACTGCCCTGCGGGAAGCCCAAGTCCCCCCCCCCCCATCCTAGGAAGGTGTGCATCAAAACAGACTAGGCTCCAAAAATCCAGTACATGCAGTAGAATCAAAATCCAGTATCATTATCATTGGCTTCTCAGTCTGCCCTCGTTGATAGCCACATTCAGAGAGTCCGGTTTGATTACATGCTCGTTCAGACCCAGTCCAGCTGTCTTGGTGAGCTCCCATTAGATGAGTCCCATTGTCTCAGTTGAGTGGGCACTCCCATCCCGGTCCTGCCTTCCTTTATTATATTCTCCCTCCTTCTGCTCTTCATCTGGGCTTTGGGAGCTCAGTCCAGTGCTCCAATGTGGTTCTCTGTCTCTATCTCCATCCCTTGCCAGATGAAGGTTCTATGGTGATATGCAAGATATCCATCTATGTGTCTATGGGAGAAGGCCAGTTCAGGCACCCTCTCATCTGCTGCCCACGGACATTCTTGGGGAAATGCCCATGGAACCTGGGAACTTCTCTAAAGCCAAGACTCTAGCCAATCCTAAAATTGCTCCCTTAATTAAGATTTCTTCTTCCTTGCTACCATATCCACCCTCCATATCAATTAGCCCATTCCCCAAAGTTCTCCCAATCCCCCCTTCTCCCTTCTCTCTCCCCAACTCTCCTTCACCCCAACCCATGCCAACCCCACTGCTCCCAACTTTTGCCCTGCGATCATGTCTACTTCCATTATCGAGGATGATAACTATATGTATTTCTTTGGGTTTACCTTCTTATTTAGCTTCTCTAGGATCACGAACTATAGGCTCAATGTCCTTTGTTTACGGTTAGAATCCACTTATGAGTGAGTACATACCATATTTCTCTTTTCGGGTCTGGGTTACCTCACTCAGTAAAGCGTTTTCTGTTTCCATCTATTTGCAAGCAAAATTCAAGATGTCATTGTTTTTTACCCCTGAGTAGAATTCTAAAGTGTATATGTGCCACACCTTTTATCCATTCTATTGAGGGGCACCTAGGTTGTTTTCAGGTACTGGCTATTACAAATAGTGCTGCTATGAACATAGTTAAACAAATGCTTTTATAGTATGATTGGGCATCTCTTGGATATATTCCCAAGAGTGGAATTGCTGGGTCCTGAGGCAGGTTGACTTCCAGTTTCCTGAGAAACCACAACACAGATTTCCAAAGTATTTGCACAAGTTTGCATTCCCACCAACAATGGATGAGTGTTCCCCTCACTCCACATCCTCTCCAGCATAGGCTATCATTGGTGTTTGTGATTTCAGCCATTCTGACAGGTGAAAGATGGTATCTCAAAGTTGTTTTGATTTGCATTTTCCTTATCGCTAAGGAGTTTGAGCATGTGATGGAATTTACTCAATTGTCAATGCTACTATGTTCCTCCTGAATGCCTTGTCAATGCCAGATAACAGAGGTAGACTCTGTTTCTTTGTCTCTCCATATTACTCTTTGTTTCTTTACTTCTTCTTTATTATTATTTATTTATTCATTTATTTATAAAAATTTCCATTTCCTCCCCTCCACCCAATACCCTCCCATTCCCCCAACTCCCTCTTCAACTTCCTCTCCAGTCCTAAGAGAAGTCAGGGTTTCATGCCCTGTAGGAATGTCAAGTTCCTCCCCCGTCCCTCCAGGTCTCGGAAGGTAAGTATCCCAAAAAGCCAGTACATGCAGTCTAAACAAGACCCAGTGCCATTGTCAATGGCTTCTCAGTCAGTCCCCATGTTAGCCACATTCAGAGAATCCAGTTTGATCACATGCTCGTTCAGTCCCAGTCCAACTGGCCTTGGTGAGCTCTCATTAGATCAGTGCCCTTGTATCAGTGGGTGAACACACTCCTCGCAGTCCTGACTTCCTTTTTCATGTTCTCCCTCCTTCTGCTCTTCATTTAGACCTTGGGGTCTCAGTCCAGTGCTTCAATGTGTGTCTCTGTCTCTATCTCCATTCATCGCCAGATGAAGGATCTATGGTGATATGCAAAATACTCATCAGTATGGTTATGGGTCAAGGCCAGTTCAGGGACCCTCTCCTCTGCTGCCGAGGAAACTATCTGGGGACCTCTCCTTGGTCCTGGGAACCGCTCCAGAATCAAGTCTCTTGCAAACCCTAAAATAGCTCCCTTAATTGAGATATATACCTCCCTGCTCCCATATCCATCCTTCTCCCCTGCCCCCAATTCCATTCCCCCAAGCCATCCCCAATCCTCTCCCTCTCTCTTCTCTCTAACCACCTCCCCTTACTTCTACCCCCCCCACACACCGTGAACACAAGTTTACCTGGCAATCTTGTCTACTTCCAATATCCAGGAGGATAACTATATAATTTTCTTCAGGTTCTCCTTATTTAGCTTCTCTAGGATCACAAATTATAGGCACAAAGACCTTTAATTAAGGCAAGAATCCACTTAGGAGTGAGTACATACCATATTCCTCTTTTTGGGTCTGAGTTACTTCACTTAGTAAAGCGTTTTCTATTTCCATCCATTTGCATGCAAATTCAAGATGTCATTGTTTTTTACCACTGAGTAAAACTCTAATGTGTATATGTTCCACACCTTTTTAACCATTCTTCTATTGAAGGGCACCTAGGTTGTTTCCAGGTTCTGGCTATTACAAATAGTGCAACTATGAACATAGTTGAACAAATGCTTTTGTAGTATGATAGGGCCTCTCTTGGGTATATTCCCAAGAGTGGAATTGCTGGGTCCCGAGGGAGGTTGACTCCCAGTTTCCTGAGAAACCACCACACTGATTTCCACAGTGGCTGCACAAGTTTACATTCCCACCAACAATGGATGAGTGTTCCCCTCACTCCACATCCTCTCCAGCATAGGCTATCATTGGTGTTTTTGAGTTTAGCTATTCTGACAGGTGTAAGATGGTATCTCAAAGTTGTTTTGTTTTGCATTTCCCAGATCACTAAGGAGGTTGAGCATGACCTTAAGTGTCTTTTGGCCATTCAAAGTTCATCTGTTGTAAATTCTCTGTTCAGTTCTGTACCTCATTTTTTAATTGGGATAATTAGAGTTTCAGTGTCTAGTTTCTTGAGTTCTTTGTATATTTTGGAGATCAGACCTTTGTCTGATGAGGGGTTGGTGAAGATCTTCTCCCAGTCAGAAGGTAGCCTTTTTGTCTTACTGACAGTGTCCTTTGCTTTACAGAAGCTTCTCAGTTTCAGGAGGTCCCATTTATTCATTGATTCTCTTATTGTCTGTGCTACTGGGGTTCTACTTAGGAAGGAGTATCCTGTGCCTATGTCTTGTAGACTACTTCCCACTTTCTCTTCTATCAGGTTCAAAGTGGTCAGATTAATGTTGATGTCTGTAATCCAGTTGGACTTGAGTTTTGTGCATGGTAATAGATATGGATCTACTTTCATTCTTCTACAGGTTGACATCCAGTTATGCCAGCACGATTTGTTAAAGAGGCTTTCCTTCTTCCATTGAATAACTTTAGCTCCCTTGTCGAAATTCAGGTGTTCATAGGTTTGTGGGTTAATATCCGGGTTTTCTATTTGATTCCATAGGTCGACATCTCTGTTCTTATGCCAATACCAAGCTGTTTTCAATAGTGTAGCTCGATAATAGAGTTTGAAGTCAGGGATGGCATTGCCTCCAGAAGTTCTCTTATTGTATAAGATTGTTTTGGTTATCCTGGGTTCTTTGTTTTGCGATATAAACTTGATTATTGTTCTCTCAAGATCTGTGAAGAAGTTTGATGGGGATTGCTTTGAATCTATAGATTGCTTTTGGTAGAACTGACATTTTTACTATGTTGATCCTCCCAATCGAAGAGCAAGGGAGATCTTTCCGTTTTCTGGTATCCTATTCTATTTCTTTCTTCAAAGACTTAAAGTTCTTGTAAAATAGGTCTTTAACTTCCTTGGTTAGAGTTACACCAAGATGTTTTATGCTATTTGTGACTATCGTGAAAGATGATGTTTCTCTGATTTCCCTCTATGCTTCTTTATCCTTTGTGTATAGGAGGGCAACCGATTTTTTGGAGTTGATCTTGTATCCTGCCACATTACTAAAGGTGTTTATCAGCTGCAGGAGTTCTTGGTTAGAGTTTTTGGGGTCTCTTATGTACACTATCATATCATCTGCAAATAACGAAAGTTTAACTTCTTCCTTTCCAATTTGAATCCTCTTGATCCCCTTATGTTGTCTTATTGCTATTGCTAGAACTTCAAGCAATATATTGAAAAGGTATGGAGAGAGTGGACAGCCTTGTCATGTTCCATATTTTAGTGGAATGGCTTTGAGTTTCTCTCCATTCAAGTTGATGTTAGCTGTCGGTTTGCTATAAATAGCTTTTATTATATTTAGCTATGTTCCTTGTATCCCCAATCCCTCCAACACCTTTATCTTAAAGGGGTGTAGAATTTTGTCAAATGCTTTCTCAGCGTTCAATGAAATGATCATATAGTTTCTTCTTTCAGTTTATTTATATGATGGATTACATTGATAGATTTGCATATGTTGAACCAGCCCTGCATCTCTGGGATGAAGCCTACTTGATCATAATGGAATATTTTTCTAATGTGTTCTTGGATTCGGTTTGCCAGTATTTTATTGAGAATTTTCACATTGATGTTCATGAGTGAGATTGACCTGTAATTGTCTTTCTTGGTTGTGTCTTTGTGTGGTTTTGGTATCAGAGTAACTGTAGCTTCATGAAAGGAGTTTGGCAATGACTCTTTTCTTTCTATATTGTGAAATACATTAAGGAGTATAGGTATTATCTCTTCCTGGAAGTTCTGCTAGAATTTTGCATTGAAACCTTCTGGTCCTGGGCTCTTTTTGGTAGGGAGGTTTTTGATAACAGCTTCTAATCCTCGCAACTAACAGATCTATTTAGATTGTTCACCTGGTGTTGGTTCAACTTTGGTATATGGTACTTATCTAAAAAAATTGTCCATTTCTTTTACATTTTCAAATTTGGGGCATACAGGCTTTTGTAGTAAGATCTAATGATTCTCTGAATTTCCTCTGTGTCTGTGGTTATGTCCCCCTTTTCATTTCTGATCTTATTAATTTGCATGTTCTCTCTCTGTTGTTTCATTATTTTGCATAGGGGTTTGTCAATCTTGTTGATTTTTTCCAAGAACTAGCTTTTTGTTTCATTGATTCTTTGGATTGTTTTCTGTGTTTCTATTTTGTTGATTTCAGCCCTCAGTTTGATTATTTCCAGTCTTCTACTCCTCCTGGGTGAGTCTGCTTCTTTTTTTTTTTTCTAGAAGTTTCAGGTGTGCTGTTAAGTCTCCAATGTGTGCTTTTCTGTTTCCTTTAATTCGGCACTTAGTGCTATGAACTTTCCTCTTAGCACTGCTTTCATTGTGTCCCATAGGTTTGAGTATGTTGTGTCTTTATTTTCATTAAATTCAAGGAAGATTTTAATTTCTTTCTTTATTTCTTTCTTGACCCAGGGGTGATTCAGTAGTTGACTGTTCAACTTCCATGAGTTTGTTGGCTTCCTGGGGGTAGCATTGTTGTTGAATTTTAACTTTAATCCAAGGTGGTCTGACAAGACATACGTGGTTACTAATATATTTTGTATCTGTGGAAGTTTGCTTTGTTACCGAATATGTGGTCAATTTTCGAGAAGGTTCCATGAGCTGCTGACAAGAAGGTATATTCTTTCCTATTTGGGTGGAATGTTCTATAGATATCTGTTAAGTTCATTTGATTCATTACTTCTATTAATTCTCTTATTTCTCTGTTAGGTTTCTGTCTGATTGACCTGTCCATTGGTGAGAGAGGTGTGTTGAAGTCTCCTCCTACTATTGTGTGTGGTTTGATGTGTGCCTTGAGTTCTAAAAGTTTTTCTTTTACTTATGTGGGTGCTTTTATATTAAGGGCATTGATATTCAGGATTGAGACTTTATCCTGATGAAATGTTCCTGTTATGAGTAAAAAATGTCCGTCTCCATCTCTTCTGATTAAATTTAGTTTGAAGTCAATTTTGTTGGAAATTAGAATGACCACACCCGCTTGTTTCTTAGGTCCGTTTGCTTGGAAAACCTTTTCCCAACCCTTTAATCTGAGCAGATGTCCGTCTTTGTGGTTGAGGTGTGTTTCTTGTAAACAGCACAATGTTGGATCATGTTTTTTTATCCAGTCTCTAAGTCTGTGCCTTTTTATAGGTGAGTTGAGTCCATTAATATTAAGTGATATTAATGACCAGTGTTTGTTGACTCTGGTTATTATTTTTTTTATTTTTATTTTTTTGTGTGTAGTAGAGTTTGTCTGTTTCCCTTCTTTGAGCTGTGATTGTGAAAAGTCGCTAGATGTCTGAGTTATTGTAGGCAGTGTTGGCTTCCTTGGGTTGCGATTTTCCTTCTATTACTTTTTGTAAGGCTGGCTTTGTGGCAACAAATTATTTAAATTTGTTGTTATCCTTGAATATTTTGTTTCCTCCATTGATAGTGAACGATAGCTTGGCTGGGTATAGTAGTCTGGTTTTGCATCCATGGTCTCTTAGTTTCTCCAGTACATCTATCCAGGACCTTTTTATTATTATATAACAAGGGGATTTTTTTTTGATCCAGTCTATTCGGTGTTCTGTATGCTTCTTGAACCTTCATAGGAATATCGTTCTTTAGGTTTGGTAATTTTTCTTCTATAATTTTGTTGAATATATTTTCTGGTCCTTTGATCTGAAATTCTTCTCCTTCTTCTACCCCTATTATTCTTAGATTTGGTTTTTTTTTTATTGTGTCACACATTTCCTGAATGTTTTGTGATGAGAATTTGTTGGATTTGCTGTTTTCTTTGGTCAGAACGTTTATTTTCTCTACGGTGTCTTCAGAGTCTGAGATTCATTCTTCTATCTCTTGTATTCTGTTGGTTATGCTTGTTTTTGAAGTCTCTGTTTGTTTACCTAGATTTTCCATAGCCAGCCGGCCCTCGGTTTGCATTTTCTTCATTGCCTCCATTTCAGTTTTCAAATGTTGAACTGTTTCCATTGCCTGTTTGATTGTTTTTTCTTGGTTTCCCAGAATTTCATTTATGGATTTACTCATTTCTTCAAACTTTTTGTTATACTTCTCTTCCATTCTTTAAGGCAGATTTTACCTCCTGTTTATGTTCCTCTATTATTTTCATAAAGTTCCACTTAGAGTCGATTTCTTCTATTTCTTCTGGAGTAGGGTGTTCAATTCTTCCATTTTTGTGATCCCTGGATTCTGGTGATGTCATGTTGCCTTTCAGGTTGTTGGAGGAATTCTTGCATTGGCGCCTGCCCATCTCCTCCTCTCTGGATGGAACTCCTCAGCTCTGAAGCAGGGACAGCCAGTACTCCAAGGACACAGGAGACAGAAGGGCGACCCTCTCTGGATAGAACTCCTCAGCACTGAAATAGGGACAGTTGGTATTCCAAGGACAAAGGAGACCAAAGGGTGACAGTGGGGGGCAGGGAAGAATCCCCTGGAACACAGAAGACTCTGCCGCAGAAGCTGAGGGGGCGCTGTGCTCTCTTCTGGGACAGTCTGCCCCGGCCAGCACCCACTCACCTCTCTGGATAGAACTCCTCAGCACTGAAACAGGGACAGTTGGTATTCCAAGGGCACAGGAAACAAAAGGGTGACAGTAGGGGCACGGAAGTATCCCGTGGAACATTGAAGACCCTGCCGCAGAAGCTGAGGGGGGAGGGCTGTGCTCTCTTATGGGGCAGTACCCCATGGCTAGCACCCACTCACTTCTCTGTATAGAACTCCTCAGCCTGTTTCTTTCCTTCTTAATATCATTTTCCTACTTGCCTTCTCCTCTCATTTTTCTCTCTCGTCTCTATCTCTGCCTCTATTTTTCTCTATCTCACTTATCGCCACACTTATAAGCACAAGCAGTTCATTCATTTCTTTTATTCATATACATTCATTGAGAACATATTTAGGAAATGTTTCAACAAACCATATCATTCTTTCTTGTATTGTTTGTTTAAAATCAAGGAACCCCTGCTCATTAAGCTGTAGACCACAAAATTAAAGTATGTACCTATGAAATGGACTTAGTTCATGATATATATTTTTAGTCCTTATATCTTCTTATCACTATCAAAAAGTTCCAAGGAAGAATTTGTATTTACTTCTATTGGTAATGTTAGGTAAAACATTTCAAATATCAGTATAATGTCACATTAGGATACTGTAGAGGGTGGATGGAGAATAAGATAAAGAAGAAGGAATGATATAGACGATAAAAGAAAGGAAAGAAAAATGCAGAAAAAAAGGGGAAGAATGAATGATATCCTAAAGTGAAAGGGGGGTCTCAAATAAGAATACAATGTTTAATAACACCTCTGAGAAAAGCAATGTTTATTGATATCTTTTCTTAGCTTTGTAGAAGATAGACTATCTACCAAACTGGTAATTCTTGTGTGTACAGTATATATAGCTGTCTCAGACAGCAATGAATTAGTTACTTTTTTGCTGTCTCAATAACCTAAAGAGATGCAATATAAAGGACCGAAGAGTTTATCTTGGCTCACATTTTGATACATATGGCATTGATCTCATTTTCTCTGTAGTCAGTTACTAGGGGAAAGCTAATATGTGGAGCCACATGAAAAAAATTCAAACCTGATAACAATGGTCTGTTTCCCACCAGTGAAGTTTCACTATATTAAGGATTAACAACTTTCAAAAATAATACCTTTCTCTGGGGACCACATATAGAAACACTAAGTCCAATGGAGGACACTTCATATTCTAACTATAACACATTGTATTATCATCCTAAATTTACATACAAAATATTATACTAGAGAAGAAAAACCACACACCCAAATTTGCACATATCTCTGAATGTGTGTGTACTAGAATTTTTGTGAACAGATATGTTTAATTACACAAGCATGTACATGTATATATGTGCATGCATGTGTAAAACTGAGGTCAACGTATGGTTTCTGCCTTGAACATACTCAACCTTATTTTTTTATGTGTGTGATTTTGTGTTTGTGTGTGTGTGTTTCTGGTGTATATGAATTATCTTTAATTCCTGTGACATATACGTGTGTTACAAAAGTACATGCTTAAGGAGATCATAAAGCTAGGAATCTTGGTACTGCTTTCATTTTCTGCTTTACTTTGAGAAACAGTAATTCACAATAAATGTGCAGCTTGCTGACTCACTCAGGCATGCAGGGCAGCAAACCCTAACATTGTTGTCCTCAAACTTGCATTGCAGTCATATATTGCTGTGCCTGACTTTTCTATGAGCACTAGGGTACTTATAAAACAGTTTGTCTGCAAATTCTTTCTGGCCATACAAATGCACTGAATCTTTTACCTCTATCTTACTATCTCTTGAGTGTTTAGTACAAACCTGGAATGATAAAGTTTGAGTTGGATATTAATACAACCTAAATTTCCCTATACTCTTCAAATATAAAATTTATAATTTGATTTTTATAAAATCAAAAATAAATATAAAATTCAAATATAAAATCTCATTCTCTGAAATGCATTGAAAGCTGAAAATGCTTAGGCTTTCTGACTTAACTCACAGGACTGCAGATGGAGTCAGGAAAAACTCATAGTTCCCAGTAAGCAAACCCCATTGCTGCAGAATAATCAGCTACACTGAAAATCATATAGATCTTTGTAAGCAGGTTATAGGCATGATAGTTAGAAAGGCAAGTCCAAATTATGTTCAAACTTTATTTTCAAAAGTATTTTAATGTCTCTTGCATGCTAAAGGTATACATATAAACTAATTTTTGAGGAACAGAATGTTTTATTATATATAAAATCTTTTCCTTTAAAAGCAATTCACCCTCTTTAGCTTCATTATTTAAATAAAAGCTCACCTTAAAATATTCTTAGCTATTTCCTGCGTGGCCAAATTCCTTCCTCCAATATGTTATAAAGTTTTCAAAAACTCACTCACTAAATTTGATTTTCTGTCTACACAACCAAGAAGTGAAGGTGATAATGTTGGTGTCAGTTTAAATAAAATGTCTCTGAAATAAAATTAGACATAAAAGATTCTTTTTATTCCCTATATTCCCACCTAAACTGATAGTGCTCTTTATTTCATCAACATACTTGACTCGAAATGATGCATTTATCTACTTGTAGTTACAATCACTTATGCCGCAAATGGCAAAATTTGATACAGACAGCAGGAATTTGGGACATTTTCATTCTTTACCATCAGGATCTCCAGAGATATGTAGAAAAAGTCCAATCATGAACTTACTGATGTTTAGTTTGTTCCATTTTCATCTACTATAAGTTTCTAAGATTGTTGAGAATACCTTGTCATTAATAACTACAGAGAAATTCTTGGACTCAAACAGACTGGTCTTTTACCCTTATTATGAATAATTTTTCTTTACATTTGAAAATTTCATACATGTATACAAAGAAATATTATATGTACTCTTCTGCTGTTGCCCTCTTCAATTATCATCATGTTTTTCAAAAATTGCCCTTTTGAATTTCATGTTCTTTTGAACAACCCACTAAATCTATTTAGTACTTTCCATTCATGTGTTGCCATCCACTGGAGCATGATAAACCTACTAGTGGCCACTACTTCAAAAATAATAATGAGCGTTCCCTCCCTCAATAATTATTCACCATCTACAGCTTCCTATCAAGTCCTGAGTACTCGCTATAATCTGCATACCTGTGCTAGAATGTTTTTAGGATTGGTCATATATGGATTTTTTCAAATAACCATGACTATTGTACGTTTGTGTATAATAACCCACAACTGCCCAGCAGACAGCATTTCATAGTGCACTTCTCAACCTTTCAGCTCATACATTCATTCTGCTTCTCCTTCTGTGATATGCTCTAACCTTTAGTATTGAGAGTGGTGGCTCATAAAGATTATCTTTTTACGGGATTTTAGGGGTTTCAGGATCAGCGTTTTGATAAGTTACATATCTATTGACTGCTGTTCACTGCAAAAAATAACTCCTCTGACTAAGCTGAGAGCAGTCAGGTCTACAGGTAAAAAGCAAATATAAACATATAAATGTTTCCAAGGCAGTTTGCCAACATGGGTATTTAACAAAATTCAAATGTTAGGTTCTACCATAGAACCTATAACATCTCCAACCATAGGCTTTTGAACTAGCCCACATTTGTAGGAATGTAATCCCCTCTTATGTAGAAGCCCTAAAATCCAATCAAAAAATGCATAGCTACACACTGGTAGTCATTCCACTCATGTACCAATACCCCCATTTTACCTGATAGACTGGTAATACAACACACAACATCCAATGTTAGGAAAGATAATTGAGATTCCCCCATCAGCAGCCTATACACCTTCCACCTTCTTACACTACAAATGCATGACACTGTGAAGAAAGATTCATGGTCAATTTGAAATTCCTTCCTTCTACACGCTATAGCTTAAGCATATGCTGTCTTCAGCAATAGGTTCTTATCTTTTTGCTATAATATGTAACTAAAGGCAATGACAAAAATCTCATATTGTTTTAGGAACCTCTGTGGCTTCCCTGATCAAAGGGATGTATCCCTTGCATGACTTTGAGATTTTCATTTCATAATCTATATCTCTGGGGAGGAAAGTTGCACACCAATGCAGAGGAATACTATTATAATTCAAGTTTGATTACATCTTTAGTTTTGGCTAACACATCCACTATCCTAAATAAGCTCTCATTTTTTTACATCTGTCATACTGAACATTTTGAACACTAGCTTAATTTCTTTCTCCTACATATATTTTATTATTCCTGCTCTTGTTAATTTATTGTTTGGGTTGTGAGAAAGTAGAATTCCACATAGCTTTCATTGCCCCTTCATTTAGGATTCGATCTTTATTTCCTTACTTCCCACTACTCCTATTTTCCTTTCTGCTTTGTGCCTGGTAGTGTTCTACTTCCTGGGTACATTCACCTACTTCATAGGAGATACTTCATGTCTATAATCACCTAAGGTGTGCTTCCTTCTCCTTGTTTAGTATGTTCTCTCCCAAAATGGTTCCTCCTAGTTTCCTGGCTTCCACTTGTGCTCCAAGTGAAACACAAGAGAAACTACTGAAGCTATAATATTCATGGGAAAGAATACAAACTACCTATAATTCCTCTCTGTTCATTTCCATAGCCCACTTTTTAATTGGATTGATCATTTTCTCAGTGTTTTGACTGCTGTAGGATGAATGCATGCTTAATAATCTGTGGTGTGAATATATACTGAAGATGGTCGTCCATTATGTGGGGAGTCTATTCAGTTATATCAAAAATTTCTTTTATATATATATATATATATATATATATATATATATATATATATATATGTGTGTGTGTGTGTGTGTATGTGTGTGTGTGTGTGTGTGTGTGTGTGTGGTTTTGCTTTGTGAGATCATATTGATCATTTTTGAACTTGTTTTCAGTGCTACTGAGTTCTTCTTCTAGAAGTTCTTGCCTTAATTTACACATGAGCACTTTCAAATCTTTCTGCTAGCAGTTTGGGATATCAAATTTCATGTCAAGATTTTTAACTATCAGTTGTTAAACATTTCTCATAGAGAGTTATTTTTCATTTTCTGTGTATTGAATCCAGTGTTACTAGAACAAATTATTGAAAATATGGGAATTTTTTTCCAGTTTTTATGGGTAGAATCTTTGTCAATAATCAGGTAAATGAGATTATATGGTTATATCTGAGTCCTCAACCTTATTGACTCTGTTCTGTCTTGGTGCCATTTCAATACTGTTTTTATTACTATGGTTCTGTAGTATAATTTGAAATTAAGTCCAATGTTACTTTCCAAAAGTATTTTGTTTGGTATTGCTTTTAAAACTGTGTCTCCATACAAAATTTTGCATTGTTTGTTTTCTAAGTCTGATGAGAACAGCATTGGAGTTTTTTTTTTTAAATAAGGTCTCACATTAAATGTGTAGATGGAGTTAGTACAATGTAATTTTTGTATCAGTTCTTCTTAGTCATGAACTTAACTTGTCTTTCTATCTTTTAATATCTTCTCTATCTTCAGAGTACACCATAAAACTTTTTTTCCCCAAATAAATGGAGAATCAGTCCCAGGAGAAGTTAAAGAAGTTCTAAGATATCTTTTCAATTCTTGGATTAGCTCATTCACTCAGCAACTAGTTATTGAGTAACCATTGAGTGGCATGATGATTTGGAAATAACAGGAAAATTTTACGCATACATGGAGTAATGTTGGAAAGCGGACAAATTAAGTGGGTCTAAACTGCATTAGTCTTGAAATATTTTCAGGCACCAAGCTAAAATATAATATATAAATATATATGCAACATTTCAGCATTATTTAAAAGATTGTTCAAACAGTGCATTTTCAAGAAGTGTTAATTGTGTACACACACATTCCCTGTAGAGAAATATTTCCTTATCAATCATACTTTGACAAGGTTCTAATGAAAATCATGTATTTTCTTTTACAAAGTATTACTAGGATTTATTAGGAATAGAAATAAATAAAAGATAATTAATTTCCATGTTACTGATTTTGATTCTTTCAAATGTAGTCAATCCTAAGAACCTAGTACCTTGTAGATTAAGACTATGCCTATTTTACATTCATTGGTAAAATGAGTAACAACAAAAACTTTTAAGTTAAAGACGACTAGAAATCAGATGATGTGCCAGTTTGTCAAAGTTAGTATAAAGTGAAACAGGCAATTACTGTTGGAATTCCTTGAGTAAGCATTTTTGTCTGTCAGGTTGTACTGGCCTTTGCTCAAGTTTACCGTTTTGACAGTTCTTTGTTAGCTTCATTGTGTCCTATGATATTTGACCAAGTTCCTCCACCAGAAACGACACTTGTAATTATGATAGACCAAACTCCAGATTTTAATCTATAGGGTGATGTTTCAAAAGAAAAACATTATTTTAAAGACTGAAAAGGGCATTTAAAATCAGTCACCTTCTGTGTCAATAACAGATAATACAATTTTAATCAAGTTTTCCCTGCAAACCACAAGTTTTACAAAGTAGATGAAGCTCTAATTATCTCAACTTGACATCACAGTAATAGTAATTAATATTTGTATTTAGTAATACTTGCAGGACAAAGAATTTCTGTAGTTCACAATTACTCTGCTGTGATGTGCTATATAAAAAATGTTCCACGTATAGAATTTGTTAGAGTGAGCTAAAGACAAATAACTGCTGCTTTTTTGGATACAAATCAGGAAATTTATCCTATTATAATTCTTCATTAATGCATTCTTTATTTTCAATCCTCTAATTTCTATTAGAGAACATTATTTCAGTGTATCAAAAGAGTAACTGTTACCTTTATATTATGAATTCTTTAACAACATTCTTGGTAGTGTAAGTTCTTTGTAAAAAAAAATTATCTTATTTCAGTACTTTCTAAAATTTAGTGTCCCTGTAACATTCTTCACATAAGATATTGTAGCATCTGTGTAAAAGAGTAAAAGTTAAAAGGCTATAGTAACTAACATTGCTTCTATTAGTGACCTGGCATTTAATCAGAAAAGCAACTTTAGACTAGTTCTTGACTATGCCTGTATCACAATTAACTCATTTACAAGTGTATGGAAGAGGACTTTATTGTTCTTATTCTGTTTACATTTTGCCAACAAAAAGAAAGATGGAGTGCACATGGTGACCAATATTTTTCTGCACTTTCTGAATCCTTATAATAATCCCATGAGCTAGATATTGATAGCTCCATATTTTTGGGTCTACACTGAGTCTCAGAGTGATAACAGCCATACAAACTGTCTCCCAGTTAATGTATATAACCCCATTCTGAATGTCTCACTGTAGCAATTGACATGGAGGAAGTTCATAATAAATATCATCTGTGGCTATTGTTTCTAATTGAGACTTCTTTCATTGAATTTGAAACCTTTTATGCAAGTTATTTATTGTCCAGTTGTGTGCAGTCTTTCCAATCCCTACTGCCACACAATTATTTATAAGACTTCCTAACATCATCAAGTTTTGGGCTGTGATATTTGTAAAGCAACCCTACATTTGTTTTTGTCTGTTTTTTTTGACATTTTGAATTCAGTTAGTTTTATAGTATATAGACTTGGAAATGACTCCATCAAAGTGTTATGCTCTGAAATGGTTTCCCATCCTAGACCAGACAACATGAATCTGTACTGAGTCTCATGAAGGTATTGCTGACCAATTGAATGAGATATATGCCAGACTACTGTAATATAAAATTAATAGCTATCTCTCTACAAATAATAATATTCCTTGAAGACATTTGGAGCCGATGTAAATATCCAATTATATTTCAAAATTCTAATTAATGTACTTACATTTCCATTACTTTAAAATAAAACCTATATAATCCAGTATTTAAAATCCAATTATACCAATATTTTCTTTTTAAACGTTTTTACTTTAGATGTTTGATGTTAATGTAATTTTTTTCCAAAATTTAATATAGTAACTATATTTATTTTTAGTCTTTTATGAAGGCATGTTCAATTACATAAAAGTGGAGCTGCGATTTCAATTATTACTTTAGTATTTTGTTTCCTTTCACATCTCCATTGTCTACTTTCAATCCCAGCTTGAAATCTAGCTTGAAAATTTGTACTCACCCATAAGTGATTTTTAAAGATAAAGCAAAGAAAACCAACCTACAATCACAATCTCAGAGAACCTAGACAACAATGAGGACCCTACAAGGAATATGCATGGATCTAATATATGTGAGAATAAATTAAAAGATAAGATCTCCTGAGTAAATTGGAAGCATGGGGACCAAGGGAGAGGGTTGGAGCTGAGGGGAGAGGCAGGGAGGGGAGCAGAGAAAAATGTGTAGCTCAATAAAAGCAATAAAAAAAAGAAAAGAAAATTTGCCCTTATTCACTTTAGGGATAATTTCTCTTTGACCTCTGATTACTAACATTTTCAATCTTTCCCATTGAGTGTGACCTTTAAGTTTTTGAAAGTCTCAGTAGACTGTATTGAAGAAAAACTTCATTCTTTGGTTATCTAATTATGATTTTTCTCTCAGTTGCACTAAAAGTTGTGGCCGATGAGAAAAGTCCTACTCATTGCAATAAATGACCAGCTACATGAAATCAGCACGATTTATCACTATGATATTAAACTTGCCAATTCAATGAATTGATTTCTACTAGATTTCCCAACATTTTGTGTGTGAGAGAGTGTGTGTGTGTGTGTGTGTGTGTGTGTGTGTGTGTAAGAGAGAAAGAGAGAGAGAGAGAGAGAGAGAAAGAGAGAGAGAGAGAAAAGTGCATGGGCATCACAGACACATGTCAAGGTTAGAGGTGCACCCTTACCATGGGCTGTAGAATTTTAATTAATGTCAGGGGCCATGAGAGACACAGTAAGTGATAACTAGTTTTCGACAGGCTTACTTACAAGATGAGTGATTGCCTCACAGGGCACCACACCTGGAAATGTCATGGAGTTACTGCCTGTGAAAGCCCATTGCTTCTGTCTGTAATCTCTCTCTTGAGTCACTTCATTCCTTTCGTGAGAACTTCTTTTCTTTCCTAAGAATGGCTTTGCATGTTTTTCTTCTACTTGTGTGTTTATCTCATGAAAACATTCCATCTACTAGGCATTTATATCTGTGGATGATCAGGAAGATTATTTTTCATTTAGATGTATAATTTTTATATATAGAAAATATACTGGGCCATACTTCATAACTGTATCTATTTGTCCCACGAGGACCATAGACACTTAAAAAAGCCTGCTTTGTTCTTTTGCCCAGACTCACTCCACACAACTAACACACTTTCACCTCAGAGAAAGTTCAAAATAGACTGAAGCCTTTTCATTAATAGTTCATAAGTTTAAAACTTTACAGCTATGCACAAGGTCAGAATCTAAGATGTCTAACCAAGGTTAGTCACTACACAAAGCATCCTAAGAAAAGCGTGCCAATTCTTTACTTCCAAGTCTATTTACAAAAGGCCTACGTCTGAAAGATTATCTCATTTGGGCACTGTAACTCTGCCTCCCGGTCGCCATCTTAGTCCAGTAACCTTGGCAATGTATTAGGTTTCTAATCGCTTATTCTAAGAATGTGCTTTTGACAAATGAGAAAATAATTCTTGTAGTTTCTTTATTGCTACAAGGCTCCTGAAGGAGAAGAGTTTTAGAAGAGAATAAGAAGCTAGAAGAAGTGAGGAGAAATTAGAAGCAGTACAGAAGAATTAGAATAGAAACAAAAGAATAAAGTGACTTGCTTGGGAAAGCACATGTGAGGGAGTTTATCTATTCACCTTCAAATTTTTCTGACTTTCCCCCAGTAGCCATAACATTCTCTCTGAATGGGCTACTGGGTTCATTCTCTCTGAACCCTGAAGGGCATTGAGGCTGGTATTCAAAGGCCCTTGTGAAATTCTGGTCCATAATTCTGAGCAGCAAGTGCACCAACACACTGATCCATCTCATTACACCACACTAACTAAACCTATTTATCTCTTTCCTCAATGTATTTGATATTAACCATATAGTATTTGTAGCTATCACTTTTCAGTGGCAAGCCATTCATTATTGAAGACTATAATTTCTTTGCAACACCAAATTTCTTGATTGAATTCATCTTATTTGCTGTACAATCCTAGGCTGGTTCTTTCGTTCATGGTTTCTTGGTGACTGAATGACAGAAGGTTCGTTACCTTGTTTGTCTGTCTTGATGACAGACAAACAAGGCCTGATATCCAAGTCTATGCTCTATGTCTTAGGCTTCTGTTTCCTCAAAGGCTTTTTCAAATTAAAAATAAAATGATGTTTCCCTAGGATCATTTCATTTGTCCATAGAAACAATTTTTATATGTTCTATTTCACAGATTATTAGAAATTTTATTTCTATTATTTCTATGATAATAAATACATCTTTAGAATTCTACATGAAAGCTAAAATATACCTTAACTATAAAAATCTCTTGTCACCTAAAACTTAGCTAAGACATCATGAGAAAGAATGTAGATTTGTCTTTTTTCCCATCAAAGTTAACAAATTGTATAGCAAATTCAATACTATTTGAATTTTAAATGATTGTTTTATTCCAATCCTTTCATCCATTGACTTGCTTTTTTACTTTTCTTTATTTTGTGAAGCTCACGATTATAGTCAGTATTTGAACTGTGCAGATAGAGCATGTCTGAGAGAATATTCAATGTTTTCTCCCTTTATGTTTATGACAATACTTGGAGTAACCTGTGTCTCTAGAAGATGAATATGCAATTAAGTATGTGATTGATATAATAAGATTCTCTTAAAAGAAGCTTCAATTTTTGAGTGACAGTATCTATGACATCATGTTTCTTTCTAATGCAAAGTTATTTATAAACCCAGAACTAAAATTAACTATTCATCAAAAGAGGCCATAAAGGTGTATACATATAGATATCCATCAAAATCACTTAAACAATGACTAGCTATGTCACGTTGTCTACCATTTTTGGTCTTCATTCCCTATGTTTTCTGGAGATACCAAGAAAAAAATAGTGTGGTACGCTTTTCCTCATACATACATTATGTTCATATAACATAAAGGTCACAATGGTTCCTATATCATCTGTGATGTCAAAAATCATCAGAAATTCATAGTACATATAAAAAATGCTTATAATTAACAATTTTAGGAGGACTTCAGCACAGCAAATATATTTTCAGTGCTTTATAAGATTTTCAATCAGAATGAATTTTAATATGTATATGTAGTGATCATAAGTGTTATGGTAATGATTTTCATAATCAATAAAATGTCAACAGCTCATGGATGTGGGAGAGAGAAATGAGATATTTATGTTGACTAGAGGATTGATATAGCAATCTGAAACAAAAGACACAGTTGTTTCACAGAACTGTACCTGCCATATCTCAGATACTGAAAAAAAAAAACTAACTTCTTGCTTTATTTTGCTCCCAGGAAAGCATACTTACCAGTCAAAGTTAGGAGATTCATCAGATACATACAGGTCACTTCACTGTTCAGGATCTTATGGCACGTGGTGCCAGATGTTTTGTAGATCTATTGAGTTGGGATTTAGGGTCTTCAATGCTTTTTTCTGTTGTATTGAGGCATAATCAGAGGTATCTGAAGAAGAGCACTATCCTTGGCTTAAAATGTAAAGATCTAGGCATGAAGACCCCTGATAGCATACGTACTATACATTTCATTCTTTCTGTTTCCAAATCAACTTTAGGCAATCCTGTGAAGTTTAAATCTATCATGGGAATTTAAGAAATGTCACTACCACATAAAAAATTTAGAGCTATATTTTTCTAATTTACCAAGAATTATTATTTCTGAAAATCAAATATATATTGACAACATCACTTACAGTACCTGAACTCTCAGAGAAGGAACCCTAACAGAAGAAATATCTCCATCAGATTGACCTCTAGGCAAGCCTGTATGAAATGTTCTAAATGGAGGATGGATGTGAGAGTGTTTAACACATAGGCTGGTGCTACGTCTGGGAAGGTCGTCCCGGGTTGATAAGACAGTAGGATAGGCAAGCCATGAAGAGAAAAGCAATAAGAAGCATTTGTCTGTGGTCTCTGTTTTAGTTTCTGCCTCCAATTTATTGCCTTAATTTTAGATTTCTCGTCACATGATGCTGCATTATAATCTCTAAATCAAATAAACCCCTTTTCTCCCCATGTTTGTTTTGTTTTGTTTTTTGATTTTTCTAGTCAGGATTTTTCTGTGTAACAATAACAGTCCTGGAACTCATTTTGCAGTCTAGATTGTAGAACTTGAACTCTGCCTCTGCCTCGTAAGTACTGAAATTGTGAACTACCACCCAGTTTTTAGTCAGTGTTTTGGCACAGAAAACAAAATGAAAACAATATGTATTTGAGTATTTAAGTTTCTTAGTAAATACAGATATATTGAAATGAATTTTATTTTCTAGGCCATTCCATCTGGAATTTTTTGTAAGTCAGGTTTATTGGGTTATGATATAATTTACTAAAATAAAGCATTTTAAGCATGTCTCTATTCTGGTAAACAGAAGCAAATCTGTGTATTTACCAACAAAAATGAATAAAGCAGTCCTTTCAATAAATCTGATTCCCTGCTACCTTGCTATAAATTTGATATCTATTGCATAATACACTGAAAGTTTCATAGTAAATCATTTTCCTTTTTATATTAAGCAAAATTGCAATGGTCGTATACATATCAGGCATTTAACTTTTCATTCATAAAGACCATATAAATTGATTTCAATATCGGAAAGTAAGAGTAAAATTAGCATAAACATTTACATGTAATTTACTTCTAAGAGAATATGTACATGAATATTTATTTGGGTTTTGTTAGATATTAACCTTAAAAGTAAAATTTCTCCTTCAGGTGATAAGTACATATTTAGCTTTTTGAAGAAACTGTTAATTGGTTTTGCAAAATGGCTGTATCATTCCATATTCTCATTGGATGCTTGCAGGGTTTCTGTTACTCTGTGTATTCTTTATTTTAATTAAAATAATTTAAATTTTAAATTTAGAGTATTATATCATGACTTTAATTTTATTTGCCTAATTGAGTATATATATATATTAATTGTTAAACTGTCTTTTCTAAATATGTTTTACTAAGTGGAGTATATCCTAATATTTTGTTTGATATACTTCATATTTCTGAAGTCTCAAAATATTTTGTGTCAATTGTGGTTTACCTTTTACCTATCTTTTCTATGATTTCATTTGAAAAAAAAACTAAGTTTTTATTTTTGATAAAGTCACATTTTATGCTTTATTTTTCTTTTCATGAATTTGGTCATTGCCTCTAAGTAAACAAGGATCTAATGAGAAATTAAGATCTTTTTTCCAGTGGTGACCCTTAGGGACTTTATACCTCAGGGTTTAAGCTCTTATGTTTAGTCTCTGAGTAGTGGGCTGAGAGTCATTTTGACTTTTAGACCTTCATTGTTCCAGAATCCATTGTGGTAAGTTGGATTCTTTCACCTTTCTATAAATGAACTGGCTGATAGCAGTATCCGTTTCAGAAGATTCATTGTGCCCGCTTGATCTCAGTATCTATTCTTCTGACAGCAACACACTACCTGGATTACTGAGGCTTTGTGTTAAGTTTTGGAATCAAATCCTGTCCATTATGACTTTTGTCAAAGCCATTTTTTTCACTCTTATTTCCTTTGCTTTCCTAAAGGATAATCAAAATCAGATATCAGATTTCAAAAGGAGTAAAGCAAATCATAACCTGTTCTTTCCAATGGAAGTTACATTCCATCTTCGTAGTATTTTGTGGACAATAGGTAAATCAACCATACTAAATGATTGGGTCCATTCACTTATATCTCCATTTGTTTGGATCATGTTTATTTGATTTCATTGACCTACAGGCTAAATATTTCATTACAAAGATATTACATAAATGTTATTAAATCTTTTGAAATGTACTATCAACAGCATTTGTTCATATAAATTTCAATTTTTTGGGCATGGTATGAAATATATTAGATATTAAAATATTTAACTTATGCAAAGCAATGGTAGTGCACATCTTTAATGAAAGCACTTGGGAGGCAAAGGAAGGCATGTCTCTGTGAGTCTGAGGCCAGCGTGGTCTACAGAAAGAGTTCCAGGTCAGGTCCCAAAACTACACCTGTCTTGAAAACCAAAAATCAAAAAACAAAGAACAAAACAATATCATACAACCTGAAAAAACACAAAGTAAGAGTCTTAATTCTAATAGTTTTTTGTGGGAACTTTGGGCTACTACACCTAAACCAAAAAGATGAGAACTGAGAGGTATGCAGCATAAGTTATAAATCTCAGAATGATAAGTCCTGGTCTCAATCAGAGCTTCAAGAAAGCATGGTGCCCAATGACATTTGATCCCAAATGTTTTAGGTCCTAACCAAAAAAAAATCATCTAATCAACTCCTGAGATACTGATTTTCAAAATATGTATGATTAAAAATAAATAATGTTTGAAGAATCTGAGTTTTGAGACATATTACTTTGCAGCTATGCAAAACTAACTCAATACTTTTCACTGGACCTAGGGTCTGAGTTCCATTATTCTATTTTGTGCTTACAATATGGAGCTACTCCTGTGGCTACTATACTTAGCCCAATAAATTCTCCACAAAGGCTGTACTTACATAGTCTTGCCTCACATTGTGAATACTCCTAGGTCTGGGCCTCCTGGATGGTATTTTTTTTCATTGTTTGATAACTAAACTCTTTTGGAATAGTTGATAGATCTGCTGCAGCAGAATGGGTGATTTCTTCCCTTCTCCAATCATAGATCACTTGATTACAGGCTCAGAATTACTCCTGATCTTATCTCAAGGAGAAGTATTTTTTTACACATTTCACTATTACCAGTACACTTTGGAAGTTTCCCTATGACAACAGTGGCAAGGTTTATCGATATTTCACAATCAGGTTGATTTTTTTTTAACTACAAGTGACCAGAAAGAAGGATCAAGATATCAAGACAGAACACCTACTTTTACTGTATAGGCAATGAATCCTTTCCTCTTAGGACACAAGGGAATCTTTATTACAGTCTCCCAGACTTCTTCTGTCTATATTCATGATTGACTGCCAGTAGAGACTGAAGGGGTTATGAATTCATGACTATAGTTCTCAAAGGTTCTAGGCTTCCATAAAGTTGTGAAAGCTTGCTCAATTGTGAGTTATCTGCATTATTTGCATCAATTTTCTCAGATACTTTAGTGACTCTTTCCTTACTCTGCCACGGTAATGCCGAGTCTGGGTTCCATCTCTTCTATGTAGTTGTACATAATGTTGTACAAAATATTGTACAAAATTGTAATAAGAGGTCACTTGGTCCTCTTATTAATGGAACTTTTTGAGGTAATTAAGAAATTTACACTATCTGGCTTTTTATGTCATTAAAGAAGTAACATGCTTTCAGTCATTATTGTACCCCAGCAGAAGTCTCCCAAATAATTTAAACAATTTTTCCTTACTTTGAGTGCTTTGTGCAACCACTAAAGTATGATAAACGTTTTTCCTAAGTTCATAAGTAAATTACATGATCTGTTAATTTTTCAGTATAATTGATAAAAATCTGATATGAATGTTCTTTACAACACTATCCATAATAGCAATACAGGAAAAGATATTCAAGTTTCTACAACTTGGTGGTATAAGCAACATAACTAAAGGTGAAATTGAACTACTGATGTATGAAACAGCATGGTCACATGTCAAAATCATTATGTTTAACAAAACAAGTCATTCAAAATAGGATGTGCATGATATGATTTCAGTTTTACTTATTAATATTTTTTAAAAGATTGCTAACTGGTTTACCAGCTCTTTCAAGGTGAGAGAAATCTATATAGGATAGTAGTAGGAACTTTAGAACCAGAGAGGTCTATCCAAACTTATTTAATCTGTAATTTAAATTGACAGTTTATGTTATATATCTAAATGTATTTTAAAAATCATTGGATTCACCTTTTTCATATTGGTGTACTTTGAAAATAAATTCAAAAAAACACCATTAAGATTAGACAAGAAATATTTCAACTCTGATACTCACTATGCATCATATCAGACTTGAATTTAGCCATTCTGACAGGTCTAAGACGGTATATCAGAGTCATTTTGTTTTACATTTTCCTGATGGCTAAAAATACTGAATAATACTTTAAGTGTATTTCTGTTATTTGAGATTCTTCTGTTGAGAATTCTCTGTTAAAAACTGTATCCCATTTTCCAGTGGAATTATTCAGTATTTTAATGTCTGGTTTCTTGAGTTCTTTATATATTTTATAGATCAACCCTCTGTCAGATGCAGAGTGGTAAATATTTTTTTCCATTCTGTAGGCTGTGGTTTTGTCTTATTAACAGTATCCTTAGCCTTACAGAAGCATTTCAATTTGAAGAAGTCCCATTTATTAAATATCAGTCTTAGTGTCTGTGTTATTGGTATCCTGTTCAGGAAGTTGTTTCCTGTGCCAATGCATTCAAGGCTCCTTCCCTCTTTCCCTTCTATAGGGTCAGTGTAACTGGATTTGTTTTAAGGTCTTTGATTCACTTGGACTTAAATTTTGTCTAAGGTGATATGGGTCTATTAGTATTCTGCTACATGCTGTTATTTTATTATGACAGCACCATTTGTTGAGGATGTTTTCTTTTTTCCATTGTATAATTTTGGCTTATTTGTCAAAAACAAGGTGCCTGTCGATTTCTGCAGAGTCGTCTACACAATTCCATTGTTTCATCTGTCTGTTTTTATGCCAATACCATGCTGTTTTTATTACTTTAGCTTGATAGTAGATCTTGAAGTAAGGTCTTGTGATTTTTCAGCAAGTTATTTTATTGTTTAGGATTGTTTTAGCTATAGTGGTTTTTTTTAAATTTTTCCATATCAAGTTGAGTATTATGTTTTTGAAATGTGTGAAGAATTGTTCTGGAATTTTCATAGAGGTATGCATTAAGTATGTAGATTGGCTTTGATAAGATTACCATTTTTACTACACTAATTCTACACATTCAAGCATAAGGGATCTTTCCATTTTCTAATACCTTCTCTAATTTCTTTCTTTAAATGCTTAAAGTTCTTGTCATACAGGTCTTTCACTTGTTTGGTTTAGAGTTACCCCAAGGTATTATCTTTTGCTCGTAGCTATTCTAAAGGGTGATGTTTCTCTGATTTCTTCCTTGGTCCATTTATTATGTGTATATAGGATGGCTACTGGTTTTTTTTTTTTGAGTTAATCTTGTAAACTGTCATGTTATTGAAGATGTCCCCTAGTAGAATTTTTGGAATCAGTCATGCATACTATCATATCATTTGCAAACAGTGATAGTTTGACTTCTTTCTCTCCAATTTGCACCCCCTTGATCTCCTTTTGTTGTCTTATTGATCTAGATAAAACTTCAAGTATTATATTGAATAGATACAGAGAGAATGGACAGGCTTGTCTTGTTCCTGATTTTAGTGGAATCACTTTTCGTTTCTCTGTGTTTAAATTATTTTTGGCTGTCAGTGGAATTCTTATATGCACGCTTTATTTGCCCCTGACCTCTCCAAAATCAACTTCAAAACAATCTGGGAAAAAAACTAAACAAAACAGAACAATTTTAGGCAATACATGAACTGTGATGCTGAGATAGAGTATGAGTAGACTTTAACACTTCAAAACCAACAGAAAGCAAAGGAGGTATGCAAGGCTCAGCATAAATTAACTTCACTTCAAACATAATCGTATACAACTTCTGCCTGAAAAGTACCTGTGAATGCAACTCTTTGAGTTGGCTAGAAAGAGGGGGAGCTCTGATTTCATTGGCTGTCAGACATTTCCTTTAGGCAAACCATTGTGTACCTCCCAAGATCAAAAAACATTCTTGCAGCAAAATTTATTCTTAATAAATTTTATTCTTAAATTATTTAATGTATCAGTTATGCATTCCCTACACCAATTATTCATTAAGCAAACTTTATTTAAATGTTTTCCACGTTTGAATATGACATATATTCCATTCCATGTGACATGGGAATAAAAGCAGGATAGCAATGGCATAGTTCTTATGTTTGTAACATTCTATATAATCTCAAGTGTATTTTTGTTTTGTTGTTGGTCTCTCAGATGCTGAGTAAGGCAGGTAATGATTTTTTCATTTCATTTGGAAAACATGCTAGGTTCAGAAACTTTGTATTCTCATGATCTCATAAATAACTTAAAAATTTCAGGTGTATTGATCTCAATGTCCATTCAATTGCTAGTACAGGATCTTAAGCAAAGAACATAAATGAATATCAGATGACTGATTAATTGACAAATGTAATTTTCTATAAGAAAAAGGAACCATTTCTCCAATAAACAAAGTCAGTATTTTGCTCCATCTTTATCCTTATATTTATTCTAGATCCATGTATATTGTGTGTCCCATAGGCCTGAAGCATTTTCAAGAAGGATAAGTAATTAATGGTTGCCTTGATATTTCTAGCTGCATGCCTATTGTCTACTAATATCCCTGTGACATTTTAATGGCTGTGGGTCAGAATACTCTTCAAGGTCCATAATTTTATTTAGCAAAAATTAGTGTGTGCCCTTTCTAATTTATTACAAATGTATCTGGGTTGGTGAAACCTTTTCTTGGTAATCTGCTTCCTCAAGTGATGCATATATTTCATACTCAAAAAGATAGGTTCTTTTTTAAGATTATACTAAAGCAGAGGTATAGGTTATTAAGATTTATTTTCTAAAATCAAATCACTTATTAAAACTTTCACAACTTGGTCAAATACATGGGGAGTTTGTGGCTAATTGAAATATCAACGGTAAGGTATTCATCCATACAGCAATAGTCATTGTAGAAAATGAGTCTTTCAAGTAAAATGTTGTACTTATAATGAATCTGAGTTTCTACTTCTCTCACTTAAGCTATGAAAATTGTAACACATTTAGCATTGTTTTCATCTCCAAGTTTTACCTTTCTATATTCACAAGCTTGCAGTGTTAACCAGAAAGTGACTTATGGCATTTTTAATTCTGGTGATTCCATTATTTCTTTTTAAATATCTGCTTTTATAAATTTTTCTCATCATCAATTGATACACCTAGAAAAGTTACTAACATAACAACCTGCTCAGTTCTTAGATATAAAATTTAGTATATAGACACATGTATACTTATTTAAAAGATAAACCACAACAAGCCCTCATTTGTATCTGCCAAAAGGGTTATTCTATTTTACCAATGACTTTTAGATTTTAAGCAACCTAAAGTATTTCTTAGAGGCAGAAGAGTACTATTTCTTATCTTAATTCAGAATCAAATCATAATAGCTGCATTAGTCATCTTTCTAATTTTTATCTCAATGGAAATAGAATCAAAACCATATAATGCTTAAAAGCTTTAATTATAGTGTCTCATTTTGGATTCTGTCTACTTTCTATTTATATGATTTAAAATGTCTTTATACTCTTCTTATAATATTAAATGAGATTAGTATGATCTTTTTTGTTACTAATATTATATCCTTAAATAAGACCATTGACATAGTCAGATCATGCATGGTTGTCCAATGTCAGCCTTTGCCACATCTTCTACATACACCTGAAGGCTGAGTCCTCCTATTCTTTTCATTCCCAGGTGAGATATTATTCCTAGGAATTCATTGTCTGTAATCCCTGCTCAGATGTCCTATTCTACCACAATTAGAACATTTGGCAATTTGATGTCTCCTCTTTCCTTTGGAAATTGCCTCTCCTACCCAAGATTCAGTATTATAGTCTATTGTCTTAATGTTAATTGTATGCAGGATCCATTCATCCATAAGTGCTGATTTAACCTTTAAAGGCCCACCCAACTATCTTTTTACATTCTAAGATGGAATTCTCAAAAGCCAGAGATTCAATAAGTTCTCATCTAGCCTTTGGGTTTGTTACTCCTATTTTTACTGCCTTGGATAATTTTTGTAAGTCACTGAAGGATTCTCTCTGGCCCTGTTTAACCATGGTATATGATTCAATTAATTTTCCTAGTTCTTGAATTCTGTCTCAAGCATTTAAGGCTGCTATGTGTGATAGGGACAAGATTTCTTCATCGTAAAGAGCTTGAACCTGTTTATCAGCATAAGGGCCTTTGCCAAGAATTTGATCTTGGGAAGTCTCTAGGTCTTTTACTTTTCCCTATTGTTCTAACATTTTTGCTTCTTCTCTGAAATGACATCTAAGTATCAATGCCAGTCCATCATCCAGGACTGTTGAAACTAACTGAATCCAGTCATGTAGTTTGATGCTAGAAGCCCAAGTCTTTATCATCTCTCTAACAAATGCAGAATGTAAGCCATAAGTTACAAAAACTTGCTTAATTTCTTTTAAATCATTCATTCCTGTAGGCATCCACTTACCTTCTTTGGATCCTTTTTGGTCTTTAGAACTTGATGCTTAGTCATAGTAGATACAGGGTAGGAAGCTAAAACCCTGGGTAAGTCATCTCTGACAGCTACTGGCAATGTTTAATACTGTCCTTGTGCCTTCTTTCCCTGTTCATCAGGTCCAATAATTTCTTCAATTATCTCAAATCTTTTTACTATGGTCTTTTGTAAGGCCTGAATCTCCTGGCCTGTACATATATATATATATATATATATATATATATATATATATATATTTCATTGATGCCCATAGCCTCATTCATCACATGTGATTCCAAGGTCTGAAGCTTCTGCTTTAAAAATAACACCTCATTCTTGGACATTACTTGCATTCTGTGCAGATTGCCATCCTGGAGAGATACTCCATCTGCTAATTTATTATAACTTTTAACAAATATTGATTGTCAAATTCAACAGTATGAATTCTTTCAGTTAATTTCTTAGTACCCTTAGATATGGATTTGTTTTTTTCTGTAAAATTAATGTTATTCTTTTTAAAAATATTAATTTTTCAGGTAACTTTTGATTTTTGATGGTATTAATCCTGTCAAATAGCTGTTCATTATTAGTCTGTAAGAATGTATCATTCCTAAAAGTGCCATATTCATTCTTAATGATAGAATATGAAGAAAACTGAGTCCAAATACCCAATAAATTGAAGTATCACCATAACCATATGTCACATATAATACCATCCATAGTATTACCAAAAAAGTCACTAGAAGTTTCAATATTAATGTAGTCTTCAATATTGATTTTTTAATTACCTGTAATAATTTGTTAATTATCTGGTAAACTGTTTTAGATGTAATAATCATTATGGTCCTGCAGATGTTGCCGTCGCGGTGGTGACAAGAATGGTCCTGAACTGCTTTAGTTTCTGAGCCGCTTTAGTTTCCCGCCTTGGTACTGGTTAAATCCTGAGAAATATGCTTTGCTTGACAAATCAAAAGCAATTAATTCTACACACGGAGCAAGAAACACAGAACTCACGGGTAGCGAGCAGAAACAGGAAAGTGTACAAGTCGCCATGAAACAAGGAACCGTGCCAGGGATCCATGCCAGGGAATGCAGCAGTTGTGTATGTGCTTGAGAATTTCCCCAGTTCTTGCATTCAGTAAGCTCCGTTGTGGTGGGGGTTCTACAAAAAACCACTTAGCTAAAAGCAAGCCAAGTGGGCAGGGTTGGGAGAATTTTGGGGCCATGGACCACCAAGACCTTTAGGCCTTCCGCCTGGTAGGTGTGGAGTCTGAATCCACATGGGTGCCAGATGATGAAAGACACTTAAATGAAATCCCACACTAGCTCAGAATTGAGAAAAATAGATGGTTATTTATTGATGGGTAGACTCACAAATCAGAATCTTCTGCTGGAATGGAGAACAGAAACCAAATCCCGCAGCCAGAAAAAAGGCCAGGTACATGCCCTACATTGTCATAAATAGTATAAGAGGCCACGCCCCAGTGGGCGGGTAACTATTGGCTGTAGTATTTACTACAGCAATGCATTTACTAATCCTTTAGGTATTGAAGTACTGAACTCAGTGAATAAACAAGAATGGTGTCGTTAAATAAAATGTATTTTATTTTTATTTTTCTGAGTATTGCCTCATCGTCTACTCTGAAAATCAGTAAAACACGCTTCAGTTCAGCCACACTACCAAAGAGTGATTTTTCTTCCTAGAGATTCCACACCAGAACAAGGGGAGTAATTCCTGTAAGGTTTTAGCAGTTTTTATTTTCAGTCCTTCCACTATTAAATTGTCTAAACATGAATTGTGATATAATTAGGTGTAATAATACTCAATATTTCTTTCTCATACGGCCAAAATAATCAAAGAAAAAGAAGCAATATTCAATTGTCACATATGGGCTGGGTAGTGCTGGTGCATGCTTTTAATCCCAGGACTTGGGAGACAGAGGCAGTTTGATCTTACAGTTAGAGGCCAGACTAGTTTACAAAGTGAGTTCCATGACAGCAAGCACTGTCGCAAAAAAAACAAACCCTATATTGCTAAACAAAATAAAGAACAAAAAAAACAATTGCTACATTAGGAATAAATATCATGTATCAAGGTTACGCAACAAGGATACAAGGATGGCACAGTCACACCTGTCCTGGAATAACAGTCTCCAAGTTAACTGATGATAAATTTCTTTTATTGGTTAAAAGGATGACTTTTCAGATTTCCTGACCATCCAATTCTCTACTGCCTGAAGTGTAAAATTCCCTTTTCTTGATTTGCCTTATTATACTCTTCTTAAATTTAATTTAATCTATGATTATTACAAAATGAAAAGCTAGAAAATCCTGCAGTGGGGATACGATAATCAAAGAATGCAGAGCCCAATTTTCAATGATTTTCTTAAATTTTCACATACTGACAAAGGTCACATTTGAAACTGAATTGAAAGGTAAATTGGATTTTTATTATATTTTCCTTTTAATCTAAAGCTATTCTAAATATAGTCAGTTTAAAATGAGGGTGTTTGTGAATTTCTACTCCTTTTTTTCATTATTTTATTTAAAGTGTGAAGCAATTATCTTCCCTACCTAGATGGTTATATTTTCTTCATTCAAACCACTCTTACTCACTGGTTCTCAATTTAAATATCATATTTTTTAACCATCCGCTTTTTAAAATTTCATGATTTCCTAGCATTGGGTGGTGATTTTTGAAGGGTATATCCTAGAGGAACTTAATTCACAACAACCACATTTCACTTCATCCAGTGTGGATATTTACTCATAACAGTGGGCTAAACCTTATCATGATAACTCTATAATAAGATTTGTGATTGGGTGCACTATTGACACCAGTATTATTCATTTTTCCTAGCATTTCTTTGGCTTTTCAGAGTATGTTGTGTTTCAACATATTTTAAAGACTATTTTTATTTTTAATTACATAATTGTATAATTTCCCCATTTTCTTTGTAATTCATAACTTGTATATAAAATATTTTTAATTTTGTATTTCTATCTCCTTGCATGAATATTTCCATAGGCACTTAGTAGAACTTATGTTGACTCTGTACTGATGTGTCAAGCTGGTAATTTTCACAATATTAATTCTACAAATCCATGATTTTTGTGTGTTAATTTGTTTTCTATCACTTTAAGGAAACCGTTGATGATTTCTACATGTCTTATGGATATATCTTCTATGTATAATCTCATATGACATGCCAATAAAGTTATTTCAGTTTATTCTTTTTATTTGCAATCTATTTTATCCTTCTCTTGTCTATATCTAGCTAGGTCTTTGAACTCCATACTGAATATATGTGGTTACAGCAAGCAGTCCTCCATGTTTCCTGATTTTAATGGGACAACTTAACAGTTTTCTCATTTAAGATAACATTGACTGTGAAATTGTTATACAAAGTATCTGTTATGCTGAACTGTTTTATTTTTATTCCTGTTCTCTCTAGAAATTTATCATGAATTTGTTTTTAATTTCACTAAATGCCTTTATAATATCCTCTGAGTTGCCTGTGTGAGTTTTATCTTTCAGACTTTTCATGATTTATTACATATATGGACTTGCATGTTTTGAGTCAACCTTCCATCTCTAGGTTAAATTCAACTTAACAATTATAAATATTATTTTTTATGTATTACTGTATTTAGTTCAAATATAATTTATTGAGAACATTTATTATATTTTAAGGATATTGCTCTATTTTTCCCATTCTTTTTTATTGTTGCTCTAGTTATGTTTTTAACTTGATTTTTTAGTAGAATAATATTGGATTTGCAGCAATAGTTAGAAAATATATTTCTTTATGAGAACAATTTGAGAATTATTGGCTACAATTTTCTTAAAATGTCTAGTATAATTCTTTTGTGAATTCATATAGTTCTGGGTGTATTTATTCATGATATTATAAGTAATCATTCATTCTTGTTACTTGTTATTTGTCTTCCTGAATCATTGATCCCTTCTTGTTTTAACTTATGTGATTAACTTTATGTGATTCAGACATATCTAGAAATTCATTTATTTACTTTGGGATCAAGGATCTCATCATAAAACCTGAGACTCTGCAACTGGTAGGTGACAAAACAGGGAGCATTTGCCAACATATAGGTAAAAGCTGTGTACTTCATTTGCTTAAGAATCTAGGCCAACACTGATGAATATCTTGCATATCACCATAGAACCTTCATCCAGCGATGGATGGAGATAGAGACAGAGACCCACATTGGAGCACTGGACTGAGCTCCCAAGGTCCACATAAAGAGCAGAAGGACGGAGAACATGATAAAGGAAGTCAGGACCGCGAGGGGTGCATCCACCCACTGAGATGGTGGGACTGATCTAATGGGAGCTCACCAAGGCCTGCTGGACTGGAACTGAACGAGAATGTGATCAGACATTGTCAGAATATGGCTGACAATGAGGGCTGACTGAGAAGCCAATGATAATGGCACTGGGTTTTGATTCTACTGCATGTACTGGCTTTTTGGGAGCCTAGTCTGTTTGGATGCACACCTCTTAGACCTGGATGGAAGGGGGAGGGCCTTGGACTTCCCACCGGGCAAGGCACCCTGACTTCTCTTAGGACTGGAGAGGAAGAGGGAGAAGGAGTGGGGGGAGTGGGAGGGTATTGGGAAGAGGTAGAAATTTTTAATAAATAAATAAATTTAAAAAAAGAAAAAAACAGAATCTAGGCTGATAATAGATAAATGGAACCTCACAAACTAAGTAATTTCTGTAGAGTAAAAGAAGCAGTGAATAGAATATAGAAGAATTATAAAAATCAGAAAAAAAAACTGTCACCAGCTACACATTGGATCAAATTCAATACCTAGAACAGAAATAGAATTCAAAACACCAAGATTCCAAATAAACAAACACAATAAAATTGGACTATGTATTGGAACAAAGGGTCCTCAAAGGGATAGACCTGAGAAAACATTGCACTAACTAAAGTAACCAAAATCAAGAAAGAAAATTGCTGCATGTTCTTCTTCATAGGTGAATCCCAGCTGCAAATTTCTTGATTACAAAATTCTTGACTAGAAAGACCGTATTGGAACATCACCATATGATGTGTGCGGGTTGAAGAACAATGTGTGTGAAATATAGAGTGTGCTTAAAGGGAAAGTAAGGTTTAAATGTGGAAATGAGTGTGAAAAGTGTAGAGTACATAGAGAGAAAGGCTGTGAGAGCAGTAATGTATGACTGCTCAATGTGTAACAACAAGTGAGAGCTGGGTTCACGGACAAAAAAAAATAGGGATATTTTATTCTACTTCCTATAATACTCAAGGAACATTGTAAAGAGGCAGAAACAATGTTGTGTCCCGAGTGATAAGAAGAAGGACCATGAAATTCTGTCTTTTGGGAATTACACAACCAGACCAATTATGCTCTCAGTGCAATGATACTTAGGTTTACTGAGCTTGTATAAGAATGAGCCTCTTAGATGGAGATGGAACTCCATCTCTCTAACCCTTGCTGAACTTATAAATTCTTGGAAGTCCGGAGCCACTTCCTTACATTATGTAACCACTACTGAGCACATCAGGCTCCGTTGAAGAACATCTAGCTGATGCCTCCAGGGACAGCCCTAGTGAAACTTACTGGGTTACAAAAAATGTATGAATATGGAAAACCGACTTGCAGGACAGAAAAGAGCTTGAGAAGAATGAGAAAAAGACAAAAGAGCTTGGGGTGACAGCAATCAGTATCCATTGAATACTTGTATGAAAATTTCAAAGCATAATTTTAACTTTTAAAGTAATTGATTTTTATGAAAAATATAATACGCATAGAATAACTAAGTACATAACTTTCTCTTGGAATAAAATTGAAAGAGAAAAGAATGATATACAATAGTGTCTTAATTTGGTTATTTTGTTTAATATTAGAAAATACTGCATGTGTATCAGTGGGATCTGGTGTGGGTAAAGGGATTTACAACAGTGAATTCAACTTAGTGGTGCAATAAGAATAGAATCCTAAGAGGGAAGCTTGCCTTGTAGAACTGTTGTATCTAGAGGGGAGCTATGCTTCTGTATGCCATTTCATACTCAAAGAAGCTGGCACAGCACCTGCACAGCAGAGTTGATCAATAGATAGATGCTAAATGAATATATATGATTGTTTTTACAGACAAGACCTGAGGCGTGAGAACTAGACTAGTGTTCTCACTGTGAAAATGCACTCAAAGGGAGGGCACTTGGAGCAGAATAAATGAGGTGCATTAGGAAAAACATACAAGCGTCTGTTCATGTTGCAAGGTGGAATCGGGGGTTAAAGCAGTCTGATAAATAACTCAGCTTTATTACAAACTTGAACATACAAAACAATAGAATCATGCTGACATTTGTCTGAAGGAAAGGTAACATCCTTTCACTTTAGACGAGTAATTAATGAGCAAACAGAAAGTAATAAAGGCATGCAATCCCAACATTAACTAGTGTCTAGTTTTTTCAGTGTACATCAGAGTGAACACAACCTCGGGATCACAGCACAGGTCTTTGTCTTGCTCTCTGTCAAATAGTTTTTGTAAATTTCTTTACAATATGTTCAAGATAGCAGGGAAATATATGACCTAAAACAAGACTTTGTGGGAAAGAATCCTGTTGGATGAAGAAAACTTAATATCAAATTTCTATCAATTTACTTATGTTATTGATATAGCTATTTATTAAATTTTTCCTAATTAATATGTACATTTTGTCATTAATTATATATATATTTCAGTGATAAATATTTAACTCTCCAGGTAAAGAATAATTAACTAGCCTGGCAGTAGTGACACAAACCTTCAATCTCAGCACCTGGGATGGGGCAGGCTGATCTTGAGAGTTCGAGGCCAACCCAGTCTACAGAGTGAGTTCCAGGATAGCTAAGACTACTAAGTGGGGAAACTATGTCTCAAAAAGGAAAAAACAAAAGCCAAAGAAGAACAACAACAATTAACCCATAACCCATAAATACAAGAGAGTAATATCACCAAAAGAGCACTAGAAATTACCTGATATATTCACATTTTAATAAGAGTATACATATACAAAACAGTTAAATTTAAAGATAGATGATGGGTTTTATATTTTGAAGAATAAAAAACATAAAAATGATCTATGATATAGAAAGATAATTCACTTAATGAAAGAAAATGTTAAATCTAAGTAACCTTACCTTCATTTCAAAAACCGTTTAATGAACACATTATATAACCAACTAGATATAACCATTTCATGTCATCTTAAACAAGCATAATGTTTCTGTCATCAATAAAGTCTTTTATTTGTTTAAAACATAGAAGAAGGTCTTGAATAATGACAATCAATTAAGAGGACTGGTCTTGCAGAGGACTCAAAATGCACGTAACTCCACTCTCGGTTGCTCTGAAGCCTTTTTCTGGTTTCTACAGGGACCAGATACACAAATGCAGGGTAAACATATACCAACAAAATAAAAATGCATAAGAATATGACAGAGATTTTATTACCTCGTTTTTTAAAAACTAGGATAAGTTTTGAACCAAATTAAATCATCTATAAACATAAAGTTACATGTAAAAACTGAAAAATAATGCAAAGTGATTGTATTAGCAAGTTAAGTTCAGCAGCACATAAAAATATACCATGCTGAAGAAAACTTGAATCTATAAATATTCAAAAATGTCTTTCAAGTAGACACTTCAGTACAATTTGTCACATTATATGTTAGAAAAAGAGTGGCATTTTTATGGAGAAAAAAAGACATGAAATGAAAACAGGAAAAATGGGAAATAAAAGGGGATTCTAAAGGAATAGGAAAGAACTTAGGTAGTCACACCAGCTCTTACGATTATGATACATTTTACAGGATGACAAAATTTATCCCTGTATTGAAATAAATAATTAAGTTGAGATATAATGATCACTAATGACAAAAATGAGAAAACAAGAAACAGAGGAGATGTAAAACTAACTTAAGCACCTGCTGAAAAATGTACAGAGACTGTTCATACACAATTGTATGTCATTTGAAATATAACTGAGCTTCTAAAAATATGAAAAATAATCATTTCAGGAAGCATAAATAAGACCATAGTAATTGAAATTTTGAAAGAATGTTATGATGCCAATTTACAAATATCTGATTGGGGAAAGGTAGATCAAAGACATTTGAAGGAAATTTTACAAATCATTTAATTAATTAAAAAATATTATATTAAAGGGGGAATACTGGGAAAAATTCAACTCACATGAACCTCAGAAAACACTAAGAGAAAGAATGGGAAGAGAGATTAAAATTATCAGTATAGAATGAGAATCCAGTTTAGATGCTGATCATAATAAAAGACAATTATAGAATCTCACGATCATGAGAAGGCTAATTTGAATGAATAAAGATGCACTGTAACTAATGTTCAAAGAAGAAAAACACATTCACAGTTCCTTCACCAAAACCACAAATGCAAAAGCAATAAGAAAGTAGTCTTCCATAGACAACAGAGACAAAAGACTTTCTACTGTAAAACTATGAAAGATAAGGTCAAGTGTGACAGCTAATTGTGTAGATATTTTCCACAGAATGCTGAGTAAGATAACCACAGAGGAAACACTCAAAGCAAATGATGAAAGGTGATCATAATACCCAGATATGTCAAGGAATTCCTTTAAACAAAGACATCCAGTTGGAAAACAGTTGAAACTCAAATATCCCTTAGAAATGCCCATAGGAGCATCTTTTATTAATGCTTTAAAGCTTCACCTCAGCAATGCTGGGGCAGGAAACTGTCTTAGTTAAGGTTTTCACTGCTGTGAGAGACACCATGACCAAGATAACTCTTATTATTTATTTATTTATTTATATATTTATTAATTAAAAATTTCCACCTCCTCCCTGTCTCCTTCCCCCCCTCACACGCCCCACTGTCCCCACCCTCTCTAGTCCTAAGAGTTGTCAGGGTTCCCTGTCCCATGGGAAGTCTAAGATCCTCCCCGCTCCATCCAGGTCTATAAAGGTGAGCATCCAAAAAAATCAGGCTCCCACAAAGTCAGTCCATGCAGTAGAATCAAAACCCAGTGCCATTGTCTTTGGCTTCTCAGTTAGCCTTCATTGCCAGTCACATTCAGAGTGTCCAGTTTGATCACATTCTCCATCACTCCCAGTCCAGCTGGTCTTGGTGAGCTCCCATTAGATCAGTCCCATCGTCTCAGAGGGTGGACACACCCCTCGTGGTCCTGACTTCCTTGTTCTTGTTCTTTCTCCTTCTGCTCCTCATTTGGACCTTGGGAGCTTAGTCCAGTGCTTCAGTGTGTGTCTCTGTCTTTATCTCCATCCATCGCAGGATGAAGGTTCTATGGTGATATGCAAGATATTCATCTGTGTGGCAATGGGACAAGGCCAGTTCAGGCACCCTCTCCTCTGCTGCCCAAGGAACAATCTGAGGACCTCTCTTTGGCCCTAAGAACCGCTCTAGAGTCAAGTTTCTTGCAAACCCTAAAAGGGCTCCCTTAATTAAGATATTTACTTCCCTGCTCCCATATCCACCCTTCCTCCATCCCACACATCCCATTCCCCCAAGCTCTCCTGAATCCTTCCCTTTTTCCTTCTCTCTACCCATCTCCCCTTACATCCACCCCCTAACCCCGTGCACCCAACTTTTACCTGGCAATCTTGTCTACTTCTAATATCCAGGAGGATAAATATATGGTTTTCTTTGGGTTCACCTTCTTATTTAGCTTCTCTAGGATCACTAATTATAGGCTCAATGTCCTTTAATTGTGGCTAGAATCCACTTATGAGTGAGTACATACCGTTTTCCTCTTTTTGGGTCTGGCTTACCTCACTCAGTAAAGCGTTTTCTATGTCCATCCATTTGCATGCAAAATTCAAGATGTCATTACTTTTTACTGCTGAGTAAAACTGCAATGTGTATATGTTTCACACCTACTTTAACCATTCTTCTATTGAGGGACACCTAGGTTGTTTCCAGGTTCTGGCTATTACAAATAGTGCTGCTAAGAACATAGTTGAGCAATTGCTTTTGTGGTATGATAGGGCACCTCTTGGGTATATTCCCAAGAGTGGAATTGCTGGGTCCTGGGGGAGGTTGACTCCCAGTTTCCTGAGAAACCACCACACTGATTTCCACAGTGGCTGCACAAGTTTGCATTCCCACCAACAATGGATGAGTGTTCCTCTCACTCCACATCCTCTCCAGCATAGACAATCTTTGGTGTTTTTGAGTTTAGCTATTCTGACAGGTATAAAATGGTATCTCAAAGTTGTTTTGATTTGCATTTCCCTGATCGCTAAGGAGGTTGAGCATGACCTTAAGTGTCTTTTGGCCATTTGAACTTCTTCTGTTGAGAATTCCCTGTTCAGTTCAGAGTCCTATTTTTTAATTGGGTTAATTAGAATTTTAGTGTCTAGTTTCTTGAGTTCTTCATATATTTTGGAGATCAGACCTTTGTCTGATGAGGGGTTGGTGAAGATCTTCTCCCAATCAGTAGGTTGCCTTTTTGTCTTACTGACAGTGTCCTTTGCTTTACAGAAGCTTCTCAGTTTCAGGAGGTTCCACTTATTCATTGTTGTTCTTATTGTCTGTGCTACTGGGGTTTTACCTAGGAATTGGTCTCCTGTGCCCATGTCTTGTAGACTACTTCCCACTTTTTCTTCTATCAGGTCCAATGTAGTCTGATTAATATTGAGGTCTTTAATCCATTCGGACTTGAGTTTTGTGCATGGTGATAGATATGGATCTACTTTCATTCCTCTATAGGTGGACATCCAGTTATGCCAGTACCATTTGTTAAAGATGCTTTCTTTCTTCCATTGCATAATTTTAGCTTCCTTGTTGAAAATCAGGTGTTCATAGGTTTGTGGATTAATATCAGGGTCTTCGATTCGATTCCATTGGTCAACATCTCTGTTTTTGTGCCAGTACCAAGCAGTTTTCATTACTGTAGCTCTGTAATAGAGTTTGAAGTCAGGGATGGTAATGCCTCCGGAAGTACTTTTATAGTATAAGATTGTTTTGGCTATGCTGTTTTTTTTATTTTGCCGTATAAATTTTATTATTGTTCTCTCAAGGTGTGTGAAGAGTTTTGTTGGGATTTTGATGGGGATTGCATTGAATCTATAGATTGCTTTTGGTAGAATTGCTATTTTTACTATGTTGATCCTCCCAATCCAAGAGCATGGGAGATTCTTCCATTTTCTGGTATCCTCTTCAATTTCTTTGTTCAAAACCTTAAAGTTTTTGTCAAATAGATTTTTCACTTCCTTGGTTAGATTTACCCCAAGATACTTTATGTTATTTGTAGCTATTGTGAAAGGTGATGTTTCTCTGATTTCCCTCTCTGTATCTTTGTTCTTTGTGTATATTCAATTGGGCATAATTGAATTGAATTGCTTAGTTCACTTACAGTTCAGAGATTTAATGTATTATTGTTATGGTTGGAAGCAAGGCAGCATGCAGACAGATACGGTTCAGGAGAAGGAACTGAGAGTTCTTACATCTTGTTCTGAAGGCAATAGCAAGTGAATTTAATCAATGTGCATCCATGACTTGAGCATAAAAGAGACCTCAAAGCCTTCATCCACAATGACAGATTGCCTCCAACAAGGGCACACTCACTCCAAAAAAGACACATCGTTTAATATTGTCACTCACTTTGGGGACCATTTCTTTACAAGAACCAAAGGTGCCTAGAGCTCTAAGCTGTCTTTGCATGGCACAGGGGTTAAGGTTATAGTCTTTAACAAGGTAAGGTGTGAGTAGTACTGTACTACTGATGGAGGTAAGATATAAATAGCAACCAATGGGGATACTAAAAGGACCAGTCTTCAGATATCTGAATAGTGAAGCAGTGAGGTAGCTCCTAAAAATCAAGACACACCACCACAGCATGGTAGAAACCTGTGCCTTTGATTTTCTACCTTTAAATTTAGTCTGTGTGAAATGAACTATACATATTCACACTATATATATTTTAGTGCAGTCAACACTTCTGGCATGCCCTTCAGTCCCTTCCAGCTGTAGCAAATAACATTGATTTAGCTTCTCTTCTGGTGGTTTAACACATGGAAAGGTTGCGTTCAATATTAGAATAAAATATTATATCTCTTTATTTTATTTTAAAAAATATTCATATCCAGCGATTATGAAAATAACATTATTGATCGCAAATTTACATTTTACAATGATTTATTGCAATAAAATTCTATTTAAAAGACATCATGATAGAAAACCTCAATGCTTTACAGGATAAAACTATAAAACTAATATTTTTTATTATAAAGATCAGTGAAAGAAAACAGTAAAAATGTAAAAAGTAACAAAACATTTTAATATATAAAATAATAAAAACATATTAAACAACTCTTAGGTCAAAGGGTGAACACAAAGGGCTGCATTTTTTTTTTAAAAAAATAAGGACAGTAATATTAGGTTACAAAGGAATTTGTGGCATATGTCCAAACCAATTGTGAAGAGAAGTCCAATAATATTGAACACCCTTGGCAATAAAAGTGAGTGGAAAGTAGAACAGACTGTCTCTCAAAACCTCCAGGAAAAGAATGTGACAAAGTAAGTGAGGAAAAGGATTAATGGCAAGCCTTAAAAATGGAGTCTTAGATACAGAATAGAAACTACAAACAAGCAACTTACTAAAGCTGCATAATTCCGAATTATATCCTAAATAGTTTTGTCTATATTTATAATATATGCAGTCCTTATTGCTTGTCAGGAAGATTTTTTTGGCAACTGACAGTGTATGCTATATAAGGCCACAACCAATCAAAATTCAGAAATGTGGAACCCAATGCCATTTGACAGATGTACAAACTATTCCTTCACAAAACCTTAGGAAACACTGCTAAAAAGGGGGCAGAATGATTATAGTAGTCAGAGGACAATGGAGTGTGCTGTGAGATTGAATCTATTAGTAATTTCAGAAACTACACTCATAAACTCTTGCCAACATGTCTGCCTAAACAAGAGCTCAATGTAGAGGTCAACAATAGACTTGCCAAAGTAGACAAAGAAAAGCCCAGGTTTCCTCTAGCCTACACAAGGAACTCCAAACAAGTAAGCAATGCTGAGTGCAGGAGAGATACTCTTCTGTAGGGAAGATAACACCAATTGGTAACCCAACAATAAATGGTGAACTCTGAACACATAAATATGAGTAACATTATTCAGAGCAAGTTACATATATACATATATATATATATATATAATATGTGTGTATAATATATACATATATGCATGTAATAACAATCAATCAAAAAGGAGGTTATGTATAAGAAAGAGAGGAGGAGGGTACTGTAGGGTTTGATGGGAGGAATATTACATGTTCACAGTTAAAAGAAAAAAATTAAATAAAAGGAAAATTGATACATTGTAGAAGTAATAAATTCTTAATCCAAGTTCTGTGTAAAATATTTTTTTTCAAAAATAAAACCAAGGTTAAATGGACAATTTTTTGAGATATTTATCCTAGGAGACAAATTATAATTCAATTTGTATAAGTATGAGAAATTTTATTATAGAATAATTGTGTAATTGTTTATAGACTACCTTCCAAACCTCATTCATCTCAGTGTACTTCATAAAGGAGTTAAATCTAAGCTTAAAAATCAAGAAATATTAATGGAATATAAAATTTTGTAAAGCATTGGAGAAGAATAACAGACATTAAGCTTATATATTGACTAACTTGCTAAAATATAAATAAATCATTTGTAAAATACCTGTATGACATTCTAATTAAGTTTTTCTATTTTAGTGATATGTTTCTTTGGTCAAACATGTCACTATTCATGCAGTTAATTTTCTGGAAATCTTTGTGAAGTCAGTTCTCCCTGTTCCCACTTTCTAGGACTCTGAAGACTATCCTGGGTCACCATAGTCTTCTGTTGAAAACACCACTATCAGACTTTGAACTTCCTTCTGACCCACATTGTAATATTCCCAAGTATACTAGTGACCATAGAATCTAAAGTGCATTAAAATAGAACAAAATAAAAAGACTATTAATTTCAGTAAAGTTAATAGAGTTCAATGGAAAAGTGGTCATAAATAACTCCAGAAATACAGTTATATCAATAGAGCTTAAATTCAAAGGATATGACCGTCTCTCATAATTTAGAGAAACCCTTTACCAAAATTTACCATACAAAACTATAAAATGTACTCAATAAAATGAGAATTAATGATTATATCATTAACATAACAAAATATATTCCTAATCAATAAACAAGCACTTTAGTTAAAAGGAGAGCACTGGAGACTTTATAGACAGAGCCAAGGAATGTCTTTTGTCCAGAAAAAAATAAATGAATAAGAGGTTCCAGCACATGAGACCCAAGGCTTTAAGTGAATCTTACTCAGTTACACTCTAACAGAATGTATTTATTACCAAGTTAGAGGAATTCCCAAGTTGTGTAGAACAGAAGTAGGGCTAAAATGGGCATAGACCTTCCTGGATAAAAGTCACGTGACAGTAATTTATGGATGGGGCAAAATATATGATGAACCCTTAAAAATATAGCTGTCTCTAGAGATGGTATTTCTACTGTCCCTTCAGTACCCTGCATTCAATTATAGATGTGTAACACACATGGGTGTACATGTACACTTTCACACACAGAGAGAGAAAGAGTATGGTTAAAAACAATAGTAGATAGTATAAACAGATATAATCCAAGGGCATTTGGGTCATTATAGATATTTGTGTGGAACATCCGGTGAATTGACTGTGTTTGGGAAACAAAACAAGTGTAACAAACTTACCAAACAATATGAATCTTGTAAAAAATAATCAATGAAGAAAGTTTAATAAAAAATACAATAACAATAATACAGATCTGAAAAAGTAACATTTAACTGAAGAGAAAACACAAAGAAAATCAGTGAAAAAGCTTTGAGAATTCCTAAAATATCATATACAGACAGAACAAGATAGAGTGGAAAGTTGGCCATAGCTGGAATCCTGGAAATAAAAGAGTAAAAGACAAAATCAATATTGGAAAAAATAGTGTCTGTGTCTTTTTTTCCAAAACTAGTTTGTATCTTTGTCATTGTACAAAGAGTCAGAATAGATAAAGGAAAACATGTGATGTGTACATAAAGATATTATAAGGGAAGTTCTGGAAGCTCTTTAACAATAATAAAAATTGCAAAGGCTGCCATTCATAAAAGACACTGATATAAAAGAAATGCTGGAATCAGTTCTTCATTCATAAGGAAATAACTTCAGGGAAAGACATAGAAATTCAGGGAGAAATGAAGCAAAGATGTACTGATTATAGGGTTTGTAGCACCATTAAGTATCACAGAGAATAGCAGTACATGACTGAAATGAGTTTGTAGGTCCTTGGATACTCTGCAAAATTGCACAGACAAGGAAGACAATGCATGAAATGAGATGAAAAAGGCCTAGCAGGACGCTGAAAAATGTGTATTTGTCAGGGTTCAAAGGTTTGAATTAAATATAATGAAAAGTAAAGGGAAACAGATATTTATTTCAATCAAATTATAAAAGTGTTCCAAATGTGCATAATGCAAAAAGGATAAGAATTATATTTCATATAAATATAATAACCAAGTTAAAGTAAAATAAAGAAAAAATAGGATATATATGTATTTATATATAATATATATGTATAATAAATATACACATGCATAATATTCCTTTTTTCTTTAGTTTATGGTATATGTAGAAGAAATATTCATATCTTAACTTTGTGAAACTCAGGACTGAAAGAATGCTGAGTTAAAGAATGCAGTGGAATACCTTAAAATGTAGTCTGTGCGATATGACAAGGATGTTGCATACATGAACTCACAGTGTTGTAGTTACCTGTACAACACATGAAAAAGAAAGAGCTATTTAAAATTACAAACTGCATGGAGCAGGGAAACCAGGACACCTTGACTAATGGAGGAGCACTACTGACAGTTACTTCCTAGTGGAGGAGGGAGGATTAATATTATTGGGTGATATGACCAGTGGGAGATTTTGCATGGACAAGTGAATGGCTCAATACCAAAATGCATGTCAAGCACGTAGAAGTAATTAGATGCAGTGGGTTATTAAATAGCTAAATAAATTATTTGCTATTGAAAAAATGTACATATTCAAAAAGTTTAAATATATATCCAAAATTTAGTTTAATAAAATTCCTAGATTTAAGGTTATAAAAGTAGATAAAAGGAAAAATGTAAGACTCCAACACCAAAAATTCAGGAGGGTAGCACTACCCTTTAATACCAGAACTTGGGACACATTCTGTTCAAGGCCAGTCTGGTCCACAATGTGAGTTGCAGGCTAGCCAAGGCTGTTTGCTATACAGAGGAATTCTGTCGCAAAATAAAAAAGATTCCAAAACTGAAAATTACAATTATCAAAAACCAAAACAACAGAAATTCTTCAATAGCAAAAAATACCTCATAACCACTGACTTCAAAAATAAATTCTGAGTACATAACAATACTACCAAATTTGTTCTCTATAAAATCTAAAGTAAAACACTGATTATATATGTGATTGACAACGGTTTAGAATTTACATGGATAATGGAGAATAGAAGGCAATGAACAGCCAATGAGCCAGAATTTCTGGATTTAAAAACACAACTCTGAAATTGAGGCATTATTTCTTGTTTTAATATTAAGGTGGAGAAATACATGGATATGGGTCCATTTATTGTTAATTGACTTATATCACTGGTGAGAGGGAGATAAAATAATTTGTCTGTGTAGTTGTTGTTAGAATTGTATGCCAGAAGCAAAGACACAATTCTCTCTTTCAACTGCGACAGAATGTAAAGAATAACAGTGCACTAAAGGGTGCCTAGATTCTGTGGGAGACTTCACCACAGATATTTTACTTACAAAAAGACCAACTGAAGGCTGTTCATTTGTGTGAATGTGTGTATGTGTGTGTGTGTGTGTGTGCATGTGCGAGCGCGTGTGTGTGCATGCAGACAAAACAATAATTTGGAAGAGAAAGTAAAACTGGTCTCCAGGCAACTTATTCACATAAGTGCTATCTTTATGCAATGATGAAACACTGAGAATTAGGTAGTTACAATGTCTGAGATGCAGGATAAATTATGCCACGTTGAATGCCTCAAGGACTGTTCAACTAGAAAGCAGCTAAAAGTGTATTTGAAGCATCCATAAATAAAACCTTAAGATGTTTAGAATAGACATGAGGAAGAAGTGGTAGACTTTGTTCCAAAAGGGTCACAACACCCAAAGTGCAATGTATCTGAAACTTTCAGGGTAGCCCATGACAGTCTTTAATACTGATGAGATCACAATGACAAAATATAATCATATCTGGACAATATTAATGATAAATTGAAAGGAGAACATAAAGTTGGGAAGATCACATGAGGGACCCCTGGGGAGAGTTGGAAAAGGTTGTGGTGGAGACATACTATGCAAATACTTTGAATAAATGTATAAAAATTTAAAAGAATAAAATACCATTTAAACATAGTATATTTTTAATTTCATTGGTAAATTATTTTTAACTTCCAAGTATGCTCGATTATTAAACAAACAAAAAAATCAACAGAAAGAAGCCTCTTCTTGTATTCACTCAACTTATACTGAGGGCTATCTCTGTCAGCTGTAGCAATGACTGCATCCTGGCAGTGAGCCAGCACCACAGTTCTCCCACACAAAGAGAAATGACTCCATAAGTTTTGCTGTCAGATCCTCGGGCTTTTGTTTTCTTATTTTCACCCTCACACTCCATTTACATCTCCTCACATGTGGAGAAATTTTTCCTTATAAGTAGATGGAGAAAATGCTTTGCTTATGAAGAAGTTCAAGGGGGCTACAAATTAGCCCTTTTTATATATATAAAAAATTGGCCTCATAATAATACCCCCCTTTATAGAGGCCTCACAAGGGATTTTTCCCCTTTCCATGAGGTATTTAGAGATTAATGGGAATGGTGTCCACATATTTGTGTTCCAGCCAGACTATACCACTTATCTGCAGCCGGTGTCAGGGTCTTAAGACGATTAATCACCTCTCTGGTTCCTGAAATAAAATCTACATTGTATAATTCTTGGACCGAGGAGGGGAAAGGGAATGGTTTGGTTTGGGGCTGCTTCTCATCATTAATTTTCAATTATGATTTCGAGAATCATCGCAGTTAAGATTCACATTGGAGGGCAGAGGGTAAAAAAACCCCAGGGAAGATTAAAAGGGGCCACATAGAGGGAAAGGTCTGGGAATTAGAAAGTTCTTTCTTTCTCTCTCTCTCTCTCTCTCTCTCTCTCTCTCTCTCTCTCTCTTTCCTTCCTTCCTTCCTTCCTTCATTCCTACCTTTCTTTCTTTTAAGGGAATGAAAAATAATATACAATTATAAAATTTCTTACAGGACAGTATAATATATATCCAAACTAAAGTCACAGAGAGGGCAAAATAGAAAGGCTTTTGAAAGGTATAAATAAAAAGAATTAAGCTTCACCTTGACTTAGAATTAAAAATGTGAACCCAACTTTTGTGACTACATCCTTATTCCTACTAAAACTTTTCTCTGCCCAAGGAATATGTTTTGAAATCTCAGAGGTTTGTTCTTTGTCATTCCTACTAGTATAAAATGAGCAAACCTATAAATTTTACCAAATGTGTTAGTTAGAATGCAATTGGGTCCCATATGCACATTAGGAGTGAGTCTTTGTTGGATTAGGTGTGTACTTGTTAGAGGAAGTGTGTCACTGTGGGGGTGGGCTTTGAGGTCTTCAATGCTCAGGATATGCTAAATGTCTCAGATCAGTTTCTTTGCCTGTGGATCAAGATGTAGAATCCTCAGCGCCATCTTTAGCAGTGTCTTTCTGAACACCACAATGGTCTGCCATGATGAAAATGGACTAAACTTCTGAAACTATGAGGCAGACCCAATTAAATGTTTTCCTTTATAGAAACCGTAACTAAGACATATAGGGAAGCTGAATAACAGAAATGTGTTCAGAACTTTAGAAATATCTTTTATAACAAATTTTCCAATTGTAATATTTTAACTTTCATAACTAAATATCATTTTCATACAGAAGCAACTGAAGATTTGGAAACAAAATCATGTGGAGCATATTATAGGTTAGATGCCAAAAAGCCAGCATGTAACTGTCCGTCTCTGGACTCTGAGGCCAATTGAATCTTTAGCAACTGAACCTGAAAGCATTTATTTGGACTTATATGCTTATATCAAAAGGAAGTTCTCATTTTTGTTGACAGAGAATGCTATCACAATTATACACTCCCACGCTATATACCATATTAGATATTAGTCAGTTTTTGATTGTCTATATTTCCATTCAACACCTACATTTCTTTTATGCACGTGTACATATGTGTGTGAAAGTGTGTATGAGTGTGTGTGTGACTCTGTTGATGTATTGGTAGGCATATGCATGTGGAATCCAGAAAACAACCTCATGATCTCATGTGTCTTGAATGTCATTCACTGGTTTTTTTTTGTTTTGTTTTTTTTTTTTGAGATTGGGACTTACAATGGAGATGTTACCAAATATGCTAGTCTCACTGGTTGGTGAACCTCAGACCTCAGGTGTCTAACTATTTCAAGTGTGTCCCAGTACACTAGCTTTTTATATATCCATCAGTGGATCACACTTAGATCCTGGGGTTTGCAAGGAAAAAACTTCAAGTTGAGGCATCCCCCACCAATATCTACTTAATTTCATTTTCTTAATCTTTAAAAACAACACTCACTATAAATGCTTTGGAAAGATCAGTTGTTATCTGCAAAACCTCTGAAAGTAAATCTATTCTGCATTTATTGTTCTTAACTGCTCCTCCACACCATCTCATCATATTGAATTCTCAATCACAGAAGGAACAGTCTTTCTATTGACCAAACAAGGCAGTCAAAAGGTGAGATACTATATATTTCATCATAATTGGTGTGAGAAATTTGAAGTAAACCTCAAAGAGGAGATTCTGCTGACTAGTTTTAAGTCAATTTGATATGAGTCATCTGAAAAAAGAGAATCTCAGGCTCAGCCCCCATAAAATCTGGCTGTAGGTCAATGTAGTGATTGTTGGAGGAGTTCATTGTATGTGGGGCCATCCTTGGGCTTGTGGTCCTGGGTTCTGTAAGAAATCAGGTTGAGCTAGCCATGGGTAACAAGTCAGTAAGCAGTGCCACTCCATGGCCTCTACATCAGCTTCAGTCTCCAGGTGTCTGCCCTGTTTGAACTACTGTCCTGACTTTCTTTAACAATGAATCTGGAAGAATAAACCAAATAAACCCTTTACACCCCAAGATGCTTTTGGTCATAATCCTCCATCACAACAATAGTAACCCTAACTAGGATAGTTCCTGATTCAAATATTCAATCATGTGCTCTCCTGTCATTCTACCCATTTTTTTTAAGAAATCAATATTCAGTAGACTAAACTCAGGAATGAATTTCTCTCTTTGCAGCCTTGAACATCCATGCATTGTGATAAGACTAACATGATGCTTATATCCCCGAGTTAAGATTGCACATTAAAATAAAAAGTTAATTTCTCTGAGATAGTCAATTGAGTATCAAGGCATTGGAGATAGACTAAAGTGTAGCATGAGGGCCGGCTTGTTGGGGTATCTGTTCCACCAGGTACCCCACAGCCCGCAAGCCCCAAAGAAAATTACACACAGGAGTCTATAAGATTATAAACTGATTGGCCCATTATGTCAGGCTACTTATTAGCTCTTATAACTTATGTTACCCCATTATCCTTATCTACATTAGCCATATGGCTTGGTACATTTTTCAGCTGGGCAAGTTGCATGCTGCCTCTTCGGTGGTCTGCGCAGGAGTGGCAGAGGGAGCTTCCTGTTTTCCCAGAATACTCCCAGTCTCTTTGCTCCACCCCTACTTCCTGTCTGGCTTTCCCACCTATACTGCCTGCCTGGCCAATCAGCATTTTATTAAAATGTGATTGACAGAATACAGACAATTCTCCTACACCAGTAAAGAAGTCTCCAAAATACCTACAGGAACCAAAAAGCAATGTTCTCAAGAAAAATTCTGGAGCATTTCTACCATTATAGAAACTCTCATAAGAGTTTTAAGTCTTAAGATTAAATTTGAGTACCTCGAAAGAGGTGTTCATTTTTTTTCTTATCTCTGTTTAACTCTGATTTACATAGTTTATATTTGTATTGAGAAATGTGAATCAGTGGTTAAAATTGGCAGTTAAGCTCAAATCCAGTAATAAACAAATGATGTTAGTCTTTAGTGGATATTTTAAGGATTGGAAGAAAAGAGTATGAGTATGTTTATTTTCCAACTTTAATCATCTAAAATATTACCATTTTCACTGTTATGCTTGCATATTTTAATTGCATAGTGTTTGTAAATATAAAAAGAGCATAACAAATGAATAATACATTTTGAGAGAAACTTCCTGATTAACCAAGATTGAAAACATATCCATGTCTCCAATGAGTAACATTTAAGTTTTCTTCCCTTTCCAATTTTCGGTTTGATCTAGAGGTCAGATTTTTTTTGAAAAATAATTGTGGCCCAGAGGGTTGATAATGGCAAATTTCATGAGAAATTATCCTGTGTTGGTGGAATTTTCAGCTTTATTTTTAAGGTTTATTATGATCCTTTTGTGCTGTTAAGACCAAGTCACTCAATGTGCTTCTAGGGTCAAATAATGCCAAAGAAAACCACTGGAGAACCAGAGATTTACATAGTCAGTGTGTGAGAGGAAATCCTTCATTCAGTGGCAACAGCATGTGTTAAACCTCAAGTTTGATGAGGCTGACACTAGCCTTTATTTATAGAGACTGCTGCCTATAAGGTGTGCAGACAAGCGAGATGAAGAATTTCCTGATGTGTTTACTTTGACGATCATGTGGCAGGAAGGAGTCAAGATATAGCTATTATAGTAAAACATAAAAATTCTGTTCACTACTTGCCTCTAAGAAGGAACTGTAGCACTTACGGTTTAAGGGGTAAAATGGCCTTGTTAAAAAATTAAGAAGTACCCTAACTTCTTCCCTAATGCCAGAAAATGCATTAATACAAATTTATTTTTATCTTTTAGTATTTAAATTAAGTTCATATCAACAAGCATTGATTTTTTTATACACAGAGAAAATTTTAAAACAAGAAATATTTTAATTTCTACTTTTTAAAAATGTATTCCTTACGGGAAGAAAAGGTGGGGACCAAAAACCGAAAGAAAAAAAAATGAAAAAAAAATAGAAGGGGACAGAGCAATTGTATATGAATCAAACAATATGGTCCAGATACTAATTTATGACATCCCATATTAAAATTATGCTTTGAATTATCCAATCATTGTGATCCCAGAGAAACAATAGGATTTAAAGTAACATAGCTTACTCATCTACGATATAGATTTAAGTTTGCCCGTACTTCATGAAGTTTATTAGAGACAAGAGGGAGATGGTCAGGGTACTGACATCAGAGCTTGGAGTATAGAAAGCAATGTTCATCTGACACAGTTGGTATCTACGTGCATGCTGACTGACCTCTTAAAGTGACTATGTACGTGCTAAAATTAGTTCCAATCTAATTTGGAGACCTAGTACTCCTTTGACCTTTACTCCAGAGTCAATATTTAACCCAAAGGTAACAAAAATAAACTGTACTCTGTTTTATGTTTTTCTACATACACTATTTTCTTCTGTTTGTTTTCAAAATTTGTGAGTTATAATTGTTATATGTCTCAGCCAGGCGGTGGTCGCACCCGTCTTTAATCCCAACACTTGGGAGACAGAGGCAGGTGGATCTCTGTGAGTGAGTTGGAGGTCAGCCTGGTCTATAAGAGCTAGTTCCAGGACAGCTAGGGCTGTTACACAGAGAAACCCCGTCTCAAAAAAACAAACAAACAACAACAACAAAAACTCTTCTATCTCTCTTCAAAGTGCCTTGCCTTCTTTTAACGGTTAATCTGTGTTCTCCATGAATTCATATATTGAAACTGTGAAATCTAATGATAAAAAATACCACAGAATTTAGAACTACATCCATATCAGACATAATTAGCGAAATTATCTAGGTTCTCTATTGAAATGGGGCAGACTTCTAATCGTCAAGAAGTATAATTTCTATAACCAAGCAACTCTAAAATTCCAAGAGAATCATGGCAAAGACATTTTTTCCTGGCCATGAGAAAACAGAAGCCTTATAATAGTTTTATTTCAGACTTAAGGCTTCTGGAGCTGTGAACTATCAGGTCTTGGCTGCTGCTGCTGCTGGGCAGTGTGGTCTCTTTGATATGAAAGATGCAGCACAGTCTCATGGAGAATTGTCACTAGCTAGTAAAACTGCAAAAGGTTATGCATGTGGGAACACTAGCATGTCTAGAAAAACTTCCTCCTGAAAATGGTGTTGCCATACTCACGATACATGGACAACGTGTAACTTGCTCTCTACAGTACCACATTTTCCTCCAAGTATGCACATAAGATTAAGGGGTGTAACGCGAGACTTCTAAGAAAGAGGATTTCTCTAATGCTGCTACACGATTCAACTTTATACTGAAGAAATACATAAAAGAAAAGCTGTTAAGCTTGCAGTTTGTGTTGGTTTGCTTCACACTTTGAGAAAGCATACACAATAAATTGCTTAACAATTCAACCCGTTCAGTAGTAAGCAAATAGGAAACTTCAAAGTTCCGTTTTAGAACAGCTAGGAATTGCATGGGGGTGAGCAGATGATTGTATCAGGCATGCACTCTGATTCAGTACCTACAATAGCTGCTAAACCAGAAACTGGATTTAAAACAAAGCCAGCAGACAGCTTAATTTTGAGACTCTCACAGAGAAGCACATGCAAACATAATTAGAGTACTAATTTTGAAAAGGCTAGAGCAGAGCTGTTTCAGTCACAATGTGAGCACGGCAGCAGAAAGTGTTGATATGATTGATATATTGATTTATAGTAAAGCTGGATGCGCTTAGAAAGTATTCATTAATACTAGAAATTAAGAGGAACTGTAAATTTCATGGCATTAAAACTGAACTTTGAAAAATGTACACTAACTTACTCAACTGAAGCAAGATTAAAAGGGCAGAAGCACCCAGGCTGTGCTTACTCATGCAGGCATGATATTTGTGGTGATGTGAAGACAAAAGATGGATTCATGTACAAATGTCAGGAGATAAGGCTGGGAAACAAATGATGTCTAAGGCTGAAAGCCTAAAAGAGCTGACCACAATTGAAAAGGGCCTTTCTTACAAATTCTGGGAAGGGAAAGATTAACATTTCATCAGCCATATTTCTAAGTATGATTAGAACAAGTTTTAAAGTCATCTGAATCTTCTATTGGCAACTTGTATTCCATGTCATTGTATCTGCAGGCTGCTCATTGTAGTGACTCAGCGTGTAAGGGCTGAAACTTCCCCAAATTACCAAATTATTCTTTCTTAAGCCTGAAGACCTATGAGCTCCAATTTGTCTTAAACCATGCATAAAGTCCATTGAGGCTGTGTTCATGGATACTATAATTTACAACTATCTCTTTTGGTTAGCAAGCATTAATCCATGTCTGATCCCATATTTGGACACTATTTCATGCTTTGCTAATTATGGCTCCTTCATTTGCTTATGTATTTACTAAACCTACCTCAGTGTGCACTGGGGACCAGTATATTTGTTTTATGACAAGTGGGAGCTGCACCAAGAGTTCTTCCAGTAGGCTATCTTATTGCTTAAGCATGCTTTCCCAATAACATGAGCAGCTGTAGGAATGTGAATAATTGTTGAGTATGGATAATGAGATACACATTGATCTCCTGGCTCACATAATTTTTACTTTTTATACATTTCAGTATTTTACAGTTTTACATTTTTAATGTCCCTTATAAACATGTGTTGTGAAATCTTGGCCCCAGACTATGGGAAATGGTGGAACATATAGAAGGTGAGGATTCAGAGGTGAAAGTCAGGTCATTGGGAATACATTCTTGAAGCAGAGAGCTAGAATATGGTACTTTGTCTTCTGTGTGGTTTTACTTCCTATTGATCATAACTAAAACAACGCCATCTCCAACGTCATGATGCTTAAGACTGTCATAGGCCCTAAGCAGTAGGCTAAGTGACCCAACAGAAACCTTTAAACCATTAAAGGAAATATAGCTTTTTCTTTACTAAGTTGATTAACCCTGGTATTTAGTTATATGAAAGGAAAGTTAACTAATACACAATACCATGATATTTCATTTTACAGGCAAGATTGCCACTCCAAAAGGGCTCATGACTTTTGCAAAATATAACAGGGATATCCTTAAGTTTGGCCTAGCTTTGTAGTGATTATTCTTGTATACACAGGATCTATAGCTTTCAGTAGTACATTAGAAAGGCTTGGCATCCAGCCTTTCTATCCAGCAGTGCATCTGCCTGGATAAAGTATGAATCTATCTTGTTTTTAAATATGAAGCTGAAAGTTAGCCACACACTGCTGCCAGAACTGCAGGTCAAATGCAACCTCACAGGACAAGCACATTTGCATATTTACTAAAATCATAATGATTTATAAAGAAATCTTTAATAGCTTATTTAAAACATTTTTGAAATTTACATAATAGCAAGCTATTGCTTTCAAAATTTATCATGTAATAAAATATATTGGTATATGTTAAATATATGAAATTATATCTTAATTCATTAGAAGTATTTACAACAAAATTGTGAATTATCTGATTCGAACATACTTTATTACAATAATCCTAGGTACTGAAAACTATCAATTTTTTTATAGATAAGTAGAATTAGGAATAAGTTGTGAAAATGATGCAGGGATCTGTACATAACACAGTGATTTTTTTATGTACATAGTTAATTTTTTTAAAAAATTCTATCTTATAAAGTAAATAATGAAGAAAAAGGTACAAAAATCCCCGACATTGCTCTACACTCTCCAGTCTATTTCTCTTAGAGCAGAAAGCGATTTTATTTATTTTATATCATGAAGTACAATTAGTAATCAAGTAGCAGAGATTTCTCTGTATGTTTTTCAACTTCAGGTAGAAAATAATATCTGATCTTGGCAATCTATCCTTGTAAATAAGTGTAACCTCAGCGAATATTTCCTATCCATGCCATGGAGAGTGATATGAGATTGAGACAACCAACTGTGAAACTTGTCGTGCCCTGAAAGATGCTAACTGAATGACAGAAATTGTTCCCAACCAATTAGAAAGGTTCAATATAATCTTCCTCACTCATAAGATTGGAAAGTAGATAGTCAACACAGTTATTTTTATAAGACACAGCAAACTCGTGAACTGTGACAAGCAGCTAGCATCAGTTTTGATTTTCCATTTTTACAGAGTTCCACACTCCAAGAAGTAGTTGCCAGCATGTCAAGAACTAGGATATAGAAAGAAAACATGTTAAATAATCTCTTTTGTTCAAAGTCGTTTGAAGTAAGCCTCTGGGGACATAGCAACAACATTGGCTCTAATGTGACAGCATCAAAGAGCTTATTAAAATGAATTACTTGAGAGGATTCATTGGTTACGTTTCCCTTGCCTGTAAAAACAAACCAAAGCTGAGAAAGGCAGAAAACCGTCTTGAAGATGGGAAGCACAGTGCCCATATGTGTTTCAATAATACAGAAGGGTGAAGTGTTCCTACTCATATCTTCCATGTACGCTGTATACCTCAGTTAAAGGTTAGCGAGGCAATGTTCAAATGTGTAGACAGCTTGAGAGTTGGTTTTAATAAATAATGAGAATAATATTTAAAGATTTTGATTTTGAAATAATTCTAGGTTGACGTAAGAATGACAATGATCACCCAACTACAGCTGATACAATCTTATATATCCTTAACTTCTCAGGGGAACTAAGAATTAGCGATCGTATATGGTATTGGAAAATTTGTCAATTTATCTCATTTGTTTTCAGATGTGTTATTTTTATTTTTTAAATATTTATTTATTTATTTATTATGTATACAATATTCTGTGTGTATGTCTGCAGGCCAGAAGAGGGCACCAGACGTCATTCCAGATGATTGTGAGCCACCATGTGGTTGCCAGGAATTGAACTCAAGACCTTAGGAAGAGCGGGAAATGCTCTTAACCACTGAGCCATCTCTCCAGCCCCTTCAGATGTTTTAGTAATGTTCTTTGCTGGTTGTATCATTTTTCCTCCAATCTCTTGCCACCTGAGAATGTCATGCATTTCTCTTTTTGTTTAATGTTCCTCTTATTTTTTCTCTTTCCTACTTCTCCTCACTGTTTGCTCTCATTGTCCTTTTATCCTTTCCAGAAGTTTGTGTCAGGTTTTCTTCTTTGAAACCTTTCCTCATTTCATATTTGAGTTTGATGATATCTTATTTTGTCCAGGCAATTGCTATAGATTTTGAGGGAGAACAAGAGACTGGGAGTAAACTGCTTATTTTTTGTTGGCCAATAAGATGGTAACATCATGACTTATTCCTGGTGTTGGTAATCACATGGATATGTACTATGTGGTTGGGAAAATAACCAGTTAACAGCACTCCCCCTTCTATATTTTTATTTGCTGGATTTGGTTACTAATTCCAGTGCATAGCCATGGGAGGTAAGGTAACTTTTCCCTTTCTGGAAAATATAAACAAATCTATAATATATTAAGGTAAAAAAATTTATATGTACTTTGGGATAAATTTGCGGAGGTTAAGAAAATATCCTGTTGCTATGTGAAGGTTTGCCCCTGCTTTTTACCATTTATCAAACATATACAGGAACTACTCCACTACAGTAAGTGGTTCCTTTTTTTTTTTAAATGTCAAGTTCTTTCTGCATTTATTGTTCTGGGTTTTGTTAGGAATACCCGTGACTTTTTACTATGCTTTAGTTTCAGAATCTTGGGTTTGTTTCAGTCTTTGCACATATTACTGGTCACTTGTAATTGAATTATTACCATCCATAATAAAATTTTGTAATTTCACTTTAGTTTGACTATTAAATATATAGTAGCTGTGGCATATTTAGTCATATTAATGTATCTGGAAAATATATTTACATTTTCATAGGAACAGACCAGATATAATAAAAATAGTATGGATATTCCTTCATTATTCAGTATATATCTCAATAAAGCTCTCTTTTGAGTTTTGTCATTTCCCCCCCAAAAAAAAAGTGATTTTAACTTTTTTTTCATTGGTTTGTTTTCTGAAAATCACAAACAGAAGAATAAAATCTATAAAGGACATTACAAATCAAAATTGATACATATGCATGCAAAGGTCAATAAAGAAGAAAGGTCAAGATACTAGAGGAGGAAACTAGAAAGACACATCTGATCTACAGAAGTCCACAGATGGAGACCAGTACTATAAGTATTAAGAGACACACTACAGAGATTTAACTGACGTTCACAGTAATTGTGAAGCTGTAGAGTAAAGATTACAGGATAAAGTATATTCACAAAATGGATAAATAAATAGAAGAACAAGGAACAAGACTAGACACTGAGAATGGTCCCCATTTTGTTGAGGAAAATTAATGAAATAAAGAAAATGAGCTATATCCATATGTATCTAAGATATATATCTTTCTCTATGGGTACTGGAATCCAAACTCCAGTTGTTACAAGTGGACAGCAAGCTCTTATAAGAACGGAACTATGTCTCCAGCTCCTAATAATTTTTAAAAGTGTGAAAGGATTTACACCTGTAGCATTCTGGTGCTTCATGAGCTATACAGTATGCATTAAATTTAATTGTCAGACACAAAATTATTCAAAGTTATTATGTGAGGAGGGTGCAATTTCTCTTTATGCCCACATGCACCTTCCACGGTTTTTGTGCTGAGCATACGGCAGTTGGCATTTCAGTCAGTAGTTCATGTTAAGAAAAAGTGAGATAACAGTAAAACTTGAGCAACTCTTTCCGTAGGCTCTAGTATGTTTGACTAAGATACCAACCAAAACAACAGTTTTGGTCAGAAAGCCTTTCTTAATAATGGAGGCCCTGTAAATCACCTGTGTGAGAAGGTAACAGCTCAATAAAAATAGTGTAGGTCACCTGAAAAACACACAGAATAATTGTAACTGCTCTAGGAGACTTTGAAGTTATGGATTGAGCCAGTGGGAAATTAGCCAGCTTGCCATTATAGCTGAAAAGTGCCGGAAGGCCCCAGCAGCCGGTGTAATTATGCAAGCTTTGTGAGCCTTGAACATTTTGTGATTGTAATGTGTCCTCTTAGCGTTCATAAACTTCTCTACCAACCTGCATCCTTTAAGCTTCTCTCTGGCCTAGGGCTGAGTAACGAAGTAGAAGAGAAAACAAATATTACATAATATTTTCTTTGTAACAAAGGTGTTTCTGGCTGATGTGTTCACGGCTTACACTCATGCTTTCCTTTTCAGTGATCAGCCTGGCTCAGAAACAACCGCCCTGTGCGTGGAGCCTTTGCTTAAAGAACAGCCTTACACACAGCTATGCGTGATTATGAATGGAAGCTGAAAAATAAAATAGGGCAGCTGGGGACAAGCAGGGGTCATCGGTGAGGCTAGAGCCTCACCACTGTCTTAAGTTGTCAGGGCAGTGTTGTGGGATATAGAAGAAGGACTCGTGAGTGACAAATATGGCCTCTTTAAGAAAAACAGAAGTAGAATAATTAAAGAAAATGGTAAAAAAGAGAATATATTTGTCTGAGCTGGAGTTACTGTTGCAGTGATGTACTACCATGAACAAAGCAACATGGGAAGGAAAGATGTATTTTACTTACACTCAACATCACTGGTCATCTTGAACAAAGTCATGGGAGGAACTCAAACAAGGCTGGAACTTGGGGATTGTAGCTGATATAGAGGTCTTGAAGGAATGTGGCTTAATGGCTTGCTTCTCATGGCTTGCTTTGCCATATTTCTTATAAAACCCAGGGACACCATCTCAGAGGTGGTTCCACCCCAAATGGGTTAGGCACTCACCCATCCATCATTAATTAGAAGAATTCCCTACAGACTTGCCTAAAACCCAGTCTTAGGGAGGCCTGTTCTCCATCTTGGTTCCATCCTCTGAGATGAGCATAACTTGGGTCAAGTTGACATAAAACTAGCCAGGATGGAAATTTGTACAATTCAAATACCTTTATATTCATAAAAGACAGAACCCCAAATGAAGAAAAAAATGACTGCTCTCATGAGAAAGATTTCCATTGCTTTTTTTACATGCGCCTGGAGAAAGAATTCCAGATGAGCTTAGATGAGAGAATGAACGAGTGTGTTCCATCAAACTCAAGGGGTAAAATGTTTCTTATTTGTGACCTTTGATACAGATCCCTTGCCAAAGATAGCACTACAGACAAGGAGCGTCTGGGAATATTCAGTTCCAATATCATCTAGGACATTCACCTTAAATTTTGAAGGGCAAAGATGACATTAAGAATTTAGAGAAAATTATCAATTCCCCCATATACAGTTCCCCATGCACGTAAAACTCATTAATCAGGAGTTCCAAAGGTCCTCTGATGCTCTACTGAGGCAAATTATCCTACTAGTTCCCATAAGCAATAACTGAGGCCCCCAACAAGCAATTTCTTATTGCATTCTCTCCCAGGAACGAAGGAACATTTCTCTCTCTGTTAACCCATGTTGACTGCATAAGAGAGGCTAGATTTTATAGATAAGAACTCCTAGACAAAGAGTGTCTACTGCTGCTGGTTAGCTGGCAGAGATTCAAGAATGAGACATGTGGCCATCCGTTTCTTACTCTTTTGTTCACAAGGCCACTGTTCACATCCAATCTTACCCTTGATTTTCACACTGTCAAGAGGGAGCTAGAATTTCGCAGATATGTCCCTGGAGGCAAGCAATTCAACCCACAAAAGAAGTCCAAGACATATTTCCTTACTGTTTTGCCATAACTTAACAAAGTATTAACATGTTGCTGCTCCATTTAAAGAAACATTTCTGTAACGAGACATACATTGAAACAGAAGACCTCATTCACAATGTGCAAACTTAACTTTGTTATTTATAAGAATTATTTCATAGCTACCAATTTACACTTAAGGAATCAGGAAAATAATGTCAACTACTGTCTAGTACTTTTTGTATTTTAATACAAAATTCAAAACAGTGAAATATAATAAAATGTGATAGTGATTTTAAAATAGTGAGAATAGTGATTAGATAATTAAATATAATTTTAAATGACTTTCTCATTTTGCATTCTTTCCATTATTCAGTGATCTTCTTTGGTAGCTGGAGATGAAAGCCCACAGTAGCAAAATTATTACTCTCTGAATGTGTTCACCTTTTCCATATGACGAGTAAATTTTATAGATTCTGTATCTAACATTCACATCTGATCCATTTTTAAGTGTGATCTACATGCATACTCTGACATGCACGCCCACAAACATGCAAGCATGCACACATTCACACACATATACATACAAACACACAATTTACTTTATTGTAATTCACTTCTACCACAGGATTTTTTATTTTATTCTCTGAACAAGTCACTTAGATCCGTAGGTGTTTGTGGGGAAAAGCCAAATATATTTTTGGTCAGTTGTTTTATCTCTCCCCCTCTCCTTTCTGTCTCTGTATGCCTCTGTCTCTGTCTCTGTCTCTGTCTCTCTCTGTCTCTCTGTCTCTCTCTCTCTCTCTCTCTCTCTCTCTCTCTCTCTCTATATATATATATATATATATATATATATATATATGTTTGTGTGTGTGTGTAACTTTTGCTTTGTGTTGAATGGAGAAATCCTATTCTTGGGTAACCAAAACTGGTCAGAGACTCACAATATTTCTTAAGCATTTCCCAAAAACATGATCATGCCTGTATGAGAAACAGTTTCTGATACAGGGTCTTTTTTAGTCCCTGATGATCCGGAACACTGGGCCCTACCATCATCTTGTCCCAAATGTAGTTGCCACCATGAACAGCACCATTGTTTTTTATTTTGTTTTGTTTTGTTTTGTTTTACAGTTGTTGTTTACTTTCATAGGAATAATATTTTATGACACTCAGGCTGATGTAAAGTTTCTATCACCAGAGCTTACTGGAAGCATCATGTTTAGTTATTATGTAATAGATCTCTGGAATATGTTATTCTATTTTAGTCAAAGATACTTTCGCAAACACTGTATTTCATCAGTTAGCTACAGCAATGAGCAATATTTTAATCTTAGTTAGATAGTATTTATAATTCATGCTCTTCTTTGTTTTGCAGCAGCCATTTTTCGGATCTCCTATTGAATAAAGAGAAGTCGTGTATCCTGGCATCTTAACTGTTGCAGTATCTTTTGAGTTCTACATCCAGAATACCTGCAAGACTGTGGGCTAATGTGATCCACTCTTACAGAATACTCTAGTCAGGATTTGATCATAAACCTGAATTTTCTTTGTGTCCACATAAGATTCTCACTGCCCTCAGTCAACAGGAAGTAGCCAAAAATACTATGCCCACATTTCAAGAAAAAAAATGGATTATGGATGTTTGTCCTTGTTTAGTGGGTTGATTGCAAGTTGTTATGAATAATGGTCAGTAAAAAAGCCAAACAAAGAAGATTAGATTCAGAAGTTTTGTTTTTAAAAGAATAAAAGGGTGGTGCTTATTGATAATGCTCTTTAATGCTGTAAAGATTTGTTATTCATATTACTTTAATAAAACACTAATTGGCCAGTAGCCAAGTAGGAAGTATAGATGGGGCAACAAGTCTAAGATAATACTGGGAAAAGGAAAGGTAGAGAGAGAGTCAGTCACCAACCAAATGCAGAGGAAGCAAAATGAGAATGCCTCACTGAGAAAAGGTACCAAGCCACCTGATTAAATATAGATAAAAATTATGGAATAATTTAACTTGTAAGAGCTAGTTAACAATACACCTGAGCTAAGAAGTCAAATAGTTTTTATTCAATATAAGCTTCTGTGTGTTTCTTTGAGACTGATCATCTGTGGGACCAGGCAGGACAGGAACTTCTGCCTACAGTTAATGTTGTAATCTTTTTTAAAATTTCACACTATCTTGCTTTCACATAATTATGGCTAAAAGAACCTTGAGCAGGTGTTTTTCAGTCTCCCCTCTGCTTGTGACTAATACTAATTTACACTCAGTTTATAGTTAGCAGAATGGGTAAAATTAAATTAGAGGGTGAAGACTTCCCTTCCCTCTATTGTGTCTTAGAAGCTATAAAATATCGGCTGAATTATTACTGCTAACATGAGTCTTGGTTATTTGTACAAAGTGGCACTTGTCTGGTTTGTTCTAATGTAAAATTACTGTCTCTTTCCTTTCTTTCCTCTTTGAATCTGCACCAAGCTCTCAGGTGCAGATTATTTTCTGAGAACTAACTTTGCTTCAGTTTATAATCTTTAAATAGGTACTGAATAATTTTGTTCTTAAATTTTACTTTTGTCAATAATTGCACATTAAGAAAAAATATAACTGCAGTTAATATAATAGGACAGTCATAATGGAACTTCACTAAGGAATACATAGTGATGCTGAGTTTACTTGGTAAACTCTTTTTGAGCAACAGTTTTAACCAAGGTGCCTGTAGAAATAAAAATACAAATTCAATAACTACATATGCATTGTTTATATGTAATTTGATTTATGTCATGGTTCTATAGACAGAGTAATTATGTTCTGTCATATGAAACTACAGAACAAGGATTTATGTTTTATGTTTACAATTGTCTAAACTACAGACTTTCAACCACAACAGAAATTCAACTATTTTACTCTGTGTCCTCTTGAACCCACCCAAGAATATGGCAGCTTTGGAAATCACTATAATAAGTATAATTCACACTGAAAATTTCTGACTCTAACATCTACATGTATTCCATCAAATCTCCACTGGAAATTCTTGAAAATCAGTCTCATTCAGCTGCAGAGAATTGCTGGAACATCAGCTTCAGTGAATATTTCCTCATTTTCAGAGAAGATATATTTACTCAAGAATAGAAAACGTGTTGTTTTTTTTTCAGATTATTTGTCTCAAATTAGAGAATTTCTAATGAAAGCTCATATTATGCATGGTTCATTGTGAATACATGGTATGGTGGGTGAAAATAGCTGTTAAAATTTGATTTGTAGGGAAACTCAATCTTAATTTTTATCACTTGAATTACTAAATTATCTGGCCTGATTGTGAAGTGATTGTTCTTTTTATGTAGTTTGGAAATGCATTAATATTTAATTCTCAAAGGAGCATTTAATCTGCAAAAAAGGATATTTTCTAATACAAAGATGAGTGTTCTCCATTTGACTCTGAGGAGCAGTGGTGATTTAAGTCAGGGCCTTTGATGACGTGCTACAATCACCATAGAAGATGAAACATCCTTCATTTTTGTAGACATAGTTTTTGAGAAAAGTGCATGGCAGTGCCACATATCATATGTGATACTGCAACAGGGTTATTCTTCCTTGGCAAAGGACACAAATCCTTGACAGCCTCCTTCTGACAGAGCAGTGTCGTTCTTTTTATAAATGGAGTCACATAGATCAAGTTAAAATAAAATGCTCTGAAGATTGAAAGGATTGATTTCCTTTGCCTTACAGTGGACTGGCTCAGAGGACTATGTGTCTCGAATCCAACCCTCTTCCATCTACTGGTGAGGACTACCAGATCATCAATGTAGCCTGAAGCTCCTCTCTACAGCTGTGATGCCTCTAGTACCACTCACCGTTTCATATCTCTGTTTCATGTTTTCTCCAAAATACTTTCTGCTTGTGTTCTGTGTTTCATTTTATGTAAATTTTAGTTTCCATATTCTATGCCATCTAAATGAGGATAGGTGAAAGAAGACAATGATTGTCTATATTATTACCTATTACACTTAGTCAAGAATAGTATTTATATATAGTAGGAATTTAATATGATGTGTTAATTTCATTTTATTTGTTGCTAGTTGAAATGGAAGCCAGGATACTATGAACACTTGGTAACTCCTTTTCCACTGAGTCTCATCCTTAGCCATAAGTAAAGTCACAAATGTTTTGCCCCCAGCAACTGGTATTTTTTGACCTGTACATGAAAAGGAAGTGTGTGTTTTTCACAATTTTTAGGTCCTTCCCTTAAATTTAAAAATCAAAAGTGAAAAATTTTACTTCTTCCAAATAAGTTATTGAGATTTATAATACAAAGGTTGCCTTTTCAAAATTAAATGTACAGTTCATCATATTTCACCTTCATTTTCTACATTACTTATTTATTAAAGGGCAGTATGATATCATTTCTCTATTATATTCTTATGGTGCTAGAATATCAAGTTCTTAAGTACTTTTTGTAAAATTAGGATGTTATTTGAAAGGTTCATGAGTCCTGAATAATATTTATCCATAGCATATACTCTGTTGAAATATCTTTGTGAGAACCAAGATTTTATTTCCTGGGGTTTAAAAATTATATACTTTTGTGTCAATACAGGTATATCAACTACTACTAAGGGGCTACATTCACCCTCTGGGATTATGTTTAAATAACTTGTTCATACCCATCACGGCACCTTTTTAGATACATTAAATTTGCTTTTATTCTTATTAAATATTACAATCTTGCCAGTGAAGACAGGAAATGATTGAGCGTCACAGGTAACTCTCAAAATGGCTGGTTTGCTTAATACACACCTTTAAAAAAGCATAGTGTATGACTTTGAAATTATACAGAGGTTTTTGATATGATAATTGAAGATGAGGGAGGAAGGTATTAGAGCAGTATAGATCATTATCTTTAATAAGCAGAGACTTCTGTAGGGTGGCAGTCATATATGAAATGTCACTTTCTAGTTATGCAAACAGTGAAGCACTGCAGCATTTCTGAATCTCCTGATTACTGGTGTTACATCTAAAAGTCGCTTGCCAAAACTATACGCTTATAACATTCAATCAAGGCTGTGATTTAAGTTCCTTGGGGTAGATAAAGCTGGTTGCATTTGTCTACATTCTTGCAAGTGGTCCACCAAATGATATGTCACAAGTAATAAAACAGTGCAAATGGTTTAAGGCAGTAGAAGTGACAGTAATTCATCTTGTGCCATTTTGATGGTTACTAGCTATGGCAATCATTCCATATACACATTCCCAGCCTTTTCATATTCCGTGATGCTATGAAAATAGCCTCCAGGCTGAGATAACATACATGTCATCACCATTGCTTTGATGGTTTCACCACTCACAGCTCTCACTGGAGACGGCTTCTCTTGGGTCCACTGGATTCCTCTGGTTTATCATGTTTCTCAAAGTACCACATACTCTTCTGTCTCCAGGCCAATAGCTTATTATTTCAAGCGGACTTCTTATTGCAGGAAACTTTCCATCAAAATAGAGTCCAATGTATAACCATTTACTTTCAATGTGATTCTATCACTTTTCTTGTCACTTTTTTCCTTGTCAAAATGAAATGGAGACAAAACTTTCCCTTTAAGACTAGGATGACCTTATTGGCTCATTCAAAGGCCAGGACTCTGAAGATCAGGAGGAGGGAATCCATGTATCTCAGCTTCAATGGTCTCTTTCCTTCAACAATCTGTCAAGATTTTTTTATCTGTGCATTGGTGTTATACATTAAATAGAAGATATTTCAGAAAACTGAAGCATTTCAAACATAAACATAAGGTTTTCACTTCAGTATCAGTGGGCACTAGAGTTCAATATCTTATACAATTTGGTTTTTTTTCAAAGTTTATTAAATTATAAAAGTTTCCATTTCCACCCCTCCTCCCAACACCCTCCCACTCCCCCCACTCCCTTTCCTCCTCCCTCTCCATCCCTAAGAGCAGTCAGGGTTTCCTGCCCTGTGGGAAGTTCAAGTTCCTACCCCCTCCCTCCAGGTACAGGAAGGTGAGTATCCAAACAGATTGGATCCCCAAAATCCAGTATATGCAGAGGAAACAAGTCCCAGTGTCATTGTCAATGACTTTTCAGAAAGACTCCAGGCCAGCCACATTCAGAGAATCCTGCCACATTCAGAGAATCTGGTTGAATCACGTGCTCGTTCAGTCCCAGTCCAACTGGCCTTGGTGAACTCTCATTAGATCAGTCCCCTTCTATCAGTGGGTGATCGCACCCCTCGCGGTCCTGATTTCCTTTTTCATGTTCTTCCTCCTTCTGCTCCTCATTTGGACCTTGGGGGGGCTCAGTCCGGTGCTCCTTGCTCCAATGTGGGTCTCCGTCTGTATCGCCATCCATCGTCGGATGAAGGTTCCCTCTGGTCTTGCCTTCTTTGCTCAAGTTCTCTTTCCTTCTGCTTCTCGTTTGGACCTAGGGATTTGGAAATAAAGAATTTTGCTACAGAAAAACTAATAAAAATGCTAGCAATTAAATTTTCATTGTACTTATTAATTTTATATAAAAAAGTATTTGTTAAAATGTGTCAGGAATGTCAGTGCTGATGTCAAAGAGTTAAAAACTGTCATCTCATTGACACATTTGAAAGGATTCTCAGAGAAAAATCAGTTTTAAATACTGACTTTATGACCAAAATCTAGCTTGCACACATATGAAAAACCCACAATGAATCTAGTTGTCTTTTTTAGTTAGCAAGCAAAGAAAACGCTGAACGTTTTTACAGTTGTTTTTTAGTGAGGTTTTGTTAAATATTCTAATCTGTCAGAGAAATAATGGGAAGTTTTAATCATTTTAATCTCTTTTTCTTTCCCTCCTTCCTTCTTTTTTTTTTGCCAGGGTTTCTCTGTAGCTTTGGAGCCTGTCCTGGCACAACCTCTTGTAGACCAGGCTGGCTTCAAACTCACAGAGATTCGCCTGCCTCTGCCTCTCAAGTACTGGGATTAAAGACGTGCACCACCACTGCCTGCTTTATATCTTCTTAAATGATGTTGCTTAGCTACTTCCTATAAATAGCAATCAAACTACTCATCAAATGCAATACAGTTTCTGAAGGTTCAGCATTATGCATCATGAATCACCATAACACAGATATTTTCCATTAACTCAAATAGAATAAACATCCATTGAGGATTTGATGAAATCTTGAATGAAATCTTATTTTTCTAAGGTTCTTTTGCCTATTTTTGTCACTCGGTGATTCCTAGAGTATTTGTTGAGCAGACAGCATGTAAAGGAAGAAAAGCACACAGTGTTGCAAATGATCTCTGATGTCAACTTCTCTTCTAAGAATTCATTCTTAAAGATGCAAACTTGATCTCTCAGTACATCTTTTCATTATTACACATCATTTTCTCCTGGGGAGTAGAGCATATCCTTCTGATAAAGCTATGTTGTTTAAGGACACCCATATTTTATTTAATAAAATATTTTGGTACTATATGGAATATTAAGTATCCAAGTCTGATACTAAAACTGAGAGGCTGAAAGGGTATGCATGAAATTAGGTTCCTTTCTCAGTTAAAGAATCTTAGTGACTTGCTATGCTTTTGTTTCCATTTGGGGGATATCGATAGATTAGACAGTTTTCTTTGTAGGTTCTCTAACAGTTCATTCAACTTACAAGTTCTTGGTACTTTTACTCAAATATATATGTACTGCAATTGACGGAGGCCATCTGGAGGATTAAAAATGGATCATTTTTAACTCCTGGAATTTTTCTTTGTGTAATGAGCAGTAATAATCATCCTGTCAGACATGTATCCCAAGGTTCCTGCCACTTCCACCAATGAATTTCTTTCTAATAGGTTAGAGGGTTAGGAAAGACTAAAGAGGTGAAAATGATTTTCTGTTGCAAATATTCATTCTCCAAATCAGTGTAAAGGTGTCTAGAAACCACACATTTGAATGCAAAGCAAGAGTCTGTGGTTTGGATATTCTGACCCATAGGTTTCTTTTCTAAATGAAAATGTTCACATTATCTCATGATATTATGATGAATAATTTCAATACTATATATCAATTGATTTATTATTTAAACAAATGGAATATATTAATATTATTTTACTATATCAAGTTAGAGAAGGAGATTAAGGAGGACCCTAATTATTTTCCTCTGATTTAAATAATTGCACATTAGAGACAAGTAAAACACATGAAAGTACAAAGATAAGAATTAAACTACTCTAAATTATTATACTTCCTTATTTAATTTCATGAACGTTGACATTTTTCAAAATAGTTTGCATTCATAACAAAAGTATGGTAATGAATATCTGAACAATTAAAAGTTACAATTGCTTTCAAATATATTCATATGACAAATACATCTGTAAACTGGTATTTCAAACTCAGTATTTAAAAGTATTTTCTGTACATTATCATATTGCTATACAGACACCTTTATTCACTATATATTACAGCAATAGCAAAGTATATACTGTATCTTATGGCTTATCTTGTTGATTATTGTATGTTAAATTTTCCTCATTTGAAAATAGGAGAGTCCATGTTTATACTTTTAAAATATATTTATTTTCAGAAAAAATAGGAAATTTGCCTCTCACTTTTCTTTTCCAATTTCAGATCACCATTCCAATTTTATGATATCCAAGATCTCTATAATTTGCCTTATGATTTATCTTGGTTTATGTACACAATGGGCATCTTTCTATTTTTGCTAATTCTGTGCATTTCAAGTTGCAGTTTTTCTGAATTTTTATCATTTCCTTCTAAACATTTTAAAGTAAGTCTCTTAAATTCTTGTGATTATCGTGGACACTAGAATGTACATGAGTGATTAATCCTGTAATCCATATCCTATTTAGTGCAAAAAGAAAGTTTTAGGTAAATGTCCACAGGATAAAATTTTCAACATGGACTTTGTGCTGTTGGGTTCTTGGATAGATTGATTTTTCTCCTTTTTAGCTAGAAACGCTTGGTGTTGTCCTCTTGTTCAGTGCATCTCCCATTGTTTTTCACACACACAACAAAATAGCTTTTTTCTTTTAACTATACTTGACAATATAAAATATGGATTTTCTTTATAAAATCTTGTCTAAATTTCTTAGTCTCCCTTCTTTTCCTTTGTATCATATTTTAGTTTTCATTATTGAAGTCATATTCCCTTTAAATTTTCTATTCCCTTTAAATTCTGTACAGTATCATTTATAATTTGGCAACTATCAATGTGCTACTGTCGTGGTATTTTAAGTACTGAACAGTGGATTTTAAATTTTGATCACTTATATTTCCTTAATACATAAGAATTTCTTTCCAAGTTTGATATGTTAAATATGTTGCTTATCTTCTTACCCATATACGAAATACAGAACAGTCACTATGAACACAAAATGTTGACATGTTTAATCCTCTTATTTTTTATTACATAAAAACCAAACAATCAAAATCATAAAATAGGGATTACACCACTGAATAACTTTTAAAAATATTTCAGAATCAAATGAAGTGAAGTCAGTTGTCACAAACTTCTATGGGTGGCATTTTTCAATTATTATCATTATTTTGAAATACTTTCAATCTCTTTACAGATAAGTAGTAATTTGACTGTCAGGAAAATATTTGCCAATATAATTCACACCTCAAATCTCTGAATTAGCTGTTGGCACCTAAATATGTTAGCAAAAGAAAAACTGAAGATAACAAGTTTTATTGATTTCAGTGTAATTTGTTTGATATTGGGGATAGATATTATACTACGTATAATGCTGATTCAATGCATAATAAAAAGAAGTATGATCTTTATAAAATTGCTGTCATGATGAAACATTTCAATGTATGAAGCACAAGTAATAAAAACTCAGAGAGAGAAACTGAGGTTCAACCTGGAGTCCCGAAATATAAAACAGCCAGCCACTGGCTCTTACCTTAACCTCAGGCTGAAAATGACGATCTTGCATCCTGGAATCTCAGAATGAGACTATGTCTGAAAGCTCCCCTCCCCATTTTATATTCCTCTCTATGGCTGGGATTAAAGGCCTGCACCACTGGGATTAAATGCATGCACCACCCGATTTCTATGGTAACTAGTATTGCTACAGGATTAAAAGTCCATGTCATTGTGGCTACTGGGATTAAAGGTGTGTGTTACCATAACCTGTTCTTTAAGGCTAACCAGTGGGACTGTTTTATTTCTAGATCTTAAAGCATTGCAGATATTGTCAATGGAGATTCAACATTGCTCTAGAATATAGAGAAGTGTCAGCAGGCCACAAAAGGGATCTCCTGCAATGACTTTAGACTCTAAGCTTCCAGCTAATTCCTGAAAATAAATATTTAACGTCATTATCATCACTGACAAATGGATACATTATTTAAAAGAGGACCTTAAAGTGGCAATTCATATTGTGGGCCACTTGGAACAACTCAACCTTGTGGTTTTTTGCCACTTCAGTAGAAGAAAAAGCAATATAGAGGCATGAACATTTTCCATGAATTCTTTATGTATCAGGAGATAAAAATATATATTGATATCTCCCAAATGGGTTTTGAGTTCTTAATTTTCATCGTAGAAAAGGGATTAATTCATCAACTGTCTAGTCTGTAATTTGTTGTTCTGGTATGAGAACAGACTTGAAATATTGTTTACTTTTTTGTTTCTGTAAAGAATTACATGATAGAGACAACTAAAAAAGGAAGGCATTATTTCAAATTTATTTTTACGGTTTAAGAAGGTAAAGTCAACAACTACAAGGAAGAATGCTGATGGTGGGGTTGGTAGTCATATTTCATACCCAGTCTGGAAGCGGTAATGGTAAATACTGGTGCTCAGTTTGCTTTTGCCATTTTTCCTCTCTGCTTAGAGATAACAAGTACCCTCTATATTCAGTCAGTTTAATTTTAGGGCATTTGAATAATTATAGTATATTGTTTTGTAGCAAATCTTGAGATGATTCTTCCTTATCTATGTCGATATATTACATATTAGATTTACAATAAAGATTAGTAAGCAAATGAAGTTTGATAACAAGGAAGATACAGGATTTTGGAAAAATAGCTCAATGGATAAAATGCTCACTGTGTAAGGAAGAGCACTCACCGGGCTGTGGTGATGCATGCCTTTAACCCCAGCACTCAGGAGGCAGAGGCAGGTAGATCTCTGTGAGTTCAAGGCCAAGAGCTAGTTCTGGGACAAGTACCAAAGCTACCGAGAAACCTTGTCTCAAAAAAAAAATGAAGAAGAAGAAGAAGAAGAAGAAGAAGAAGAAGAAGAAGAAGAAGAAGAAGAAGAAGAAGAAGAAGAAGAAGAAGAAGAAGAAGAAGAAGAGCATTTGAATTGGTATCTCAAGCACTCATGTAAGAGCCAGGAGCAGTTTTTTACAGCTGTGATTCTCACAGTGTAGCATGGATTTGAGAATCTCCAAACCTTAGTGGCCACTCAGTCTAGCTGAAGAGAGAAAGGGCTGTGAGGGGGGAACATATGACGTACATAAAATACTTGGAAACATAGGTTCTTGATTCTAAAAAGAAAAAAACGTCTGCAGGTGTTATTGGTGCACAAAGTGTTAATCCTTATTTAATTATTACTGCTTTACCTCTGTTTTTCATATCTGTCTATCTGTATACAAATATATGTATATATAAGTATGTGTATGTATGAAACATGCATATGTAATATATCTACATAGATAAAGAAATTTAATCATCTCGAGAGTTGCTGCAGAATAATATGATATAATTATTCACACGCCATAAAAATTAAACTTTAGATTATCTTACATTTGTTAAATCTTGACACATTTTCCTTTTGGATTTCTTATATTTTGGCATTATTCACTTAAAATATTTATGTATTAATTACTACTTCTCTTAAAGTGTTTACCTCTACCAACACACATGAGAGAGTTCTGATGAGTAAGTGACGTATGTTATTTTGAGAATTCTAAGAAGGTAACAAGTCCCTCTGTTCAAAAATACTTTTCATCACAGCTAAATAGAAGCAAGTCTACACTTATGAGTGACCGCTATCATGTTTTAGTTTATGCGTATTAGCATATCTTTCAGGGTACAAAATAAAATAGTAGCTGTGTTTTCCCACACTGTATTATTCCAACAAATATCATCACAAAACTTCACAAGGATTTATAAGCTTAAATTAAACTTAATTTGTTATTCAAAGAAAAACAAACTGTTCATGAAATCCTAAAGCTTTATCCTGGATTTTTCACTGACTTACTTTCAAATCTACAAAAGTAAAGGTAAATAACTCCCATCATCAGTTAGGGAGCTGCTCAGTGCTTCCAAAGATCAAGCTCTAAATCTTATAGGCTTAACACAGTATGTTTTTCTCTCACCTTGCCTTGATGAAATCTAAACAAGGGCTTTAGGTGAAGGAGGCAGTCATTTCTCTTGGCTTCCAAGCAAGACTGGGCTTGGCTGTTGTTTCAGTGAACACTTTTACAGATTAATAAACTAGTGAAGGCAAAAAGGGCATGCAGGAAAGATTATGAAAGCTTTTCATATATAATTACCAGAAATACCACTCAATCTATGTGCTCCTGACTGTTTAATGACGAGACTTAAATCTAAGGTCACTCCGTACTACAAGGGAGTCTGGGAATAGTAGTCTAATCTCTTGACCAGGTAGAAAAGAGTGATTTGAAGATCAGCTGTCTCTTTTCTCTACAATGTTTCTAACTCCCCAGAGTTCTCTGTTTATAGTTATAAAGAAGAAGAAAATAAATATGCTATATATCAACAATCAATAATTTAAATATTTTCTTCATTTAATATTTCATTTTTTATTGGGCTAGGTTATAAGGTAGTAAATTTCTATAGTAATAGATTTTATTTTTTAACAAAATTCTTTTTATTTTTTCTTTTTATTTATTTCAATTCATTATCTTAAGAATCCTTTTTATTTTATATACCAATCCCAGTTTCCTCTCCCTTCCCTTCTTCCCCCACATTCTCCACAGCCACTTTTTAGAGAGAGTGAGACCTCCCATAAGGAATCAACAAAGTCTGTCACATCTCTTGAGGCAGGGCCAAGACCCTCCTCTTGTATCTAGGCTATGCGCTCCAAAAACCAGTTCATGCACTAGGAATAAATACTGGTTTCACTGCCAGTGGCCCCAAAATATGCACAAACCATACAACTGTCATTCACATTCAAAGGACCTGGTTTAGTCATTTGCAGTTTCCCCAGCTGTCAGTCTGAAATCAGTGAGTTCTCCCTAAGTTTGGTCAGGTCTTTCTGTGGATTTCCCTATCATGGTCTCTACCCCTCTGTCCATATTATTGCTCCTCCTTCTCTACAACTGGACTCCAGTTGAACTAAAGAAACTAGACATCAACAAAACCAAATAACCCAATTAAAAAATGGAGTAGAGGTCAAAACAGAAAATTCTCAAAAGAGGCATTGTAAATGGCCCAAAGGTACTTAAGGAATTTCTCAGCATCCTTAGCTAACAGAAAAATGCAAATTAAAACAACTTTGATATACCATATTACACCTGTCAGAATGGCTAAAAATCAAAAACACTGAAGATAGCTTATGCTGGAGAAGATGTGGAGCAAGGGGAATGAATACGCCTCCACTGCTGGTGGAAGTGCAAACTTGCACAGCCTCTTTGGAAATCAGTGTGGTGGTTTTTTAGAAAATTTATTATCAGTCTACCTCAAGTTCCAGCAATATCAATCTTGGATATATACCCACAGAATACACACTCATACCCAAAGACATTTGCTGAATGATGTTCATATCAGCATTATTAGTAATAGCCAGAACCTGGAAACAACCTAAATTTCCGTCAACCAAAGAATGGATAAAGAGAATGCTGCACATATGTTTAAACAGGAGAGTACTACTCTGCTATAAAAAAATGACATCTTGAAATTTTAAGGCAAATGGATGGAATTAGAAAAAAACATCCTAAGTGAGGTAACTCAGACCCAAAAAGACAAACACTATATATTCTGACTCATCAGTGGATATTAGACATAAAGCAAGGAATAATCAGCCTACAGTTTACAGTCTAAGAGAAACCAAAAAAAAAAAAAAAAACCAAAAAACAAAAAAGCAAGGAGGACACTAAAAGAGACATACAAAGATATCCCCAGAGAGGAAATATACAAAATCTCCTGAGTAAATATGAAGCATGGGGGAGAGGAAAGAATGGCAGGGAAGTTGGGAAAGCAGAGGAGTAGGGAATAGAATGTGAGGGATTGGGAGGGTCAGATTGAGGGTGGGTCAGAGTAGGACAGCAAAGAAAGAGATGTCTTGATAGAGGGAGCCATTATGGGGTTAGTGAGAAATCTGGTACTAGGGAAATTCACAGGAATTCGTAAGAATGATCCCATCTAAGAATCTAAGCAAGAGTTGAGGATACCTGAACTGTCCTTCCCCTGTAATCAGATTGATGACTACCTTAACTGTCATCATAGAACCTTCACCCAGTAACTAATGGAAGCCGAAGCATAGATCCACAACAAAACACTGGGCCGACATCCTATATTTTACTATATTCATCCTGTCAGTTTCAGTCACTCACTCCCTTCCCCTCCATTTCTCTACTTTCATTTTCCCTCCTGCACCTATTTGCCCTCAGCAGTCCTGTTTTTACTTTATTGCTTTCTCTGCTTGCACTTTTCATGATGCACCCGTTAGCCTCCAATATTTTGTTTTTCTTTGTTCTACTTCTATTCCCATCCCCATTCCTCAAAACCATTTCCCCCAGTATCTTGGGCCCTGACAGAGTAGCTTCAACTTTACTTATGTTAACTCCTACGTGGATGTACATACCAAAAATGTTCGTAACATATAAAAAAGAAGTTGTGTCATTTGTTTTTCTGAGCCTGCATTCACTTTCTTAAGGTTTTATTTTCAACATTTTCTATACTCTTGCATATTTATGATTTCACTTTTGTTTTGGATGAATAAAATTACAGTTATATGTGTAAAATGTTTCTGTTATCCACTCAAATAATGGTCATTTAGGTTGATTTCATTTTCTTTCTTTTGGGAACCCTATAGTAATATACACAGTTGTGCAAGTATCTCTGTAGTGAGGTATAATGTAATTTGAGTATACGCTCTATATCTGGGTCTTACGATAGTTCTGTTTTTAGTTATTCATTTTTAAGACTATTTCACACTGAGAAGTGGTGGCACACACCTTTAATCCCAACACTTAGAAGGCAGAGACAGGGAGATCTCTTAGTCGGAGTTCAGTGTGGTCTACACAGTGAGCAACAGGACAGTAGGGGATATACAGAGAAACCATGTCTGAAAAAATAAACAGACAAGCAAAATAATAAGAAATGTTCCAAACTTTCTCTAGTTGTTGTGTTTGTTTACAAGCCTACCAGCAGAAGGAAAAGTTGTCATTTCACACTTTTGCATTGATTGGTAGTTTTTTCCTCAAAAAAATTTAATTTCCATTGCTCTGATGACAAGAAAGATGAACAATGAGTGTTTGTGTGCATGTGTGCATGTTATTTGTGTTTTATAAATTTCTATGTATATATATGTATGTATGTATGTATATATGTAGGCTATTTGTGTTTGTTCTTTTAATGAATAATGTTTCTATGGAAACATAATTTTTTAAGTTCTTCATAAATTTCCAAAATTAAGCTCTTGTCTGAAGTGTAATTGGCAAAGACTTTTTCTGTTCTATATGTTTTCTTCACATTCTGATGATAACTACTTCCATGTACCATTGTCAGTCATTGTGCTGTTTAATGTGCTATTAAAATTCTATTCAGAAATTCATGCTTATTATTGTGTATCTAATGTTTGCCTTTTGTATTCCCAGCATTTGAGGTTTCAAATTAAGGTCTTTGGTCCAGTTAGAGTTGATTTTTTTGTCCAGTCTGAGGTTTATGGATCCAATTTCACTCTTCTGTGAGTAAATATACAGCTTGGTCAGAACCTTTTTTATTTCAGTAGGTATTTTTGACAGATTTATTCAAAAATTGGGTGACAATGGCTGAAGAATGTGTTTTTTAGTCTCATTCTACAGTCCCTTGGTCAGCCTATCTGATTCTAAGTCAGTACCATGCTCTCTTTACCCTAAAGGAATGTTTGAGGTCAGGAAATGTGATGCTTTCTGCTGTGATATTTCTGCTTAGATATGTGTTGTCCATCTCTAGTTTTTGTGTGTGTGTGTGTCTGTGTACTGATTTTTTGCATGTTTTCCTTTACATATTAGAATTATATCATTGGAGTTAAGGTAATGATTGCTTAGAGTCAGTAGGTTTTGAATGATGATAGTGGCATCCTTTATTTTCATGGCAATAACATTTAATTTGACAATATGCAGTCTTTTCATTGTCTAGTGTCCATGATTGTAAGTTTTTAAGTCTTAAGACTACTTCTAAATATTTATTTCACCCTCTTGGTAAAGCTGATTGCTAGATTTATTTTTGAGGCTTATCTGAACAGGAAATTTTCCCAACTTCTTTTTCAGAAAGTGTATTGTTTCTACATATAAAAGTGATCACTAGTTCAGTAAATAAATAGTATTTCATAACACTTAATATTAATCTATTTTTATTAAATGTGAAAATTATAATTCATTTAGAAATGAAATTCCCAAAATTAACTTTAAAATAACTGAATAAAACACATTTTTGAATTATGTGTGTGTGTGTGTGTGTGTTTGTCTGTGTGGTTGTAAACTTTGCACCAAGGACTACTGCATGTGTATATAGAAGCTCTGATCATAAAAATATAATTAAAATGTGATACAGACACACACACACACACACACACACACACACACACTACAGAATACTACTAGCTGTAAAGAAAAGTAAAATCATGAACTTTTCAGGTAAATTGGTGGAAATACAAATAGCATATTGAGTGATATAGCCAATACCCAGAAATTAAAAAAAATAAAATTTTCTATCTTCTGAGAGGATCCTAGCTCCAAATCATAAGATGTGAATACCATAGCCTGTATCAACTTCAAAAACCAGTAAGTAAGACAGGATCATTTTCAGGCCATGGAGGATTTTAAGGTAACATAGAGGGGATTACCTGGATAAAATAATCTAATCTGGGAAATGGAAAGGGGTATTTTAGGGAAGAAGATGGGAGGTAAATATAGAATAAATAATAAAGTGTGTAAAATAACTGCATGGATATCTAAAGAAAATCACACAATTGAATATTTACCAAAACCCCATATAATACATGTCACTCCTTGCATAAATATACACACATAATTTTAATGGACCTTTTACATCTGAGTTTATGGTGTTCAAAGACAATCTAACAAAACATCAGTATAAGACATAAGAATCCCTATTTTGGTTTTTCAACTGCCCTACTCAAGATCTTCCCCTAAATATATAAAGTTTTACTGTGCCTTTGGTTATCAACCAGTGTTAGAAGGTAAGTCTCAATTGTTAAAGAAACCATGCATTTCAGAAACAGCACCCAGAGATATCTGAGCTAGAACTGACATGAAAGCTCTCTTCCTGAGAATTCACTTTCATGGGACAAACGACACCATGCAAGCTTCCAAAGAAGGTAAAATAAAGACAACCAACAATGATACCTATGTTAGTTATGATGCCTATGAAATATATCAATATACCAATGTGACACCAATAGCCCTAAGGATGCTGCTCAATGACACTCAAAACTTGACAGCTACCAACAGGCGTCCAGTTGGACTTAAGACATAGCCAACAAGATAGAGACCATTCCTGGTATTGGAAGCATACTAACTACCCTGTACTATTGAAGTCATGACTATTGGAAGAATATCTACAACCAAAAGTTTACTAATCCATCATAATCTCTAGGAAAAACTCGGTAAACATTTTTGCTCATATGCACAGAAAAGTGTAGCCATTACTCCTTGCCAAGGAAACATTTCTTGGCAGTTGAAAGAGACTATAACAAAAAACCAAACCAATACAACCCAAATGCATGGTTCTGTATCCCAGGTCCAATGAATACATAATTACAAAACTCCTGTACTAAGGCTCTTGAATAATTTACAAAGAGAGGGTGGAGAGATTATAAGAGTCAGAGGATGAGTGCGACATTCCTGGCCAGCAAGGGGCACTGAGCCTCTGGCAGACATCCATCGGAGAGATTTCATCCAGGAACACCTTCCTCTATTCCTCCATTCCCCCGGGGACGATAAAATTTCCCCAGCTCAGCTGACTTGCATGCTGGGCCTGGGCGGTAAGTGCAACCCTGCAGGAGGCAGTTCCTGTGTTTCAATAGCCTGCCTGAGGAAAGGTAGGCCTTCTGTCAGTGAAGTCCTTGCCCAACAAGGGAACGTGACCCGATATCAGAAGATCCAATAGAGAGCATTTGAAGGAAGAGATGGGTAGACGCCAAGGCAAGAACTCCTCCAACAATATGAAAAACAACATGAAAACACAAGATCCCAATGACCCTACAATAGAAGGACTTAAACACCTTAATTCAGAAGAAGTGGAAAAAAGTGCCATTAAGAAAGCAATAGAGTCCCTTAAACAGGATATGAATTCAAGATGCAGGGCTGGTTCAACATACGCAAATCTATCAACGTAATCCATCATATAAATAAACTGAAAGAAAAAAACCATATGATCAATTCATTGGATGCTGAAAAAAGAATTGGCAAAATTCAACACCCCTTTATAAAAATAGGTGTTGGAGAGATTGGGGATACAAGGATCATACCTAAATATAATAAAAGCTATTTACAGAAAGCCGACAGCTAACATCATATTGAATGGACAGAAACTCAAAGCCATCCCACTAAAATCAGGAACACGGGGGGGGGGGGGGCGGTAGGGGGGGTGGATGGAAGGGGAGAAGGTTAGAGAGAAGGGAGTAGGGGAGGATTGGGGAAAGCTTGGGTGATTGGGATGGGGGAGGGAGGAAGGATGGATATGGGAGCAGGGAAATATATATCCCAACTAAGTGAGCCATTTTAGGGTTTATAAGAGTCTTGATTCTAAAGGGGTTCCCAGATCCAAAGGGAGATCCCCAGATTGTTCCAAGGGCAGCAGAGGAGAGGGTACCTGAACTGGCCTTGGCCCATAACCATACTGATGAATATTTTGCATATCACCTTAGAACCTTCATCTGGCGATGGATGGAGATAGAGACAGAGACCCACATTGGAACACAGGACTTAACTCCCTAGGTCAAAATGAGAAGCAGAAAGAGGGAGAACGTGAGCAAGGAAGGCAGGATCAGAGGGGACCTTCACGTGACGATGGACTGAGATGGAGACAGAGACCCACATTGGAGCACTGGACTGAGCCCCCAAGGTCCAAACAAGGAGCAGAAGGAGGGAGAACATGAACAAGAAAGGAAGGACCGTGAGGAGTGCATTCACCCACTGATACAAGGGGACTGATCTAATGAGAGTTCACCAACGCCAGTTGGACTGGGACTGAACGAGCACGTGATCAAACCGGATTCTCTGAATGTGGCTGGATTCTCTGAATGTGGCTGACATGGGGACTGTCTGAGAAGCCATTGATAATGTCACTGGAACTTGTTTCCTCTGCATGTACTGGCTTTTTGGGATCCTAGTCTGTTTGGATGCTCACCTTCCTAGACCGGGAGGGAGGGTGGAGGAACTTGAACTTCCCACAGGGCAGGAAACCCTGACTGTTCTTAGGGCTGGAGAGGGAGGAGGAGAGGGAGTGGGGGGAGTTGGAGGGTATTGGGAGGAGGGGCAGAAGTGGAAACTTTTAAAAATTAATAAAATAAAGAGTCAGCAGATGATAAAGTGTGCTGTATCATTGTTTTGTAGAAACATCAGAAGCAATATCTATAAAGTCTCAATAACCTGAGTGGCCTAAGGTGAGCTTATTAAGGATGATACCACCTGACATGCCAAAGTGGATGTGGAAAATTCTGTGAGGACTCAACAATACGCAAAGAGCAGTAAACAAATGAAAAAAGTTAGAAATGAGAAAAGTGGCTTTCTCCAGGGAAGAGTACATCAATTGGTTGTCTAGTACCAAAAGGTCATCCCAGAAAATGTAACTACAGGTAGCATATCAAATAACCAGGTAATATTTAGAAAATATATGCATATGTGTATATATGTATTCACATGTGTGTGTGTGTGTGTGTGTGTGTGTGTGCACGCACGCAATGAGGGCACACAGAAAAAAAGAAGCGAATGATTTGAAGGAGAGTGGAGATGGGTATATAGGAACATCAGGAGGAAGAAAAGGAAAGGGGAAAATGTTATAATTAAATTACAATCTCTAACATAAAAAGGACAAATAAAATAAAATGCATTATTTTTCACATTTTTTTATGTTGGACCACATGTTTATCTCTGTTTGAGATTACAAAATCTCTACCAATAATTTTTTTACCAAGGATTAAAAACAATAAACATATTACAGTGAATGGGGGGAGCCAATGAGGCTTCAACTTTAGACAAACTATAGGCAACTAAGGAATTCTGAGAAAGGAGGGGATAAATTTAGTATTTTCAAAGGATGAGCATATTAGCATTTTAAAACTTGTTTCAGCTTAAGTATATCTTGGTAGAACTCAAGGAGGTAAAATTGAGGTTTTATTTTTCCGTTAATATATTAGAAAAGAGATAGCGTCCTATTTCGCTGGATGTTTGTAGTGTTAATATTGTTTCTTATCACTAAGATGATTTGGGTTCTAGCAGTAGTAATGGCATTTGGTTTCATTTACTTACAATTCTGAAAGGTGTAAATAAATTTTAAGGCAAAATATCATCCATAATTATTCTAAACTGTGCTTTACAGATCACAGCACTCATTGTAATTCAATATGTTCTCATTGAGAGTGTAAAAAGGTCTTCAAATGCACTCTATTCTTAATTTCCTGGATACTTTCTAACATCCCTAGGCAAGTCACAAATGCAGACTTTAGGGCAGAAAAATTTGTACATGCAACTGTCTTTTAAATTGGGGCTTCCTTTACTAGTTTGTTCTTTTTGAAATGTTATATTTGGATGGTAAACATAAAGCAATACCACTAAACATTTTACAACAAAATGGGATTTTAGAAGTTATGTTGTCATTGGTTTTAGTTTAAAAAGAAATGTGGTACTATTTGCTGATATTATTTTTTTCCATTATAATTGTTTTTTAAAAATGTTTTTTGAGCAGGGGAGAGGTGAGATCAGGGGAGAAGAGAGTAGTGGAGCAAGGGAAAACTATGTTCAAGATATATTATATATTTAAATAATAAAAATAAAAATAATGATAAATATTTTACGTATATATGTCTTTTGTCAGCTGTACCACATTATGCATTGTGCAGGGATGACAAAGAGAACATAGGAAATCCTGGAATTTCAAATACAGATGCCATCTCCCCAGACTCATTTTTCAATAACATTTATTTTTGTTAAAAACAGAAGGATAGGCTAAGCTCCACTGCCAGCCATCCCAGCTTCCATCCAGAGGGCCATCGGAGGGGTGAGTTTGCTTCGGGCCCGTGGCAGGTGCCCGGCAAGGAGGAGCTGGGACTTTCCCCAACCCCATAGACTCCCAGGTCACCCTGCACTGCTGGCTCCACCCTGCTAAGCTCTCCCGCCTGCCATCCCAGCTTCCATCCAGGTACAAATTCCTATATTTCTCCCTTCCCACTGGGGCCATAAAATTTCCCCAGCTCATTTGACTTGCACGCTGGGCCTGCTCTGTAGGCACATCCCGGAAAGAGGGAGTGCCTGTGCTTCAATAGCCTGCCTGAGGAAAGGTAGGCATCCTATCAGTGAATTCCCAGCCCAACAAGGGAACCTGACCAGCTACCAGAAGTTCCAATAGAGAGCATTTGAACAAAGAGATGGGCAGACGCCAAGGCAAGACCTCCTGCAACAATCTGAAAAACAACATGAAAACACCAGATCCCAACGACCCTACAACAGAAGGACTTGAACACTCTAACCCAGAAGAAGCAGAAAAAAAGTGCCATTATGAAAGCAATAGAGTCCCTTAAACAGGATATGAATAACTCCCTTAAAGAATTGGATGAGAAGTATAACAAAAAGTTTGAAGAAATTTGTATAGAAATGCATGAGAAATATAACAAAAAGTTTGAAGAAATAAGTAAATCTGTGAATTAAACCCTGAGACACAAAGAAAAAAACAATCAAACAAGTAAAGGAAACAGTCCAAGAATTGAAAACTGAAATGGAGGCAATGAAGAAAACACAAAACGAGAACCGGCTGGATATGGAAAACCTAGGTAAATGAACGGAGACTACAGAATCAAGCATAACCAAAAGAATACAAGAGATAGAATAACAAATCTCAGATTCTGAAGACACCATAGAGAAAATAAATGCTCTGGTCAAACACCAAAGAGACTGGATCAAAAAAAAAGTCCCCTCACCATATAATAATCAAAACACAAAACAAACAGATTAAAGAAAGAATATTAAGAGCTGCAAAGGAAAAAGGTCAAGTAACTTACAAAGGTAAACCTATCAGGCTCACACCAGACATCTCTATGAAAACCATGAAAGCCAGAAGATCCTGGATAGAGGTACTGCAGAAACTAAGAGACCATGGATGCAAACACAGACTACTATACCCAGCCAAGCTATCATTCACTCTCAACGGAGAAAACAAAATATTCCAGGATAAAAATAAATTTAAACAATTCACAGCCACAAAACCAGCCTTACAGAAAGTAATAGAAGGAAAATCGCAACCCAAGGAATCCAACATTGCCATCACTGCCTACAATAACCCAGACATCTACCGACCCTTCACAACCACAACTCAAAGAAGAGAAACACACAAACTCTACTACACACACACACACACACAAATAATAAACAGAACAAATAACCACTGGTCATTAATATCACTTAATATTAATGGGCTCAACTCACCTATAAAAAGGCACAGACTTAGAGACTGGATAAGAAAACAGGATCAAACATTCTGCTGTTTACAAGAAACACACCTCAACCACAAAGACAGACACCTACTCAGAGTAAAGGGTTGGGAAAGGTTTTCCAAGCAAATGGACCTAAAAAACAAGCTGGTGTGGCCATTCTAATATCTAACAAAATTGACTTCAAACTAAAATCAATCATAGGAGATGGAGATGGACATTTTATACTCATAACAGGAACAATTCATCAGGAGGAAGTCTCAATCCTGAATATCTATGCCCCTAATATAAAAGCACCCACTTATGTAAAAGAAACTCTTCTAGAACTCAAGGCAGTCATCAAACCACACACACTAATAGTAGGAGACTTCAACACACCTCTCTCACCAATGGACAGGTCAATCAAACAGAAACTCAACAGAGAAATAAGAGAATTGCTAGAGGTAATGAATCAAATGGACTTAACAGATATCTATAGAACATTCTACCCAAAAAGGTAAGAATATACATTCTTCTCTGCAGCTCATGGAAGATTCTCGAAAATTGACCACATACTTGGTAACAAAGCAAACTTCCACAGATACAAAAAAATATTAGTAACCACCTGTGTCTTGTAGGATCACCACGGAATAAAGTTAGAATTCAATAACAATTCAAACACCAGAAAACCTACAAACGCGTGGAAGTGAACAGTCAACTACTGAATCATCCCTGGGTCAAGGAAGAAATAAAGAAAGAAATTAAAGTCTTTCTTGAATTTAATGGAAATAAAGACACAACATACTCAAATTTATGGGACACAATGAAAGCATTGTTAAGAGGAAAGTTCATAGCACTAAGTGATCAATTAAAGAAAACGGAGAAAGCACATATTGGAGACTTAACAGCACACCTAAAAGCTCTGGAAATAAAAGAAGCAGACTCTCCCAGGAGGAGTAGAAGATTGGAAATAATAAACTGAGGGCTGAAATCAACAAAATAGAAACACAGAAAACAATCCAAAAAATCAACGAAACAAAAAGCTGGTTCTTGGAGAAAATCAACAATATTGACAAACCCCTAGCCAAACTAATCAAACGGCAGAGAGAGAACACTCAAATTAATAAGATAAGAAATGAAAAGGGGGACATAACAACAGACAAAATGAAAATTCAGAGAATCATTAGATCTTACTATGAGAGTTTGTATGCCACAAAGTTGGAAAATGTACAAGAAATGGATTGGTTTTTAGATAAATACCATTTACCAAAGTTAAATCAAGACCAGGTGAACAATCTAAATAGACCTGTTAGTCGCGAAGAATTTGAAGCTGTTCTCAAAAACCTCCTGACCAAAAAAAGTCCAGGACCAGATGATTTCAATGTAGAATTCTACCAGAACTTCCAGGAAGAGGTAATACCTATACTCCTTAATGTATTTCACAATATAGAAACAGAAGAATCATTGCCAAACTCTTTTATGAAGGTACAGTTACCCTGATACCAAAACCACACAAAGACACAACCAAGAAAGAGAATTACAGACCAATCTCACTCATGAAAATTGACGCAAAAATACTCAATAAAATACTGGCAAACCTAATCCAAGAATACATTAGAAAAATTATCCATTATGATCAAGTGGGCTTCATCCCAGAGATGCAGGGCTGGTTCAACATACGCAAATCTATCAATGTAATCCATCATATAAATAAACTGAAAGAAAAAAACCATATGAACATTTCATTGGATGCTGAAAAAGCATTTGACAAAATTCAACATCCCTTTATGATAAAGGTGTTGGAGAGATTGGGTATACGAGGATCATACATAAATATAATAAAAGCAATATATAGTAAGCCGACAGCTAACATCAAATTGAATGGAGAGAAACTCAAAGCCTTTCCACTAAAATCAGGAACACGACAAGGCTGTCCACTCTCTCCATACCTCTTCAATATAGTGCTTGAAGTTCTAGCAATAGCAATAAGACAACATAAGGGGATCAAGGGGATTCGAATTGGAAAGGATGAAGTTAAACTTTCGTTATTTGCAGACGATATAATAGTGTACATAAGCGACCCCAGAAACTCTACCAAAGAACTCCTACAGTTGATAAACACCTTTAGTAATGTGGCAGGATACAAGATCAACTCCAAAAAATCGGTTGCCCTCCTATACACAAAGGATAAAGAAGCAGAGAGGGAAATCAGAGAAACATCACCTTTCATGATAGCCACAAATATCATAAAATATCTTGGGGTAACTCTAACCAAGGAAGTGAAAGACCTATTTGACAAGAACGTTAAGTCCTGGAAGAAAGAAATTGAGGAGGATACCAGAAAATGGAAAGACCTCCCCTGCTCTTGGATTGGGAGAATCAACAGAGTAAAAATGGCAATTCTACCAAAAGCAATCTATAGATTCAATGCAATTCCCATCAAAATCCCATCAAACTTCTTCACAGACCTTGAGAGAACAATAATCAAGTTTATATGGCAAAACAAAAAACCCAGGATAGCCAAACCAATCTTATACAATAAAGGAACTTCTGGAGGCATTACAATCCCTGACTTCAAACTCTATTACAGAGCAACAGTATTGAAAACAGCTTGGTATTGGCATAAGAACAGAGAAGTCGACCTATGGAATCGAATAGAAGACCCGGATATTAACCCACAAACGTATGAACACCTGATATTTGACATGGGAGCTAAAGGTATACAATGGAAGAAGGAAAGCATCTTTAACAAATGGTGCTGGCATAACTAGATGTCAACCTGTAGAAGACTGAAAATAAATCCATATCTATCACCATGCACAAAACTCAGGTCCAAATGGATTAAAAACATGAACATTAATCCGACCACTTTGAACCTGATAGAAGAGAAAGTGGGATGTAGTCTACAAGATATAGGCACAGGAGACCACTTCCTAAGCAGAACCCCAAGAGCGCAGACAATAAGAGAAACAATGAATAAATGGGACCTACTGAAACTGAGAAGCTTCTGCAAAGCAAAGGACACAGTCAGTAAGACAAAAAGGCTACCTTCTGACGTGGAGAAGATTTTCACCAACCCCTCATCAGACAAAAGTCTAATCTCCAAAATATACAAAGAACTCAAGAAACTAGACACTAAAACTCTAATTAACCCAATTAAAAAATGGGGTACTGAACTGAACAGAGAATTCACAACAGATGAACTTCGAATAGCCAAAAGGCACTTAAGGTCATGCTCAACCTCCTAAGCGATCAGGGAAATGCAAATCAAAACAACTTTGAGATATCATCTTAAACCTGTCAGAATAGCCAAACTCACAAACACCAATGATAGCCTTTGCTGGAGAGGATGTGGAATGAGGGGAACACTCATTCATTGTTGGTGGGAATGCAAACTTGTGCAGCCACTGTGGAAATCAGTGTGGTGGTTTCTCAGGAAACTGGGAGTCAACCTTCCTCAGGACCCAGCAATTCTGCTCTTGGGAATATACCCAAGAGATGCCCTAACATACTACAAAAGCATTTGTTCAACTATGTTCATAGTTGCACTATTTGTAATAGCCAGAATCTGGAAACAACGTTGGTGCCCCTCAATAGAAGAATGGTTAAAAAAAGGTGTGGAACATATACACATTAGAGTTTTACTCAGTGGTAAAAAAACAATGACATCTTGAATTTTGCATGTAAATGGATGGAAATAGAAAACGCTTTACTGAGTGAGGTAAGCCAGACCCTAAAAGAGGAATATGGTATGTACTCACTCATAAATGGATTTTAACCATAATTAAAGGTCTTTGAGCCTATTATTCGTGATCCTAGAGAAGCTAAATAAGAAGGTGAACCTGATGAAAATCATGTAGCTATCCTCCTGGAGATTGGAAATAGACAAGAGTCCCAGGTAACCTCGGGTGCTTGGGGGGGGGCTGGGATGGTTGTTGGAAGGGGAGAGGGTTAGAGAGAAAGGAGTAGGGGAGGAATGGGGAAAGTTCGGTGGACTGGGATGGGGGGAGGGAGGAAGGATAGATATGGGATCAGGGAAGAATATATTTCAACTAAGGGAGTCATTTTAGGGTTTACAGGAGACTTTATTATAAATGGGATCCCAGGTCCAAGGAGAGATCCCCAGATTGTTCTCTGGACAGAAGAGAGGGTGCCTGAAACGGCCTAGGCTCATAACCATACTGATGAATATTTTGCTTATCACCATAGAATCTTCATCTGGCCACGGATGGAGATAGAGACAGAGACCCACATCGGAACACTGGACTTAACTCCCTAGGTCCAAACGAGAAGCAGAAGGACGAAGAAAATGAAAAAGGAAATCAGGACTGTGAGGGATGCGCTCACCCACTGATACAAGGGGACGGATCTAATGAGAGTTTACCAAGGCCAGTTGGACTGGGATTGAACGAGGATGCAATCCAACCAGATTCTCTGAATGTGGCCGGATTCTCTGAATGTGGCTGGATTCTCTGAATGTGGCTGGCCCGGAGTCCTTCTGAAAAGTCATTGACAATGACATTGGGACTTGTTTCCTCTGCATATACTGGATTTTGCGGATCCAGTCTGTCTGGACACTCACCTTCCTGGACCTGGAGGGAGGGGGGAGGAACTTGAACTTCCCACAGGGCAGGAAACCCTGACTGCTCTTAGGGATGGAGAGGGAGGAGGAGAGGGAGCGGGGAGAGTGGGAGGGTAGTGGGAGGAGGGGCTGAAATGGAAACTTTTATAATTTAATAAAATTACTTTAAAAAAAAGAGAAGGATAGTTACTGTTTCATATTAAATATAATGCTAAATTTTGCACTCTTATTTTTATTAACTATTGTGTTCACTTCTTATTGCTCCAGTAGCTTTGCTTCTCTCTTTTACTCAAAAAAAATAATTTGTCCTTTTTTTCTCTTGTTTATTTTTATTAATTCAAAACAGACGTTTTATGCAATATATTCTGATTACAGTTTCCCCTACCTGTACTCCTTTTAGTTCTTCTGAATTCACTTTCTATTCAGATTCACAATTTTTCTGTCTCTATTTAGAAACTGAAAAGGCATCTGAGGAAAAATATTAAATAAAATTAAACAAAAAATTTTCAAAATCAGAATAGAATAAAACAACAATATGAGAAAACATCCCAAAGTGGGGGGCACGAAACACATACAGACATAGAGACACATATATTCAAATACTTAGGAGTCCCCTAAAAGCATAACAAAAAAAAGCTATAATATCTAAGCAAAGAACTTTAAGGTTAGTTTTTTTTTAAAAGTCCTTGCCTAACATTATTATACAAAGATACTCCAAAGATGCCTATTTGATTGTTTTCTATTGGACATCTGCTGGAAATGGGGTCTATCCTTTAACGTGGTTTGTGTCTCTAATGAGACTCTCTTATGGAAAGTTAATTTTCCATTTGTAAGTGACTACCAATCTGAGATAGCTTCTGGGTTAGGGTTGGATGTGCTTGTATTCTTTTTTCTTTCAGCTGTAGGACCCCACCTGCCTCAGACCTGTGCATGCCCTGTGCACGCTGCCACAGTCTCGTGAGTTTGTGTGGCAAGCCTATTTTGTCTACACGACCTTGATTTTTTTAATGTCGTCCATCTTCTCTGTCTCTTACACACTTTCTGCCTTTATATTTTTAAAGAAGGGGACAAAATAATATGATTTTAATTACACAGTGGTATAGTTGTGATTTTTAGCAAAAGTGACTGAATATTAAGACATAGAACTTGTAAACACACATTAATATTTTGGTAACTGCAACTTGGACTCACAATTCATTAAGAAGAACTTCAGATGAAACATTTTGTCTTGAACAAGATTCCATACATCAAATAGGATATTGTTACAAGCAAATCATTACTGTACCTTTCCCAATAAAAATAATGAGTATTAAGCTGGTTTTCCTTATGTTGAATTTTTTCTTCTTGACACACACACCTTGAAGGCAAATTTCCAATACTAATACCCATTGTCAAAAGCTAGGATATAAACAATGGTTAATTAATGTTGAAAACACTTCAATTAGTTGTTTGTGTCTTAGATTATTGTGGGATTCCTACGTACTAATCAATAAACACAGATGTGGTGTAACGTTGATGTAATGGGAAAAATGTGTTCCAGGAACCTGAGAAACTAGGGGGAACCTTCTAATAGACCTGGATGTACATCTTCCATTTGTTTGTTTATTTGGTTTTTTTTCAAGGTTACTCACTGCAGTCGACTGCCCTGAAACACCCTGTGTAGAGCATGGCATCCTGAAGCTCAGAAATCTCCCTGCCTCTGCCTCCCAAATGTTAGGATTAAAGTTGAGTGCCACCATGCCTAGCTATACATCTCCCTTGAATGCATATTATGCTATTATTCTGTTATTAACAGCTTCATGTGAAGAATCATTGGAATGATAGGACTCTCTTACATATATGTGGATAAATGGTTAGACTTGCATTCAGTTCAGGTTGCCTAGAACTCATTAAATTAGACAACATAGACAAGATTCAGTTCCTATTTACATGTTCAGCACTGATTCTAGGCAAATTAAGTATTTGAAAAGTAGATATATTATTTTAACATTCACTGTGGAACAGAAACATCCTCCTGTGTATCCCTACCAAATTCGTCTTTTGTTTTTAGAGTAGGGTTTCTTTGTACATATGCATTTCTGGTTAATGACGTTTTTAAAACCAAAATGAATTATCTTTGATAAGCCTTAGAACACACATTACTATAAGCGATTGCTTTCACATTGCCAATTAGGATGCTCGGTATCAGCCTGAGTGAGTAAAAGCAAATGGAGGAGCTTATTTTAACATGTCAGCTACCACCACTGGAAGATTTGAAATCATTTCATAATCAAGACTTCCAGACATCATTGCCTTTGAGTCGTTTGCATAGTTAACACAGTTATTGTGAGCCCAGGAATTGCCAATAAAGTGCAATTACAGGCCTACAGAGATGGCACGGCTGGTAAGGTGCAAGTTTCACGAGTATGAAAAACGGAATGTTACCACTTGGAACTCCATAAAGGCTGAATGTGGAAACACATTTCTGAAATCTCAGTGCTCCCACAATGAAACAGTAGGTGGAGAGAGGAAAACCCTCAGAAATTTCAGCCCATCAAGTCTAAGGTAAGTAACAGTAAACAACAAATGGTTCTCAAAGAATTTCGAAATGGAGTACAACAACCCAAAGTTGTAGTGTGAGTTCTATGGCAGGTTGACTGACTGGCCCCTGCATTCACACACGTGAGCAAACACATGTACATACATGTGCACCTAATTTTCAAATGACATTGCAAATTTGGTAATCCATCAGAAAAATATTATAAAGAAAAATATTATAAAGAAAAGTTGTGAATATGTATTTCTCTAGCCATGAATTTTTACAGCAAACAAGCTTATGATATTGAGGGGAGTAAGAGATTTAATTTGAATAAATAGGATCTAACATTGATGGAAGTTAATATTACAATTTATATTTCCCTATAACAAATGTTCTTGTATTAGTGTACCAAGTATATTTTCTTGTATCTCACAGTCTTTTACTAAAATACTGTGTTCTTTTTGAAATACTAAAGTATGTCTAAACTCAGGGCTGAAATCAATAAATTATCATAAAAATAATACAAAGACAATGATTCAATGAGTTTGTTCTCGTGAAAAAGTAGTAAGATTTACAATAATTATTTAAATTTACAAAAAGAAAGAGAAGACAAATTTAAGAAAGAAAGAGAAAGAGAGAGAGAAATGGGGATAAAAGAACAAACACTGAGGAAATCCAGTGACTCATGAGGACATATATTATAAATATATGCTTTATCAAAACAGAAAATGTAAAAGAAACAGTTAATTTTCTCAACACTAATATTTACCAAAGATAAATTAATATCAGACAAAAAATTTAAACAGACCTAGAGCCACCAGTGAAACAAAAGAGGTTAATAACTCCTCCTAAAAATGACACCAGATGAATTTAGTGCAAAAATTTACTAGACTTTCAAATAATGTTGCTCAAAGTTTTCCTGAAAATAGAAACAGAAGGAGCATTGCAAGATTCATTATATGAATTTAGAGTTACCCTGATTCTCAAACATAAAAAGACCCAACAAAGTATGAGCCTTACAGAACAACATCCTTTAAGCAGGTAAATGCAAACATGCTTGCAAAGTTAATTCAATACAACTTGAAAAATACATCATCTCCCATGATCAAGTATGTTTCATTCAAGAAATTCAGGCATGGTTCAATGTATGAAAATTAATATGTGAAATCTTACATATAAACAAAATGAAAGATGATCATCTCATAAAATCCAGCACCCATTCATGGTAGATATCCTGGTAGGCTCCGAAGCCTGAGACCTACGATTTGTAGTGGAAATTCAGTGAATATTTGAAGAAAATGAAAAGGCAAACATATACAGTGTGTGACATAAAGGACATTATCAAATATTACTGTATTTAGAAGTCTGCGATCCTCTTCTAATTCAAAGGATCTTCTTAATTGTCATATTGTTCCTACACCCCATAAGGCATCATAGCATATTCTGTGTTTTGTTTTTTGCTTCCTGTTGATTGTCAACCTGAAGGTATTGTACTTACTAAATAAGAACTTGACCATGAGATAAATCTCCAACCTCATGTCCTTGTATGTATGTATGTACTTTCTATTTCAGTATCCCAGTGTTCTGGAAGTAGAGATCATATCCATTCTTATTAAAGTTTAATACAGGAAACAGACAAAAACACTGAGTCAGTTTTTACATTAAGATTATAACTCAAAACATTTTTCTTGTCTTTTAGAGCCATATACTCTATTTCACAAACAAAAGGACAAAGGGGGAATTTTCTTTGTAAGAAAATACCGTTTGGTTTTACTTTGTAGTTTTCTCTGCCCTCAACCAGTAATCCTGTGTTAATGTAACTTCCCTCATAGAGTGTGAGAGACACTGACATAATATACCAAGTGAGTGTGTTATTTCACAATGCTGAAGTCACCAAAATGAAAAACAGAATGTAAAACATCCACAAATTCATTCTGGTTCCCTCCCGGGAAGAGTTCATATTGAATGCTCTCCTTACTTACTAAGCATCCATCTTTATAAAGAACATGGAAAACACTCAGTTTGGAAAATATAAAGTTTTTGAAGAGTATATTGTTTCAAATTGTCTCACATATATTGAGATTAGCTGATGAATTGATGTAATCAGAACATAAAGAATGATCTTAACTATTCTATGCTTTAAATTTTGAACATTAGTAAATTTTTAATTGTTTTCATGATCATTGCTGTGACTTTTAAAAATGACTTCTTTAAAAGTCATTTTTAAAAAGCATTAATTTTCAGTGACTATGAACTAAAACCTCTGTTTCTTGTTCTGTCCAGAAGATCACCACTTTCTGGAGGCAAAGTGGAATTAGATATTAATACTATTGACTTTTTGCACATAAACATGAGGTTAAAATCATCTGCAGATTTAACTTGAGGAAACAATTTTTTTCCTTGAGGTATTCTGGCATTTTGGCAGGGATCTTGAGCTACTTTTTTCTCTACTATTTTGGCTGTTCTCCCCAGGGCTCAGGGCAGGGACTATCCATTAAGATCAGATGCATGCAATCATGATCAATTTCCTGCAAGTGTGGAAGGATGGGGCACTTGCAGTGCTTGGCAACATATATTTTATTCTGTTTCAATGGGTTTTTTTTTCTATGGTAATAACAGCTGGAATCTAACTATGTAGGGATTTAGGGGGAGAAAGAAAATGAAACTCCTCTTAGGTATAAAAATATTCCCCGTTTGTCTGGTTTCTTGGTCTGTACATATGCATGTGATGAAAGCAAAGGGAGCCCAAGCTTAACTTGAGGCGCAGAAAGTTGATGCTGCAAATCTGGAGAAAAGTCAGTTTATTTCAAATGACAGAATCCAGTGTTTTCTAGAGAAGTTACTCGTCAGAAATTCCCAAATCACCCGTAACTGGTTTCTGGGTTGCTGGCTTCAAAACTCAGCTGTGAAAAAATGAAAGCACTTCATTTTTATTGGTATTCGATGTATTTGAAACTGGAAGGACACCTGGTGCACTGATGAATTGTGTACTGGAAGCAAAAGGAAAGCAGGCACATTCTCTCGCCTCATCCGTCCTTTCCCTCCTCTCCCTCTTGCCAGCTACCTCACTTTCTTCTGGTTTTCTTCTACTTTATGCCTCATACACAGCTATATCTGTTTTTACCCAGTAAAATAAAAATTGTAACTTTAAAATATTTTTTTCTGTAAAATTAGGTATTTTAATGCTCAGTGTTATTTTATTCTCCCATTCCCTCAGAAATTCTCCATTAGAACCACAATTTTCTGATTATTCTCACCATTCTATGAAGACTGAACATATTAAAATATGTGATGTGATTGTATCTATGTCTGTTGTGACAATTTGTTCATCAAAAATTCTTCAATGTATTATTCAATTTTGAGAAAAATATTCCTCTTTACAGAGTGATTATTATAAAAATAAAACTCTAAGAGAGTTATTTCTTCACATGCAAAAAAAAAAACCTTCTACTTAACTTCAGTCACACATTGTCACTGTCTTTATATTAAACTTAGTGGTAAAAATCCTTTAGTAACTAATCATGATGATGATAATTACTACCACCATACAGAGTCCTAATTCTATCAGTGACCACAATGCAATGGGTTTCTTGGTTACTGAAGAAGCACTCTGGGATGTAATATGAAGACATCATCCCACAGTTGCTGGAAAGTCTTAAGACTGAATACATAAGAGCTTATATCACTTAGTACTCTTAGTGGTAGAACAAAAAGAACATTTGGAAGAAGTATCTAGAATGCCATACTCAAATAATGACCAGATGGTTAAGTTAGGTGGCCCTAATTTTCCAGTTATGTACAAACTGCACAGTCAGCTACTGAGGAATCCTAGACTATAGAGTAATGGGAATGTAAATATTTGGCTTGAAGCAAATATCTGTTGGCCAGACATTTCTGACATATACTAAACAGTTGTCTACATCTTGCTGAAAAATATTTCTGCCTCAATCCCCTTTGCACTGCAGATTCTTCTATCCAGGATATTTGGCTTAATGCACATATCTTTCCATGCCACCAGAACAAAAGTGTCTTGTTTCGTGAGATCCACAGTACCCTGTCATTCTCAGTAAGTACCGTAGAAAACTCCGTGTACAGTCAGTACATAAATTAACAACTTATCATGTGTCTTACTCATTCTTGAATTCAAAAAGTTCTATCTTTATGAACAAGAACCAGGGACAATCAGCCTGCTGGGAAGATTCACCAGTCAACAAAGTAGTAAAATGGCCTAGGAAAATTACTATACTGGATACATAAAGAAATGAGTTAAAATTTCAAATATTTTAAGATTGAAATTCTGATGGTGTCTGAAGATCATCAGTTCAGTACAACTCAATTAGATTTTGCATGCAGCATCTTTAATCTCATAAAAATTATGAACTGTTTCTCTGGAAATTCAGGAAGTGAAATAGAGAATAAAGGAAATAATAAAACACTGGGGCCTTGAGGGAGAAATTGGAAAGCTAGCCATCATGATCTGTTTATTTCTCATTCACATTTAAAGCACATAGGCAAGTTTTTAAATCAACTTTTTCTCATTGTATGTTAGTAATTTTAGTTCAGAATTGCTCTTTTCTCTTTGCACTGTGATGGAAATCTTTAGTGATTAATAACTGAAAATAAGATGCATAATACTCTAATTAGTCCAAGGAATAGTGTTTGCATTTACAAAATAAAGCAGAAGAACTAATAATTAATTAAATCATGAGGCTGTAATTGTTGATAAATTTTTTCAAGGGGTAGAAATCACTAAAATAACATTGTATATATGAAGTAATAAATGAACCCATACATGATTCTGAGCTTTATTCTAAATTTTTGTGAAAATTTTACTCATTTAAATGATATGAACTTTTAGCCTCTGTCTTTCTTTTTAAAGAAAACGGAATGATTCCAATTAATTATAGAAAATGCAAACTAATTATTATATGATTATTAATATAAAGCAAATTACTCACACTTGTTGTCTGCAGCACCCAATCCTTCCATACGGCTTGTGTTGAAGCTATTTTCTGTAAGCAAAGACTGCTCATTTGTTCCCAGCTGCCCAGACCCAAATAATCATACAGAAGCTATATTAATTACAACACTGCTTGGCCTATTAGCTCAGACTTTTTAATAACTAACTCTTACATCTTAAATTAACCCATTTTTATTAATCTGTTTATCACCATGAGACTGTGGCATACTGGTAAGCTTCTATCATCTGTCTCCTTTAGTAGGTCCTTCACTCTGTCCACTCTCTCTAAGATCGCTTCCAGCCTTATTATATTCTGCCCTGCCATAGGCAAAAGAAGCTTCTCTATTAACCAATGGTAATAAAGAAAACAGAGAATGCCACATTATCTCCACTTTTCTGTCTAAATAAATATGAAGGTTGTAACTTTAACATAGTAAGATTATATATAACAAAATAGGTATCAAGAAAGAATTATAGTTGCAATATTTCTTTATCAATCTAAAATTTCATATCTAATTTATCTTTTATAATTTCTAAGGAAAACCATAACTACAATTATCTGTCTTGAACTCCATCAAAGACTTCAGAAGGATAAAATATTAACTAAGTAAACAGGAAGTACATTGCAACTTCCAAAGTTCTAGAAATGAAAGAGACATCCCACTGCCTAGAAAGTCACGCAAAGTTCTTTTGTAGTTTTGCAACATCCATCTTCACCTTATAGGCCCAAAATATTTGTGGACTTTTCAGTGAAGCAGGAACTTAGAATATATGTTCTGCCTATATTTGCAGTTTGTCAATCACTTTCTTCTATGTCCTGCAGAATGCCAGGCAGATTTTTTGGTGGAGCAAGAACCTTGAAGTGCCGTCTCACCTTCTTTTGGCAAGTTCAACAGTCATTTAGTCATTTTTATGTGACTCCTTCATGCCCAGTTTATACAGAATACTGTCAAGTAGTCCAGGCAAGAGCAGTTTCTTGCCCAAATAGCTAATTTTATCACATTGAAGCCAAATTCCCTAAGGAGTCTTTTCAATGCCCATCAACCTCTCTGAAGTAATTGGTGCTACCAGAAGCAGGAATGTCTTATGGTAAAATAAACAAACAAACCAAAAAAAAAAAAACCTTTAAGTTCTTAAAACATTTTAAATGTCATATTCTTTTGGTCTTTGAATAATTGAAGATTATCTATCTAACTACATAAGTTTTATTATAATTGACTAGCTATTAATCTGTAATTTTATTTATATATTACATTTTTAAATGAGCTGCACAAACATAGTACCTTGAATAAGAGTATACATATACATATAGCAAAATTGACATTAAGTTTGTATCAATAATTCAAGAGCCATACCAGTGCAAGATATTCGTCTCTATATAATAGTCTCTTTTAAATGAAAACAAACATTTACATACAATCATTTTGGGAATTTGGGCATTGTTTTCTTCAAATTCCTTCCTGTTGCTTATTGGGCAAATTATTTTAGGCTTCACAGAGACATTTAAGGGGGTCTTGTTCCATCAAACCACACTAGCCTTGAAAGAATTCATAGGTTCCCATCTTCTGCGGAAACAAATGCAGAATCTCTTTTCCAAAGCAACATATCCTTAGACTCATATTTTAAAGTCAAGATAATTGGACGTCTACTTATTCTACAGTGAGAACTACAGTTGAATGATTCCATAGGATCTGATAATTAGTAATTTTTTGCCTGTCATGAAGGCAAATGAATATTAATGCTTCTTCCCTATAAATTGGTAGAACAGAGTCGCTCCCTCCCACTCATGACAATGACACTGGTCTATATATTTTATTTTTGTTTCTCACATTTACCATCATCTATCTGTTTTGTACTCACCAAATAAACTTATAGCTCTTACTCCAGGTTTTGACTGGGATTTGAAGACCTTTCTTGCCTCAACTTCGGAATGACTGTCTCCAGCCTTATTTCAGAGTTGAACAGAGACTATCATCATATTCTATACCTAGATAAGTAGTAAGTGTAGCTTGAGTTTGTAATTTACAAGTAATGATTACGGGACATTCTCTGAAAAATTAGGAGACAGGATAATTTATCTTTTAAATTCATTGAAAGATAAAAAATATAAGTATAAGGGCTTTTGGATGGGCATTTTTATTACTTAAATAAGATTCAGTAAGTAAATTTAACAAAGAAAATAATGCAAAACTTAATTATAATAACTTATCAAAATTGACTTATCTTTATACCTTTTGACTTCTTTCTTAAGCTCCTAGATTAATTTTGGAAATGTTTTCAACAGTTTTTTATGAAAATATGATATATGCATGATGGAAAAAGTACACACTTGGCTGACAAGTAATTCAAAATTATGAAATTTGCAGGTAAATGAAAAGAGCTGGAAACAATCATTCTGAATTACGCATAATCAGTCAAGAAAGAGAAATATTATATCTTTTCTGTCATTTATGGATGTTAGTCTTAAATTCTCAGATATGTGTGATACATTTGAAATATTCTCAGAGGTCAGAGAGTCAGTAACTGATTGGGAGGGGGTCTTTTAAGGTAGATTGATAGACCATAGTAGTAAAAACAATTTAAGGAAAATTTTGGAGTAGAAAGCTTCAAATTGGGGTAAGGGAGAAAAAGAGCACAGTAGAGAAAAGAATGTTTTTTTCTCCTCTTAACATTAATCCCAATTTCTGAAATTTTATTTTCAAATGAGATAACAGGAGTTATCCATTCATTTTTATAAAACTTTTCATGTCACGTTATTCTGATTCTTCTATAATAAGGAAGGTTGGTTGAAGTTCTTTTATTCAAAAAAAATCAAACAAGCAAACAAACAAAAAAAACAAATCATCATCTACTCTGTCTGCAGTAACTTCACTGCGATCATTTGCTTCCATTGGCATTGTTTTCTCTTTCAGGATGTTAGATAAAACACAATTAGGAGACCTAATATCAAGAATCATCCCTTTGATTTCAATGAGAAAGTCAATTGTTTTGTTAAATCTGATATCTCAAGTCATTCGACGCAGACAATCATAAGGAGACCTGTCGTTTACTCTAGTGAAACACAATTAATAAAAATTCAGAGAGAGAAGATGGAGTTCAACCTGAAAACCCATAAAGCAAAGCAGGCAGTCACTGCTCAACCTCAGTCCAAAATGCCAATTCTGCCTCTGGGAATGTAAGAATGAGTCTGTGTCTGAGATCTGTCTCCTTCTGCTTTATAATCCTCTCTAGGGCTGCGATTAAAGGAAGAACCACCCGGTTTCTATGTCAACTAGTGTGGTACTGGTATTAAAAGTGTGTGCCATTTTAGATACTATGATTAAAGGTATGTGTTACCATTGCCTTGTCTGCAAGGCTGACCAGCGGTTGTTTTACTCTCAGATCTTCAGGCAAGCTTTATTTATTAAAATACAATTGACGCAGGCAGGGACTCTTCTGACCAGCGAGGGGCTCTGATCCTGTGCAGGGGTAAGTGTGTGGACCGGTGAGGGGACACACAATATTCCCGCCATCCTTATCTCCCTGGCTACTCCAAAGGGGCAGCTTCCCCCAGCTAATCCCTCTCTCCTGCTACGACATCCCAGCTTTTGGCCTCGAACCCCTCCCCTCCCCTCTCCCTTCTTCGGGGCTTAAATTCCTCCATCTCAGCCGGGGCGGGCACCGCGGGCCGGGGCAGGTGGTGAGAGCAAAGGGGCGGGAGTCCCTTTGTTCTGATAGCCGGCCTGCAGCAGCTAAGACCGCAGGCAGGGACTCTTCTGACCAGCGAGGGGCTCTGATCCTGTGCAGGGGTAAGTGTGTGGACCGGTGAGGGGACACACAATATTCCCGCCATCCTTATCTCCCTGGCTACTCCAAAGGGGCAGCTTCCCCCAGCTAATCCCTCTCTCCTGCTACGACATCCCAGCTTTTGGCCTCGAACCCCTCCCCTCCCCTCTCCCTTTTTCAGGGCTTAAATTCCTCCATCTCAGCCAGGGTGGGCACCACGGGGCTGGATAGGTGGTGAGTGCAAAGGGAAGGAAGTCCCTTTGTTCTAATAGCCTGTCTGCAGCTAGCTAAGACTGCAGGCAAAGTGATTCCTGGATAGCAAGGGTCACTAATCCAGTAGAAGAAGACCCAGCGGAGGGAAGAGCCATTGGAGAGCATCTGAAGGAAGAGATGGGCAGGCGCCAAGGCAAGAATTCCTCCAACAATCTGAAAAACAACATGAAATCACCAGATCCCAGCGATCTTACGACAGAAGGACTCGAACGCCCTATTCCGGAAGAAGTGGAAAACAGTGTCATTATGAAAGCAATAGAGTCTCTAAAACAGGGTATGAATAACTCACTTAAAGAAATAGAAGAGAAATATAACAAAAAAATAATAGAAATGAGTAAAGAAATGGAAGACAAATATAACAAAAAGTTTGAAGAAATGAGTAAATTCGTAAATGATACCCTGGGAAACCAAGAAAAAGCATTCAAACAGGTAATGGAATCAGTGCAAGAATTGAAAACTGAAATGGAGGCAGTGAAGAAAACACAAACCGAGGGCCGGCTGGATATGGAAAATCTAGGTAAACGAATGGAGACTACAGAATCAAGCTTAACCAATAGAATACAAGAGATAGAAGAACGAATCTCAGATTATGAAGACACCATAGAGAAAATAAATGCCCTGACCAAAGAAAACAGCAAATCCAACAAATTCTCATCACAAAACATTCAGGAAATATGGGACATAATAAAAAAAACCAAATCTAAGAATAATAGGAGTAGAAGAAGGAGAAGAATTGCAGATCAAAGGTCCAGAAGATATATTCAACAAAATTATAGAAGAAAACTTTCCCAATCTAAAGAACGATATTCCTATAAATGTTCAAGAAGCATACAGAACACCAAAGAGACTGGATCAAAAAAAAAAAAAAAAAAAAAACGTCCCCTCGCCATATAATAATCAAAACACAAAACAAACAGATTAAAGAAAGGATATTAAGAGCTGCAAAGGAAAAAGGTCAAGTAACCTATAAAGGTAAACCTATCAGACTTACACCAGACTTCTCTATAGAAACCATGAAAGCCAGAAGGTCCTGGATAGAGGTACTGCAGAAATTAAGGGACCATGGATGCAAGCCCAGACTACTTTACCCAGCCAAGCTTTCGTTCACTATCAACGGAGAAAACAAAATATTCCAGGATAAAAACAAATTTAAACAATATGTAACTACTAATCCAGCCTTACAGAGAATACTAGAAGGAAAATTACATCCCAAGGAATCCAACACTGCCAACACTGACTACAATAATTCAGACATCTAGCGACCCTTCACTAGCACAATTCAAAGAAGGAAAACACATACACTCTATTACCACCAAAAAAATGACTGGAGTCAACAACCAATGGTCATTAATATCACTTAATATCAATGGACTCAATTCACCTATAAAGAGGCACAGACTTAGAGATTGGATACGAAAACAGGATCCAACATTCTGCTGTTTACAAGAAACACACCTCAACCACAAAGACAGACACCTACTCAGAGTAAAGGGTTGGGAAAAGGTCTTCCAAGCAAATGGACCTAAGAAACAAGCAGGTGTGGCCATTCTAATATCTAACAAAATCGACTTCAAACTAAAATCAATCAGAAGAGATGGAGATGGACATTTCATACTCATAACAGGAACAACTCATCAGGAAGAAGTCTCAATCCTGAATATCTATGCCCCTAATGTAAAGGCACCCACATATGTAAAAGAAACTCTTCTAGAACTCAACGCAGTCATCAAACCACACACGCTAATAGTAGGAGACTTCAACACTCCTCTCTCACCAATGGACAGGTCAATCAGACAGAAACCAAACAGAGAATTAAGAGATTTATTGGAGGTATTGAATCAAATGGACTTATCAGACATCTATAGAACACTCCACCCAAATAGGAAAGAATATACCTTCTCTGCAGTTCATGGAACCTTCTCGAAGATTGACCACATACTCGGCAACAAAGCAAACTCCCACAGATACAAAAAAATATTAGTAACCACCTGTGTCTTGTCAGATCAGCATGGATTAAAATTAGAATTCAACAACAATGCTACCCCCAGGACGTCAACAAACTCATGGAAGTTGAACAGTCAACTACTAAATCACCCCTGGGTCAAGGACGAAATTAAGAAAGAAATTAAAGTCTTCCTTGAATTTAATGAAAACAAAGACACAACATACTCAAACCTATGGGACACTATGAAAGCAGTGCTAAGAGGAAAGTTCATAGCAATAGGTGCCCAAATAAAGAAAACGGAGAAAGCACACAGTGGAGACCTAACAGCACACTTGAAAGCTCTAGAAAAAAAAGAAACTGATTCACCCAGGAGGAGTAGAAGACTGGAAATAATCAAACTGAGGGCTGAAATCAACAAAATAGAAACAGAGAAAACAATCCAAAGAATCAATGAATCAAAAAGCTGGTTCTTGGAGAAAATCAACAAGATTGACAAACCCCTATCCAAACTAATCAAATGGCAGAGAGAGCACATGCAAATTAATAGGATCAGAAATGAAAAGGGGGATATAACCACAGACTCAGAGGAAATTCAGAGAATCATTAGATCTTACTACGAAAGTTTATATGCCACAAAGTTGGAAAATGTAAAAGAAATGGACATTTTTTTAGATAAGTACCATATACCAAAGTTGAACCAAGAACAGGTGAACAATCTAAGTAGACCTGTTAGTCATGAAGAACTAGAAGCTGTTATCAGAAATCTCCCTACCAAAAAAAGTCCAGGACCAGATGGTTTCAATGCAGAATTCTACCAGAATTTCCAGGAAGAGCTAATTCCTATACTCCTTAATGTATTCCATAATATAGAAACAGAAGAGTCATTGACAAACTCCTTTTATGAAGCTACAGTTACCTTAATACCAAAACCACACAAAGACACAACCAAGAAAGAGAATTACAGGCCAATCTCACACATGAACATCGACGCGAAAATTCTCAATAAAATCCTGGCAAACCGAATCCAGGAACACATTAGAAAAATTATCCATTATGATCAAGTAGGCTTCATCCCAGAGATGCAGGGCTGGTTCAATATACGCAAATCTATCAATGTAATACATCATATAAATAAACTGAAAGAAAAAAATCATATGATCATTTCATTGGATGCTGAAAAAGCATTTTCAAAATTCAACACCCATTTATGATAAAGGTGTTGGAGAGACTGGGGATACAAGGATCATACCTAAATATAATAAAAGCAATATACAGCAAGCCGACAGCTAACATCAAATTGAATGGAGAGAAACTCAAAGCCTTTCCACTAAAATCAGGAACACGACAAGGCTGTCCACTCTCTCCATACCTCTTCAATATAGTGCTTGAAGTTCTAGCAATAGCAATAAGACAACATAAGGAGATCAAGGGGATTCGAATTGAAAAGGATGAAGTTAAACTTTCGTTATTTGCTGACGATATGATAGTGTACATAAGTGACCCCAAAAACTCTACCAAAGAACTCCTACAGCTGATAAACACCTTTAGTAATGTGGCAGGATACAAGATCAACTCCAAAAAATCAGTGGCCCTCCTATACACGAAGGATAAAGAAGCTGAGAGGGAAATCAGAGAAACATCACCTTTCATGATAGCCACAAATAGCATAAAATATCTTGGGGTTACTCTAACCAAGGAAGTGAAAGACCTATTTGACAAGAACTTTAAGTCTTTGAAGAAAGAAATTGAGGAGGATACCAGAAAATGGAAAGATCTCCCTTGTTCTTGGATTGGGAGGATCAACATAGTAAAAATGGCAATTCTACCAAAAGCAATCTATAGATTCAATGCAATTTCCATCAAAATCCCATCAAACTTCTTCACAGACCTTGAGAAAACAATAATCAAGTTTATTTGGAAAAACAAAAAACCCAGGATAGCCAAAACAATCTTATACAATAAAGGAACTTCAGGAGGCATTACCATCCCTGACTTCAAACTCTATTACAGAGCTACAGTATTGAAAACAGCTTGGTATTGGCATAAGAACAGAGAAGTCGACCTATGGAATCGAATAGAAGACCCGGATATTAACCCACAAACCTATGAGCACCTAATTTTTGACAAGGGAGCTAAAGGTATACAATGGAAGAAGGAAAGCATCTTTCACAAATGGTGCTGGCATAACTGGATGTCAACCTGTAGAAGGATGAAAGTAGATCCATACCTATCACCATGCACAAAACTCAGGTCCAAATGGATTAAAGACATCAACATTAATCCGTCCACTTTGAACCTGATAGAAGAGAAAGAGGGAAGTAGTCTACATGATATAGGCACAGGAGGCCTCTTCCTAAGTAGGACCCCAGCAGCACAGACAATAAGAGAAACAATGAATAAATGGGATCTACTGAAACTGGGAAGCTTCTGTAAAGCAAAGGACACTGTCAGTAAGACAAAAAGGCTGCCTTCTGACTGGGAGAAGATCTTCACCAACCCCTCATCAGACAAAGGTCTGATCTCCAAAATATACAAAGAACTCAAGAAACTAGGCACTAAATCTCTAAATAACCCAATTTAAAAAATGGGGTACTGAACTGAACAGAGAATTCACAACACATGAACTTCGAATGGCCAGAAGACACTTAAGGTCATGCTCAACCTCCCTAGTGATCAGGGAAATGCAAATCAAAACCACTTTGAGATACCATCTTACACCTGTCAGAATAGCTAAACTCAAAAACACCAATGATAGTCTATGCTGGAGAGGATGTGGGGTGAGGGGAACACTCATCCATTGTTGGTGGGAATGCAAACTTGTGCAGCCACTGTGGAAATCAGTGTGGCGGTTTCTCAGGAAACTGGGAGTCAACCTCCCTCAGGACCCAGCAATTCCACTCTTGGGAATTCACCCTAGAGATTCCCTAGCATACAACAAAAGCATTTGTTCAACTATGTTCATAGCAGCACTATTTGTAATAGCCAGAACCTGGAAACAGCCGAGGTGCCCCTCAATAGAAGAATGGTTAAAAAAGGTGTGGAACATATACACGTTAGAGTTTTACTCAGCGGTAAAAAACAATGACATCTTGAATTTTGCATGCAAATGGATGGACATAGAAAACCCTTTACTGAGTGAGGTAAGCCAGACCCAAAAAGAGGAACACGGTATGTATTCACTCATAAGTGGATTCTAACCATAATTTAAAGGTATTTGAGCCTATTTTTCGTGATCCTAGAGAAGCTAAATAAGAAGACGATCCTGATGAAGATTATTTAGCTATCCGCCAGGAGGTAGGAAATAGTCAAGAGTCCCAGGTAACCTTCTGTGCATGGGGGGGGGGGGGGTGGGAGGGTTGTTGGAAGGGGAGAGGGTTAGAGAGAAGGGAGTAGGGGAGGAATGGAGAAAGCTCGGTTGACCGGGATGGGGGGAAGGGAGGAAGGATGAATAAGGGATCAGGGAAGAATATATTTCAACTAAGGGAGTCATCTTAGGGTTTATAGGAAACTTGATTATATATGGGATCCCAGGTCCAAGGAGAGATCCCCAGATTGTTCTCTGGACAGAGGAGAGGGTGCCTGAACCGGCCTTGGCCCACAACCATACTGATGAATATTTTGCATGTCACCATAGAACCCTCATCTGGCGATGGATGGAGATGGAGGCAGAGAACCACGTTGGAACACTGGACCTAGCTCCCTAGGTTCAAATGAGAGGCAGAAGGAAAGAGATCGTGAGCAATGAAGGCAAGGGCACAGGAAACCTTCATCCGACGTTGGATGGCGATACAGATGGAGACCCATATTGGAACACCGAACTGAGCACTCCACAGTCCAAATGAGGAACAGAATGATGAAGAAAATAAAAAAAGTAATCAGGACTGCGAGGGATGCGAGCACCCACTGATACAAGGGGACTGATATAATGGGAGTTCACCAAGGCCTGTTGGACTGGGACTGAACGAGGACATGATCCAGCCAGATTCTCTGAATGTGGCTGGCCCGGAGCCTTTTTGAAAAGCCATTGACAATGACACTGGGACTTGCTTCCTCTGCATGTACTGGATTTTGGCGCTCCAGTCTGTTTGGACTCTCACCTTCCCTGGACCTGGAGGGAGGGGTGAGGAACTCGGGCTTCCCACAGGGCAGGAAACCCTGACTGCTCTGGGGGATGGAGAGGGAGGGGGAGAGGGAGTGGGGGGAGTGGGAGGGGGAGGAGGGGCTGAAATGGAAACTTTTATAATTTAATAATAAAAAAAATACAATTGAAATTCCACTGCTTCCCCCTTTTTGTCTAAAATAAAAAGATTATAACTAATACAAGAAAACTGTATATAATTAGTGCAATGACTATATATAGTATATAAAGGCAATAAATAAATCAGCAATGTATAGTCCATTTTCATTTGACAAGCTCAAGGAAGAAACTTCATATCTCTTCTATCTTAGTGAATCCAAAGTCTTACAGCTAATTTACTTTCTATCACAATTTGCGTTCTGCATTTGATAAACTATAATAATAACTAATCTTCTACTCCCTCAAGGACCCAAAAGAAAATAATATTATTGGTAAACAGGAAGTGTGAGCAATCAACTTCCAAAAAATTGTGAGTAATGACAAAAACAGCTGGCTTCTTGAACAGTCACCCAAATTTCCTCTGCAAAATTGGGCATCCATGTTTAGCCTATAGGCATAACATATCCGACATACTTTTCTGTGAGGCAGGACTTTTGTGTCCTACTTGTCTAATTAGGACAACATACGGTCAGCAACATGACAGAAGCATTTTCTTGCCCAGTGTCTTACTTTTGTCACAAATAATGTAAACTCCATGTGGAGTTTCTTTAATGCCCCTTATCTTCTTAGAAGTGCTGCCAGGAACATACATGTCTCATCATCATAAAAAAGAAGAACTTATGTTATTAAAACATGTTAAATGCCATTCTCTGTAAATATCTGAAGATGAACTATCTATCTAAAATATATCTTTGTTTGACCTTGAAAATATGCCTAAAGTGACTATAAGTTTGATTATACTAAGTGATTAACGACTAAACTAAATTTCCTATTTATTTATTCCTATATATGTTTATTATTCTAAGCAGCTGGTAATAATAATTTTAAAGCACAAGAAAATTTCATTATATTGTTAAATAAGCAGTATAGGTACAATACCTTGAACAAGGTTAGAAATGTATGTATAGTATGTTTTAACAAAATTAATCTCAATTTGTATCAATATACAAAATTTGTATATAATATACAAAAGTCCAATCTAATATGGAAAATTTAAAAACTGACACTGCTTTTTAAAACTAGAGTCAATAAACTAACTTTTTATCTCATATCTATATACTCTTCTTTTCAGAATAGATTAAATAATCTACCTGTTTATCCTATAATATCTATATCTCCCTTTTTCTCCATTCTCACTTCTTTCTTTTTTTCTTATTTATTTATTTGTTTGTTTTGTTTTGTATTTCAAAACAAAATTTCTCAGTAGTTATGGAGCTAGTTCTGGAATTTGCTCTGTAGACCAGGCTGACCTTGAAGTCACTGAGATCTGCCTGCCTCTGTCTCCCAAGTGATAGGATTAAAGACATGGACTACCACCACCCAGCTTTTTTTCCTTCAAAATAAGAACCTTGAGTCTAATTTCCTTTGTTCAGCTTTTTTTTCCTGATCATTATCAATGGCAACTTGTAACCGACACATTAAACAAAGAAAAACATTCTTAATCAATTTTGGGGGTAATGTGGGCCAGTTTTTTAGGGTACTTCCTGCTGATTGGGAGTGCTGATAATCTTAAGGGGAGCTAAAGAAAATTTAGGATTATAGTAAAGTCCTTACTGGAGTATTTTGTGAGGCTGGATCATATCAATCTTCAATCTGTTCTGAATGTAGAACTCAGTGAAAATTTAACAGATGTACTCTGAAGCAATAGATCATTTGGGACATCTGTTTTCATTGAAGGTTTTTCAGGGGGATCCTACTTGATCAAACCTTATTTTTCTTTCATTTATTTTATTTATTATATAAAAAATAGTAATCCAAGTTCCCACTCCCTCCCCACCTTCCATTCCTAAAGCACACCCTCCCACCCCACCCCCATCTAATCCTCACAGAGGTTAAGGTGCATTGCCTTTGAAAGGTTCAAAGCCCTCCCTATTGTAATTAGGCTGAGCAAGGTATGCATTCAAATATAATAGGATACCAAAAAGGCAATGTGCAGTATGGATAAATCCTGGTGCCACTGCCAGTGGCCCTTCAGTCTGCCTCAGCCATGCAACTGTCAGCCACATTTAGATGAACTAGTTTGGTTCTAAGCTGTTCCTTCCCAGTCCAGTTGGAGATAGGGAGCTCCAATTAGTTCAGGCAAACTGTTTCAGTGGGTGAAACCATCATTGCCTTGACCTCCTTGCTCATATTCTCATTTCTTTTACTCTTCAACTGGACTTTGGGAGTTCAGTCAAGTGCTCCTATGTGGGTCTCTGCCTCTGCCTCCATCAGTTGCTGGATGAAGGCTCTATGGTGATATTTAAGATAATTAACAGTCTGACTATAGAGCAAGTCAAGATTGGGACCCCTCCCCTCTATTGCCCAGGGTCATAGGTGGGGGTCATTTTTCTAAATTTCTGGGAATTTCTCTAGAGCCAGGTTTCAGCTAACCCTGTAATGGCTCCCTCAATCAAGATATCTCTCTCCTAGCTCTCATCTCTTCCTCAATCTTGACTGTTCCATTCCCTCAAGTTCTCCTCATACCCTCCCCTCTTCCCTCATCCCACGCTCCAAACAATCCTGTCTGTTTCCAATTGCCTTTGGGTTTACCTTATTACTTAGCTTCTCTAGGACTATAGGCTCATTGTCCCTTATTTATAACTAGTAGATGCTTATGAGTGAGTACATACCATATTCATCTTTTTGGCTGTCAGTTGCCTCACTTAGTATAGTGTTTTCTAATTCCATCCCTTTGCATTCAAAATTCAAGATGTCACTGTTTTTACTGCTGAGTAGTACTCTAATGTGTAAATGTGCCACATTTTCTTCTTTCATTCTTTGGTTGAGGGGTATCTAGGTTATTTCCAATTTCTGGCTATTACAAATAATGCTTCTAAAAATGCAGTTGAACAAATTCTTTTGTAGTATGATTGAGCATCTTTTAGGTCTATGCCCAAGAATGGTATTGCAGGTTACTAAGGTCAGTTGATTTCCAATATTTGAGAAACCACGATACTGAATTCCAAAGTGGTTGTACAAGTTTGCATTCCCACCAGCAATGGATGAGTGTTCCCCTTACTCCACATCCTCTCCAGCATAAGCTATCATTAGTGTTATTGATCTTAGCCATTCTAACCAGTGTAAGACGGTGTCTCAGAGTTGTTTTGATTTGCATTTCCCTGATAGATAAGTATGTTGAACATTTCCTTAAGTGTCTTTTGGCCATTTGAACTTCTGTTGAGAATTCTCTGTCCAGTTCAGTACCCCATTTTTTAATTGGGTTAGAGTTTTAATGTCTAGTTTCTTGAGTTCTTTATATATTTTGGAGATCAGACCTTTGTCTGATGTGGGGTTGGTGAAGATGTTTCTCCATTCAGTAGGCTTTCTTTTTGTCTTATTGACTGTGTCCTTCACTTTACAGAAGCTTCTCAGTTTCAGAAGTTGCCATTTGTTTATTGTTACTCTCAGTATCTGTGCTACTGAGGTTATAATTAGAAAGTGGTCTCCTGTGCCCATGCATTGAAGGCTACTTCCCACTTTCTTCTCTATCAGAATCAGTGTGGTCAGATTTATATTGCGGTCTTTATTGAGGCTGGTGCATCGTGATAGATATGGATCTATTTTTATTTTTCTACATGTTGACATCCAATAATGCCAGCACCATTTACTGAAGATACTTTTTTTCCATTGTATAATTTTAGCTTTTTGTCAAAAATCAGGAGCTCATAGGTGTGTGTATTAATATCTGTGCCTTCTATTTGATTCCATTGGTAAACTTCTCTGGTTTTATACCAATACCATGCTGTTTTCATTACTGTAGCTCTGTAATAGATCTTGAGGTCAAGAATGGTGAGGCATCTGGAAGTTTTTTATTGTACAGAATTATTTTGGCTGTCCTGGGTTTTTTGTTTTTCCATATGAAGTTGATTATTGTTCTTTCAAGGTCTGTGAAGAATTGTGTTGGGATCTTTATGGGGATTTCATTGAATCAATAGATTGTTTTTAGTAGGATTGCCATTTTTACTGTTAATCCTACCTTTCCAAGAGCATGGGAGATCTTTCCATTTTCTGGTATCTTCTTTCATTTCTTTCTTCAAAGACTTAAAGTTCTTGTCAAACAGGTCTTTCATTTCTTTGGTTTGTGTTACCCAAAGATATTTTATGTTTTTTTCTGGCTATTGTGAAAGCTGATGTTTCTCTGATTTCTTCTCAGCTTCTTTATCATTTGTGTATAGGAGGGCTACTGACTTTTTTGATTTGATCATATGTCCAGCCACATCTCTCAAGGTATTTATCAGCTATAGGAGTTCTCTGGTAGAGTTTTTTGAATCACTTATATACATTATCATATAATTACAAATAACAAAATTTGACTTTTTCCTTTCCAATTTGAAACCCCTTGATCTTCTTTTGTTTTCTTATTGCTATAGCCAGAACTTTAAAACTATGTTTAATAGATGTAGAGAGAGTAGAAAACCTTGTCTTGTTCCTGATTTTAGCGGAATTGCTTTGAGTTCCTCTCCATTTAATTTAATGTTGTCTGTCAGCTTGCAATATATTGTTTTTATTATATTTAGGAATGAACCTTGTATCCCTAATCTCTCCAAGGCCTATATCATGATGGGGTGTTGGATTACATCAAATGCTATACAGCATCAAATGAAATGATCATATATATTTTTTTATTTCAGTTTATTTATATGATGGATTACATTGATAGATTTTCACATGTTGAACCAGCCCTGCATATCTGGGATGAAGCCTACTTGATCAATGTGAATGATTTTTTTTGATGTGTTCTTGGATTCTGTTTGCAGGTATTTTATTGAGTATTTTTGCATCCATGTTTATGAAAAAGATTGGTCTGTAATTTTCTTTCTTGGTTGTGTCTTTACATGATTTTGGTATCAGGCTAAATTCCCTCAGTGTTTTAACAAGCTCTTGATCCCTCTTAAGTCCCCTCAGTATTGGAGCAAGCAGTGTTTCAGAGTTCTACCAAGGTTGCAGGATGATAGGCTGGTTTGGGGTCAGGGTATGACTAGTAGTTTGGATGGCAACTGGATGGGTTTTTGTTTGTGGGGAGCCTACACACAGGAAACTCCCCACTGGTTGGCTAGAAAATCCAAGGGAGTTGTGGAAGTGGCTCAGGGATTTGTCCCATTGGGAAGGTCCTAGAGAGTAAGGCATCCCACTCCTGGCTGTGCAGTCACCTCTTAAGCTCCTTCAGTATTGGAACAAGATGTATTTCAGAATTACACTGAGGTTGCAAGAGGATAGGCGGGTTTGGAGGTGGGGTGGGTTGTGGCTAGTAGTTGAGATGGCTGCTGAATGGATTTGGGTTTGAGGGATACTAGCCACTGGAGACTCCCTACTGGCTGACTAGAAAAGCCAAGGGATTTGGAGGAGGGGCCCAAGGTTTTGTCCCACTGGGGAGGTCCTAGGGAGAGGGGAATCATGCCTTGTAGCTGTTCATTCACCTCTTCAGTCCCCTCAGTATTGGAGTAAGCTGTGTTTCCAAAACTTATTTTTCTTGACCCGGAATGAATCCACAGTCTCTCATTTCCTGTGAAAACAAATACAAAACCTCTTCTCCAAAGTAACATATCTTTTGACTCAAATTTTGAAGTCAAGGCATTTTGATCAAATTTTTGATCTTATTTTTCTTAACCCAGAATGAAGTCATAGCCTCCCATTTCCTGTGGAAACAAAAACAGGACCACTTATTCAAAGTAACATATCTTTTGACTTAAACTTTGAATCCAAGGCATTTTCAAAATATATGTTGTCTTTTAGCAGCTTTTGTTTCTTCTTCAGCTGTCAAACAATTCAAAGACAACATAAAAATATACAATATCCAAATTATGTTTGCATTTTTCATCTTTACATGGATGCTGAACCCAGGTGAAACCTTGGATCTCAGGAGTCAAGAGTCATGGGAAGCTGAAATAGTCATGTGGGAGCTGCATGCATATTGGTTTAATGGCAAGTAACAGAATTGTAAGAGTTACAGGAAGCTTCAGGGATCATAGGAAGCCTGTGGGTGTCCTGTGGAGTGGCAGCAAGTATGGTCTCAGCAGGAGAGGAAGTTAAGACTGGGCAGATGGGAGGTGGGAGTACTAGTGCTGCTTCTAGCTACCCAGGTAGCTAGATTTGGGCTGTGATTATTAGAGTTTGATATCTAATCCCAATATTGATTTGGGTTGGTGGCTAAAAAGCCTCAGGCAAATGACTTTTTCATAAATTTATGACTCACATTGAGCACCAAATGAAGGATGATTAATAAAAACTCAGAGAGAGAAATTGGGGTTTAACCTGAAGATCTGAAAAGTAAAGCAGCCAGCCATTGAAGTTGATCAGTCTGAAATGGCAATCCTGCCTCCAGAAATCTCAGAATGAGAGCAATCTCCTGCTGTTTTATTATCTTCTGTAGGGCTGGGTTTAAATACACCACTTGGATTAAAGTCACGCCCCACCCAGTTTCTATGACAACTAGTGCGGTTACTGGGATTAAAGGTGCCTGTCATTGTGGATACTAAGATTAAAGGTGTGTGTTACAATTACCTGCTCTGCAAAGATGGAGAGTGGGGCTGATTAACTCTCAGATCTTCAGGTAAGCTTTATTTATTAAAATACAATTGAAATGCTACTACACACTAGATTCCTTGAATTCCCTTTATCACAAAATTAGCAACAATTGCATTAAAACTCAAAGGATTTTATCTGACAATTATATTTACATTGATGTACTATATTTAATCATATTATAAATGTGACACATGTAGGAAAAAGCAATGTCTGTGAATTTGTGTGTGCATTTATGTATGTGCATGTTTGTATATTTTCTTCTAAAAGATAATTAGAGAAATAAATTTAAAAATGGGAAATTTTATTAAATAAACAATTGAGCAATAAACCTTGGATGTAAAAGGGTCATATATAATCCCAAATTTTCAATCATATGCAGATTCAATTTTAGGGATATATTAAAGAGCAATTTGTTAGATTTTATTACAAATTTTATAAATCTAGAGAAAAATGCTTGTTGTAATTCACATTTGTAATACAATGCAGATTATTTTAAGCTCATAGAGACTATGGTAGGTTTGAAAAAATAAACTGTCTGCTAAGGATATTAGGTAAGGCATTTCAAAATTTCACTGTTCTGCTGGGAAATTACAAGAAATAATTTGAAATTGATAGACCAAGGTAGAAAGATATACAGTGAGAGATGGTATTAAAACTAAAGTTAGGGAATATTTAGCATGTGGTGGTTCCCACAGGAACAGATACTTGTAGGGTTGTAGCAAAAATAAATAGTCACAAATTTTCATAATGGGGTAACCAGAGATGCTCAGAGATAGGTTATCTAACATTCAGTTTTTAATTGTTTCCTGATATTTGCTGGAATGTAAGTTATGTTCATAATACCTACATTTTGTCTAAATGATGAGGAGCCACTGGTCTTATAAGTGTGATCTATTTACTTCTTAGCTAGAGAAGCATTGACTGTATGGGTAATGAAACTGACAAAAAGGATAAGACAATCACAGGGCTTGAACAGATGAAAAAATAAAGGCAATCTAACAGAAGGAAAGGAAGATAGGATAAAATAAGCAAAGTTCAAAGTGTCATGTTAAATGTCTAAAATGTAAGTTTAATCAAGTTATCACAAAGTCTATGGGATATAATGTTCCAAAATATTTTTTCCAAAAATTGAATAAATTTGCTTTTCTCAGAAGGAGAAAAATCATGTATTACATGGACAAGCTTTATTATTTTCAGAATTTTCACAAATAAGATCAATTGCTATAATTGCTTTAAATTTTTTATTTTGTGTCTTAAGTTGGAAAAGGATTTTTTTTTCTGGTTTTTTGAGACAGGGCTTCTCTGTAGCTTTGGTGCCTGTCCTGGAACTAGCTATTGTACACCAGGTTGACTTGAAGTACCTGACATAATTCATTATTCTATAATTATTCAATATAGTCCTACACAATTTTCACATCCCATTCTACCAACATATGTATCTGAAGCACTAAAAAAAGCTTTCATATATATATTTATATATATATCAAACATATATATCAAAATATATCACACACACACACACACACACACACACACACACATATATATATATATATATATATATATATATATATATATATATCACTTTGAATACTATGTAATAGAAAATGAGTGAACAAGCAAAGGTCAAGAACCTGTGGTTAGGTGGATCATTGCCCCTATGGGAGAACCTACTACAACTACTCAAAAGAGAATCTTCTAATTTCAGTACATGGTAATTAACACAGAGATTGTGGGTCAAAGTACAAAGAATAGAATGCTAAGGTCTAACTGGTACATCTATAACTCAGCCTGTCCCACGCATAGTCCATTAGCCATAGTTTAGGAGGTAGCAGACACAATGTAAGAGCCAGAGGCAGTAGAAGACTATAATGAGATGGAGTCTTCAGAAAACAGAAAGGCAGGCAAATGAACTCACAGAGGAATTAAACTGTGTGTTTTTTTTTCCCTATGGCTGAATCATGAAAACCTCTCTTAAAGGATCTGTTATAGCAGAAGGAGCAGTGGGCCACTTCCCACCACCTGGCTCCCAGCTAGCTTTACCAGAAATTATTACACAGAAACTGAATTCATTTAAACACTGCTTGGCCCATTAGTTCTAGCATCTTATTGACTAACACTCACATCTTGATTCAACCCATTTCTAATAATCTATGTGTCACCACAAGGTTGTGGCTTACTGGGAAAGATTCAGCACGTCTGACCTGACAGCTTCATGGTGGGCGGCTCTCTGTGACCCCACTTTCTTCCTCCCAGAATTCAGTTCTGTCTTCCCTACCTACGTATGTTCTTACCTATCAGGCCAAGCAGCTTCTTTATTAATTAACCAATGAAAGCAACACATAGATACAAGTACCTCCTACACCAATCTGCAGCATGCCACCACAAAGAGCAAAAGCCTGTGTTAAAATCTGTATATTTGCATTTAAAATTAAGTTCTCTCAGATTTTAAGTGGATTTAGTCCATCATGTTGGTGTCAATTGTTGAAAAGGAGGGGCTGCTTGTTCATCTTGACTGCCTGGGTAGCTTAGCACCAAAATAACCACACAAAACTGTATTAATTAAACCACTGCCTGGCCCATGCTTGGGACATAATTCAAGAATGAAGAAAAATAATTAAATATTATACTAGGGTAAAACAAGGCCAAAGAGAACCCTGTAGTAAATTTTTACAAAGATTAACTAAGACTTGGATAGGAGAAGCAAATTACAAATTTATGAGGAGACATCCAAATGCCAAAATGTTTTAATTGTGGTACAATAGGGCATCTGATAAGGTGTTGTAGAAAGAAATGACAAAAATGAAAAAATCCCAATCTTCTGAATTATGTAGAAGTTGTGGCAAAGGCCAACATTGAACCAATGAGTGTAGATCAACAAAAGACCAACAAGGCAACCTGATACCATCAGGGAACTCCGTAGGTGGCCTTTAGCAGGCCTCCTGCTCAAACATGGTCCAGTCATACCTAGTCACTGTGGATGACATGTCTCACTAGGAAAATTAAAATATCTGGTACCTGCTGTAAAAATCCATTTTGTTCAGAATGGTGGATAAAATATGGAGGTTAAATAAAAAATTCCAATACAAAATAGGAAACGTAAATTTTGTCATACTTCAATAAATGATCAAAGACCAAACCTAAGAGTACGTATAAATGACTTTGTAATTGTAGGATTACTAGATACAGGTGTGGACTGAGTATTATTACTCCAGACAGAATCTTGCCATCTTAATTGGCCTCTTCAAGATGCAGGTGTTCAATTCCTAGGAATTGGACCCTATATCAAGTGAGACAAAGCATGAGATGGGTTGAATGCACAGGGCCAGAAGGACAGAAAGGAAGGCTCAGGTCATATGTGTCTGATTCTACAGTGAATTTATGGTATTGTGACTTGCTGTAGCAGTGGAATACCCAGATTAACATTTCTGCCATCCAAGAAGCTCATGTTTCTTGGAAGGATATCATAAGGTACTATATTAAAAGGTCACTAGCCATTCATGCCGTACAAGAACACAAAACAACTATCAAACCTTTAGAAGGACCAATGGCCCTACCTTGAAAATTGTTAACTGAGACACCAACATGGGTTAAACAATGTCCTTTAACAGAAGAGAAACTGCAGGTTTTAGAACAACTTGTACAGGAGCAACTAGAAGTTCACCATATTAAAGAATAAACTAGCCCTTAGAATTTGTTGTTATTTGTTGTTAAAAGACATCTGGAAACCACCTAATTGCTCTTTGACCGAAGAATGGATACATATACACAATAAAGCACTATACAGCAGAAAAAAATAATAAAATCTTGAATTTTGCAGACTAAAGGGTGGATATAGAAAACATCACTTTGAAGGAGGTAATCCAGACCCAGAAAGACAATTATCACATGTATCACTCCTAAGTGGTTTTTAAACACAAAGCAAAGAATACCAGCCTACAAATCACAATCCCAGAGAACCTTGACTTCAATGAGGACCCTAAGAGAGACTTTAGATCTATTCTACATGGGTAGTAGAAAAAGACAAGATCTCCTCAGTAAATTGGGAGTATGGGGACCTTGGGAGAGGGTTGAAGGGGAGAATATAGGTAGGGAGGGGAGCAGAGAAAAACGTTTAGCTCAATAAAACTTAATTAAAAAAGACATCTGAAAAATGGAAAATGGTGACAGATCTAAGAGCTGTCAACAAGGTATTTCCACCTTTGGGCACTCTATGATATGGAATTTCTTTGTCTTGCCTATTACCTAAAGGATGGCCTCTTATAGCTATTGATTTAAAAGATTCTTTCTTTACTATATCTTTACAAGAAAAGGACACAGAAAAAAATGTCTTCACAGTTTCCACTTATAATAAGTCTCAGTCTATTAGGAGATATCAATGTATCTTCCTCCCACAGGGAATGTTAAATTGTCCTACCCATTGCGAATACCTTGTTAATCAGCCATTGGAAATAATACACAAACAATTTCATAAATCTATAATTTACCATTACTTGGAAGATCTTTTCTATCAGATTCAAATGCAGATTTTTAGAAAGAATGTATGAAGAAGTGAAGAAAGTGTTTTCTAAATGGGAATTACAAATTTCTCCTGAAAAATGCAAAGATATGATTCTATCAATTACCTAGTTTATAAAGCAGGTTTACAGAAAATTGGAACACAAAAAGTTTAAATTAGGAGAGACTGATTGCAGACTCTTAATGACTTTCATTGATTGCTACCAGACATTACCGATCTCTGACCCACTGTTGGGATAAGACCTGATCTAACAATTCATTAATAGAAACCATGATTGTGACCAAGTTTTAAATAATCCCAGAAAACTAACAACTGTAGCTGAGAAAGAATTAAATATGGTTGAAGAGAAATTGCAGAAGGTACATGTGGGTCAGGTGAATCCAAACTTTAACTGCATTCTAGTCATATTGCCCTCCAGAATTTCACCTACAAGAATTTTAATGCAGAAGGAAGATAGTATCTTAAAATAAATCATTTTATCATAAAAACTGAGGAAAAAACTAAAAATTTATGTGGAAAGATTCTTTAAATTAATTATAAAAGAAGACTTCAGACTTTTTCAACAGTACTAGACCTAACAAAGATTATACTGCATTTTACTACTGATAAAGTTAAAAAAAATACTGGAAAACAACGATTCCTAGAAAAGAGGATATGCTAATTTTTAGGGGAGATTAATAGCAATTATTCCAAAAGTGATAGAATTAACCTTATAAAGAACACTGCTTGTATTCTTCCCCACTTTGTACATGACACACCAATAACTGGAGCTTGTACATTCTATACTGATGCAATTAAATCAGGAAATAGAGTTACAAATCAGAAGAATTAAATGAGGTGGAACAAAGCCCTTATAATTCTGTCCAAAAGGCAGAATTACATGGTATTCTCAAGGTACTAAGTAATTAAAAAGAAAAACTTCTCAATATAGTTACTTATTTGTGATATGCAGAAGAGTTGTTTTGCATATTGAAACTACTGAATTTATACCAGATGATGCAGAATTGAATTAATTATTCATTCAAGTTCAAGACATATCAGGAACAGATTTTATCCCATATACATAACACACATCCAATCCCATATGGGTTTGCCAAGTTCTCTAGCATAAGATAATGTTAAAATTGATCAATTGTTAATTTCAAATGTTCTGAAGGTCTCAGAATTTCATTAAAACATCATGTCAATAGCAAAGGTTTAAAGAAAGAGTTTTTTAATTCACGGCAAAAAGCTAGCAAGATTATAAAGAGATGTCCTGCTTCCTTTTTCTATAACCAAACTCTGCTACCTGAAGAGAAAAGGTCAAAGGGTACTCAAAGGAATAAAATTTGGCAGATGTTTGTTCCAACTTGCAAATCTTCAAAATCTAATATACATTTTTAAAATATGTATATCATACCATTGATGCTTATTCAGATGTTCAATGGGCAACTGTTTGAGCTCAGAAAAGACTGGTTCAGTAATCTCGCATTTTTAGAAGTCATGACTTGCACAAATAAAGACAGATAATGGTCCAGCAAATGTCACTAAGAAAATAAAACAGTTTGCTTTTTGCTTATTATAATATAAAGAATGCTATAGGTATACCAAACAGTCTTATAGGTCAAGCAGTTATATAAAAATCAAATTGAACTATAAATGATATCTTAAACAAACAAAAATGATGGAAAATACACCCACAAATTATTGCATAATGTTTTATTAAACTTCAGTTTTCTTAACGCTGATGAGAAAGGAACAAAGGCAGCAGAAAGACATTGGATAATAGAAAAACCTGTCGAATTAAATCATTCAGTGTATTTCAAGGATGTGTTGACCTCACAATTGAAAATAGGAGATGTGCTATGTTGATGAAGGGGTTTTACTTTTGTTTCCACAACAGAAGAAAAACTATGGATATCAACAAAATTAATAATGATTCTGTTTGAAAAAGAGAAATCTTTTGAGAAAATGAATGAAAGCTCATCCAAAGAAGTGGCAATCATATAGGTGGTAAGAAAATCTCATAAGTATTGGGGTAGGATTTTGTTCTTGTCTTTGCAGTAAAATAATCATTTTCAAAATGTTGAGAGACCTGGACATCTAGATACATGAAGGAAAAAAGATAACTATCCAGAAAGGGTCATCAGGCAAAAGAAATCTGACTTATGATGACATATCATCTGCAGAGTAAAATTTCATTACCAGAACATGTATATATCTCTACTCAAAAATTAAAGTTCGCTTTGAAGTTGGACAATGGCTATCCTTCTCTAAATCCAAGCATGTTGTTAAATAAAAATTAAGAATTTTTGTTTCGTATCATGAAACATCTGGTGTCAGACAGAAAGAAGAAACAATTTAGAAAAAAATTACTTCTTTCCATACCTATTTTTATGTCTATTGTACCTTTTGTTGAATATATGTCTATATGAATGATGTTTAAGTTTTCAACAATGAACAGTAAATTTTCCCGCAGTAATATTTGAAGTTTCCATATGTTGAACCAGCCCTGCATCCATCGGATGAAGCCTACTTGATCATAATGGATAATTTTTCTAATGTGTTCTTGGATTCGGTTTGCAAGTATTTTATTGAGAATTTTTGTGTCGATGTTCATGAGTGAGATTGGCCTGTAATTCTCTTTCTTGGTTGTGTCTTTGTGTGGTTTTGGTATCAGGGTAGCTGTTGCTTCATAAAAAGAGTTTGGCTATAAGGTATTTCTACACTTGTGTCTCTCAGAGGAATTTATTTGCTTGGCATAGTTAATTAAGGGACAAGTATTTTCTGTGATGGAAATGTTACAGAAGCCAATTATATAAAGAAAATAGTAAAGTAATGACCTGTTAATATGGCTAAGAAAATTCTTCTTTAAGTAAATCTGAATTTCCAGTCTTTTATAGTCAAATGTAGGTTCCAATATGGAACACGATAATGACATCATTGTTGATATTTTCTGGCTCACATTCTCCTCTCGTAGTTATGACTTTACAAGGCCTAGACCCGGGCACTACCTCTCCTTTTATGATTACTGATGAGAGATGAGCTCATTGTATCCATGTAAGGATTAAATGAGATGATCTATCTATCTATCTATCTATCTATCTATCTATCTATCTATCTATCTATCATCTATCTATCCATCTATCTACCTACCAGTACACATATATTACATAGATTATACAGGTTATCATACATATATCTCTTATCTCATATAAACATGTTATCTCATACATAGAATTATGTGTATGTGTTTGTGAGAGAAAGAGAGAGAAAATCTCAGCTTTAGTTATGGTATGTTCAATGGACACTTTCAGAGATGACGTCATCAGTGCATATGGCTCTCTTTGAAATATGTATTTGTCTATTTGTATGCATATGTGAGTATGCATGTTTCCATTTATATAGGTACACAAAGGGACACACACACACACATACACACAAATGCAGAGGACATAAATCAAATTTTCCTCAGGAATATTCTACCTTCTTCTTTTGAATCTGGGAGTCATTAGAAAATTGATTAGACTGCTGAATATGTTCAGCAATCTGCCTGCTTCTATTTTCTTAGCTCTAGAATTACAAGCAAGTTTCTTTATACATGAAATGTTTTATCTGGGTTCTGAGAATAGATTTCAGGTCTTTATGCTCAAAGAGCAATAACTTAACTGAGTTGTCTCCCCAGCCACTATACTGTTAAATTGAAAATGATATTTATATTAAGTGGAATAATCAATATATTATGATGTTGTATTGACTTTCTTTTGAGAAACTTTCAATGAAGCAACACATTTATAAAATGTAATTGTAGAGTTGCTTTTTTATATTAATGGTTTATATCTTATTGATTAAAATTTATCTGATTATGTATTCTTTTATTCAATCAATATATTTAAACTCTTATTGTGTAACAAATATTTATAGATTCTACATGGTTTACACAGTTGAAATGAAGCAAGTGGTACCTTATAGATTATTATAGCTAATATGTGATAATTATAGTCAATTATTTTCAACAAATGACTCAGGTCTTTGGAACTAAACCCATATATACAGAACTCTCAGTGATTTATATTCTATCTTAGTAACTGTGTCATTATATATAAACAATGAGAATGTTAATTCCTCATTCCACTCTATATTCTTATGTTTTTATGAATTGAAATAGTAAATAGTTATTTATTTAGTTAACATATCTATTTCTTCATGACATTGTGCTAAAAACATACCAGAAAAGAGAATATAAATGAGGTGTGAACTTAAATCTTTAGAAGATGTTTTCCAATAATAAAAATAATAATTCAGAGATTTCCATGAAATTGAAGAGCATTGCATTAGCAGGCCACCATTTGTATTTTATATTAATGCTTCTAAAATGTACAAAAGAAGATCATTTTGGGGCTTTCAACTTACAGAATTATGGTGTCAACTGCACTATATGGTTAGTTCAGTGTTAGCATTTTAAAAATGAAAAAATGATCATTGGAAGACTACCAATTGTAAATTATAAACATAAAGCATATCAAAGCCTATCGATATTAGGGACACAGGAATATTATAGAGATTATGAAACTACCAAACCTTCTAACATAGATAAAATAGAAGAAACTAGAAGCAAGATTAAGTATGTCTGTTCCTTTTTATGTATATAATGTGTGTACACGTGTTTTTCCTAAGAACACAGCACTGACAGCCTACTTAGCATCTTCACTTAGCAAGATTCATGTGAATTGCTCTATGAGCTTTTGGCTTCCAGACACCCAAGCATACTGAGAAATAAGATGGTCAGTCAATTATGTAATAGTTAGAAGATGGAAAGGCAAGTTTAAATGTATCTCCTTTAAGTGACCTTTGTAGTGAAATTATTCTCCAGGTCTCTTGTTTCTGCGGAAATAAGCTGGATGTTGCTAATTAATTTTTCTATTAACTTGTCTCTCTTTTTTTTTCTGTTCACTAGCACTGATCACTTTTGGTCTCATCTGCCTTCCCAATGCAGTATTATTCATTAAGAATAGTTACAAGGAATAATTATTCGTGCTGATGTATTCACTTAGTTGATTTGCAAAGTATTTGGTATTAGAAACTAAATTTTGCCAACAGCCACTATAGGCAAGATAATTATGGCGATATTTTCAAAGAGACTGTTTACGGGTGTGACAAAAGATTCATTTCCAGCAGTTTAATCAGCCGGAAAATTCAAATTGGAAATTGAGACAGAATCAGGTATTTAGATACCCAAAAGTAACTGTTAGATTCTCGAGCCCAGTACTGAACTGTAGAGTCCTAGACAGTTGCAACTTCAAAATTTTGTATAGAAAATAATTACCCTGGTATTGAGTAATTCACAGTACAAGCGGCGGTTAACTTTACAGCAAACAACAAGGGCAAGCCATTTTCCAGTAAATGAATCATGTATCATGAAAATTTTCACCGTCATGTTAGAAAATCAGGTATTATTTTATATCGAATATTTGTGTGTCTGTCTCTCTCTGTGTCTATGTGTGTTTCTGAAGGAATAGAAAGCCCCTAACATGTACATTATGTTCTGAATGGCAGGCAAGTCAAGCTTCCACATGCTCTGCAGTGACAAGGAAGAAGAGACTAAAATAATACTGCTGCTTCAGACAGACTTAGTTACATTTTTGCATTAGTTTCTGTGCATTTTATTACATATGATAATTATTAGCTTCAGACTGAAGAGCCTGAGATGCTGCTTTATGGCACAGGGCTTACTATTATTATACAAAAGTCAGAGTTCAAACCAGAGCATGGGAGTATTTTCTTATTCACACAACTATAAAGACATATTTTATTTGTTTCTTTTGTATGTATACACACATGACAGTTTTGTTGACTCATTGAGGGCTAGTAGGCCAAATCTATATTCTAGATATTGTGATTAGGATTTTGATGGGTAGATGTTTAGGTATCCCTGTGAGAGGAAGAAGTGGTATTGTTGGATCTTATGGCAGTTCTCTCTCTAAAAACATTTTTGAGCAACTTCCACATTGATTTCCATAGTGGCCACCTTAGCCACATTTCCACTAGCAGTGAAAAACAAAAAAGATTACTGTAAATCTTTTTTAGCATTTGTCTTAATTTGTTTTCTTCATGATAATCTTTTGTATAGAGCTGAGATGGACTCTCAAAGTAGTTGATGTGCATTGCCTTGACAGCTAAGGATGTTGAACACTATAACAATAAATATTAGTGCATACTTCTTTTTAAAACTCTTTGTAACTTCCTAAGCCAATATTTGATTTGGTTGTTTTTGACGTTTGATGTTTACTTTATTAAATTCTTTGCATATCACAGTTATTAATCCTCTATAGGATGTGTAGGTGGTAAAGGTTTTCTCCTAGTTTGTACTCTGCCTTGTCACTTGATTAACAGTCCTCTCTCTCTCTCTCTCTCTCTCTCTCTCTCTCTCTCTCTCTCTCCCTCTCTCTCTCTCTTATACAACTTAAAATATACATCTATTTACTTATTGTTTATTTATTTATTTATTTATTTTGTATCCTGACTACAGCGTCCCCTCCCTCCTCTCCTTTTCCTTCCTCCCCCACCTCCCATCTGCTCTCCCTCCCTGTCCACCCCTCCCCAGTATTTGCTCAAAGAGGGACATCAGCAAATCATGGCATATCAAGCTGCCATAAGATCAAGCACCTCCTCCAGTGTTCAGGCTGAGCAAGATGATACAGCATGAGGAATAGTTTCCTAAGAGTGACCCAGAGAATCAGGGACAAACTGTGTTCCCATTGCCACCCATGACTCCTGCAAATAGACCAAGCTACAAAACTGTCACATATATGCAAGGAGACTAGTCAGTCCCATGAAGACTTTCTAGTTGTTGGTTCAGATTCTGTGAGTTCCTATGAGCCAGTGAAGTTGTTTCTGGGGATTTTCCTCAGACATTCTTGAACCCCCTGATGACTACAATCACTCTTTGCTCTCCCCAGCAGAGCTTCCTGAGCATGGCCCAGTGTATGGCTGTGGATCTCTGAATCTGCCTCCATCAGTCATTGGATGAAGGCACTCTGCAGATAACTACCATAGACATCAATCAAGTCACAGGGTATGGCCAGCTCAGGCAGTGGATCCACTGCTGCCAGGAGTCTTAGCTGAAGCCATTGTTTGTAGACCCATGGACGTTTCATCTGTGAAGCAAAGGACACTGGTAATAGAATAAAATGGAAACCAACAGAATGGGAAAAGATCCTCATCAACCCCAAATCTGTCAGAGGGCTGATCTCCAAAATATGTCTTAAAAAACTCAAGAAACTAGATATCAAAAAAATAATAATTAAATTAAAAATGGGGTATTGACCGAAACAGAGAACTTTCACCAGAAGAATCTCAAATGACAGGGAAATATTTAGTCATAAGGGAAATGCAAATAAAAATTACTCTGAGATTCCATCTTACCCCTGACCTAATGGCTAAAATCAAAAACACAAAAGATAACTTATGCTAGAGAGGATGTGGAGGAAAGCAAGAAAAATTGCATAAACAATTACATTTAGCAGACAAAATGTGGGGGGAGGGGTGTGGGTGTGTTTTATTCACTCAATGGGCAAGGAAACATATTTATTTAAAGTTTATCTCATTTGTTTTTTTTTTTACAATTACACTGTCTCTATTGATAGATTTCAAACAGTTCTTTCTAGGTCTGATGATTTTTGATTCCTTAATGAAAGTGATACCCATATTAGTCAAGATTCCTCAAAGCAACATAATATATTTCTACATACCTCATTGAATGCATATATAACTAGATGAACATGGTACATATATATGCATATTCCTACATATAACTATTAAATAATCTTCTATGAAAGTTTTAATAATTGGCTGACATTAGCCAGGCAGTGGTGGCACATGCCTTTTAATCCAAGCACTCAAGAGGCCGAGGCAGATGGATCTTTGTGACTTCGAGGCCTGTCTGGTCTCCAAGAGCTAGTTTCCGGACAGGCGCCAAAGCTACAAAGAAACCTTGTCTGGAAAAAACAACAAAACAAAACAAAACAAAAGAATTGGCTGACACAATTACAGATATTTGAGTGGAATATTAAGATTTCATGTGCAAATTGGAGAAACAGAAAATACTTTAGTAATAGAATACAGTTTGGAAAAAGGGACTAAAAACTGGGAGCATAAGGTACAAGGTCAGAGAAGGCAGACGTTACATCAAACAAAAAAAAGTGTATTTTCTTTCTCTTCCTTTTGCCTCACCTGTGAGGGGCTGATGATGTCAACCATGTTGAGGAGGATGAAAGTCTTTTGTCATTTAGTTTACTGATTCAAATGGTATACACACAAATCCTATTGTGTCAGGTGTCTGTTCCTCTTCTCTCACATAGAAAGTACTTGATGGGAGAGAGATCTGGTTATCCCTCCATATCCTTTGTATCATTTTTCCCATAAAAATGTAATTACATTGTTGGCCTAAAGCTGCAGCCCAGTTTTAAGAACTTTGACACTTGTCCTTGGTTTTAAATAATACAGACTTTTGGCACTATTTTAAAATTATTCTACCTGTACTGTTACATACTTGAGTTTTTGCTTTTCTAAATTATTTCAGTGTTTGATTATTTGCACTCTATCTCCATGTCACAGCCTTTGTTAGACAGGATGCTATACAAAGTAAGTGGGACCTATTCGTAATTGAAATCTGATAATGTCCCTGCTAATTTGACCCTCAAAATAGATACTTTGGTTTCTATCTGCCTATGTATGTGTCTAAGTTCCCCAGGACCTGGTTTCAATCATATTCTTTACCTAACCAATCCTGTGTACCCCCCACACTGGAATTATATCATCACAGTTGTTAAGGTTATGACAATTGCTCTATATCTACTGATCTGAGAGAATGTAAAGAAATGATTGAACCTATCAAAGACAGAAAATGTGATTGTTATAATGATTTGAAGCCTGAACACCCCGTGTGTAACCCACTTTCCTGTCAGCTTTATAAACATTCTTACAGATGGAAATATTATTGAAAAACTCTACATAAAAAAACCCTGATTCATTTTATAAAGGTCATTTCTAAGTAAATTAGGTTGTAGTCTCTGCTGTCTCTTAATCATGAATGTAATAAATCCTAGCCCATTTGTTATAATCCCATGAACTGTTGTTAACTCAGAAACAACACAGGAGAAGCTTGAGATCAATAAAAATGACCTGGCTTAAAGCCCATCAGAGACAGACTTGAGGGTAGATCCCGGCATATGAACTTTCTGACTGTGCCTTCTCTCTCTCCATCAGTGAACTTCAACAACGCAAACTCCTAGGTAAAAGAAATAAACTAAAAGGCTTGTTGACATGTGAGATTAAGCAAAAGGCAATTCAAGGTTTACCTTCATAACAATTTAGAAAAAAATCTTTGCTTTCTTCTGATGTTTAACATGATACATAGAAAATATCCTATCACTCCCTTGCAACCCAACATGAGCCCAGTTTCAAAGATACCCCCTCTCCAACTAACATGAAACAGAGCATTTGAGAAATTTCTCCCACCCCCTGCCACAAAACCCAGGAGCATTTGTTTCTCAAGAGTCTGGTGGTCTGCATGAACAACTTCCAAGAAAAGACATTTTGGTGGGATGCCTTTTAAACCAGCCAAGTCTTAAATAGCACTTATAAAGCACACTGGAAAATTTAAAACATTAATGTTTATAACTGAAAATAAAATCTGGCATGTCTCAGTGGATTAGAAATTATTAGAAACCATATTCCAAGAACTTATATAATTATGTTGATCACATTTTGTAGTCTATAATTTCATTGGCTTATAAATTATTCCATGTATTTTGTCCAACAAAACTATTTAATTGGTAAAAGAAATTGTAGTTTGGATGAAGATATAATTTAGCTGACTTAATGCATTTAGGCATATCATTCCTTTGTGAAATTTATAAATTACAATGACTGAGGTCATATAAGTGGCAACAGAAAATAAAATGCATCAGTATACATAAATTTTTAATAATGTTGAACGCATTTCAAGACTACAGAAGGAGGATGAGGCAGTTTGTAAAGAGTGAGGAACTGCCTTCGAGGAGAATCATTCTGAGGAGAAACATCTGTTCTGTGTTGGTTCTATAGTAAATCTTTCCATGAACATTAGTTGTATTTTGTATCCTAATACTTAGATCTCTTTTGCTTTGGGGTACTTAGATACAAGAATCAATAAATTGTTGTTTACTTAAATACAGTTTCATTCACAAAAATTATTTTTAACTCATAGACAAAATTCAAGTTGAGGTAAGTGAAGGGCTCCATCCCTCTGCTTATATACACACTCACAACTGCAGTTGCACCCATCCTCTTCTTGAGAAAGCACTGTCTCTGGCCACTGTTCAACTGTCCTTGTGTTTGCAAACACAGCAGTTTTACTGGATCTGCCTCAAATCTTCACAAAATGTCTTCTGTGTTACTCTTCATTTGTTACTGGTCTTCTCTTTCTGCTGTTAATTTGCTCCTATTATGCCTACTACACCAAAGAGAATGCAGACTCTTTGCTCTGGGAAGCTTTCTTTTATTTATTTTACAGGAATTTCCTATTTTCCCTTCAGCAATCTAGATTTCAAACTATTGGAACATATGTAAACTTTATTGGTACATGTTATTTATGCATAAAACATAAAAAATTGCTGGGATACATATTATTCAGGGAGTGTATTAAGTGTATTACTTTCTGAATAAAATCATATACTATGTAAATTCAAAGCCAATATACACATTTTCCTTAACTATTGTCATCTTCTCTCCTCTTTCTTCTATGTCTATCACCCATTATTTCCTTTAATAGGTGATTCTTTCTCTCCCTGTTTGTGGACTTACAACTTTTCTCCAATTATTTGATATAATTAACACAATTAAATTGCAAATTTTAAATAATATGCATTATATATATAGGCTTGTAAAGTAAATTTATAGTTAATTTGGCTAATGACTAACAGGTAGATCATCAGAAATCCCATGCTAGATGATATTAACAGAGTTGAATGCTTTCCATTTTAGAGTAGATTCTACAGGTACAGTTTAGTATAATTGCTATTTCTGCTATTCAGGTGGGCATGTTGAATTTCCATTGTTTACTTCAATTTATAATTTCCATTCTTTTCAATTTTTCCCATGTTTTAATTTGAGATTATATCGTTATATAATTTTCTCTTCCTTTTCTACCCCCCAAAGCTTTCCGTATATTCCTTGCTTCCTTTCAAATGCATTGCCTCCCGTTTTATTATTGCTTGAGATACGCATATATTTATGTTTAGACATACATATTTCTAAATAGGACCCAATCAGTTCATATTGATTAGTTGTATGTATGTTTTCAGGGCTAGCCATTTGGTGTTGGGTCACTTTGGGTAATCAGGAGCTGACTTGGTCAGTGTCTAAAGAGGCATGCACTGAGGGTTTTTCAGGTTAGAGTCTGAGGCTCCTGGGTCACTGTATGCTTTCCAGTTCCCAAAAGACGTAGGCATTTCCTGTAGCAGTTAAGCATTCAGGCTGCCTTTTTTTTCACTTTGATTCTTATGAGCCAGCAAAGCAAACAGAAGCTTGACCGGACATTTAATCTTAGATATTATTTTATACCCTGTACAGTTCTCAAACGTCATTGTATCTCGACAACTATAATTGCATTGATCCTGGCAATGTTTTTGCAACTGTTACTAAAAAAGATATAAAATACCTGATTGCTTGAAATAAACTTGCCTCATCCTCAGTCTTATTGAGATCCCTTCAACCGGACTTGGTTTTCATTTCTCATCAGCTACATCTTGTAACCTTGGACCAGAAAGCAAGCATTGGCACTTACAGATAGCCAATTAGTGTTCTCTTACCTGGGAAAGGCTATTTCTCCCTGACTTACCCTTTCTTAATTGTCTGTAGTCCTTTGATGGGGTTGAGTTCTCCAAATCCTTGCATGTATCTTGATCACATTCACATCTCTTCTGACTACTCTCAGATCTACTCTTTTCTTATACAGAGAACTTTGTGTTGTCCTTTATTTAATTTTAATTTTGTAAACCCATCAAGTCCAATCTGTGCTGTCCACACAGTCTTGGATTTGTGGTCTTCCATTGGTATATTAGAGATCTGCGAAGAAGCAAATCTAAAAGAAAATTGACTCTTCCTCTCCAAATGACTCTAAGTGACCAATATCTCTTCAGACAGAGGGGGACTTGTGCCCACCTCATCTTCTCATAACGGGATGTGATTTTACTTGAACTTAAACAGGTCTTGTGCATGCTGTCTTAACTTCTCTTAAATAGAGGGACTGCATTGTTTTCTCCAGAAAACTGTTGTCTTGTTATGTACTGCCTTGACTCTTTAAATCTTGTAGTTCCCTCTTCTACCTTTGTTCCCAAAAAATTATTATTTTTTATTTTATGTTTAACATTGTTTTAAAATCCACATCCTTCATTTTTCATTTTTTTAAAAATGCCTCTGTCATTTTTGTGTTTTTAACTTCTTAGTTGCTTTTCAAGGTCATAGTTATTTGAAGAATGTTTTATATATTCTAGAGATAAGTATATGTCTTATTCTGCATTTTATTGTACATATTACTTATATGATAGTGTATTTGCTTATAATATTTTGAAAATATACGTGGTATATAAGTGGTGTACTATGATTATAATCACCTCTATTACCCTTCCTTGTCACTTAAATCTCTTGATTTTTTTATATTTTTTTCCTCTTTGCTTATGAGAGAAAATGGGTGTTTGTCTCTCTTTCTCTGGATTATTTGACTTAAATGCATGATCTGCATTTCTACCAATTTTTCTTCAAATGTTATGGTGTCTTCTCTCTCTCTTTCTCTCTCTTTGTGTGTGTGTGGGGGGGGGGGGCGGGAGAGTGAGATTTTCTTTATCTCTTACTTGATTATGAGCCCCTTCATTTATTTCAGGACTGGTCATAGTGAATCATGTATATTAAAATGCCTCTATTGTATTGGTTAGCCATTTGGGCAGGAAACTGCTCTTGCCTGGACTGCTTGATGCTATGCTATATGAACTGGAAATGCAGGACCCACATAGAAATGAATGCTGAACTTTCCTAAAGTTGAGATGGTCCTTCAAGATTCCTACTATATGAAACAGACTGTCAGACAGCTGCAGGACACAGAAGAAAGTGTCCTGACAAACTGCAAATACAAGCAAACTGTCTTTGAAATTTTTTGCTTCATGGAAAATCTGCTCTATGTTATGGGCCTGTAGGCTGAATATAGATGTTCTAACAGTACAGAAGAACTTTAAGTGACTGTCCAGGCAGCAAGATGTCTCTTTCAATTCTAGAGTTTTGGAAGTCTCTTACAATGCACTTCCTGTTAACTTAGGTAATACTATATCCTTCTGGGGTCTTTGATGGAGTTGAAGAATAGATAGTTAATAGTTTTCCATAGTTATGATAAAAGATAAAGTAGATATTAATATTGTAACTGTAATGCTTGTTTGATATCTGTTTTGTTATATGCAAGTTTTCTGTGGTAAAGTTAAAACCTTCCTTTTTATTTAAACACAAAAGGGAAGGTGATGTGGGATTCCCCTCTGTATGCTGTGAATACCATTGGTTAATAAAGAAACTGTCTTGGCCTTTGATAGGAAAAAAGAGTAGAGCTAGGCAGGGAAATAAAACTGAATGCTGGAAGAAAGAAGGCAGAGTCAAGTGAAGACATGTAGCCTCAGGGAATAGACTTTATCCAGTAAGCCATAGCCTCATGGCAATACACAGATTAATGGAGATAGATTAATTTAAGATATGAGTTAGCCAGAAATATGCTTAAGCTATTGGCCAACAGTATTACAAATAATATGGTTTCTGTGTGATTCTTTCAGGGCTGAGCAGCCAGGAACAAACAGCCTTCTACTACACATTATTAAGCCAATTGAGTGTGGACCTGGTGTGCTACAGCAATCAGGAGAGGGTGCCTGAACTGGCATTGGCCGATAACCACACTGATGAATATTTTACATGTCACCACAGAACCTTCATATGGCGAAGGATGGAGATAGAGACAGAGACACATATTGGAACACTGGACTTAACTCCCTAGGTCCAAATGAGAAGCAGAGGGAGGGAGATCGTGAGCAAGGAAAGCAGAACCAGAGGGAACCTTCATCCGAAGATGGATGGAGATAGAGACGGAGACCCACATTGGAGCACTGGACTGAGCCCCCCAAGGTCCAAATGAAGAGCAGAAGGAAGGAGAACATGAAAAAGTAAGTCAGGACTGCGAAGGTTGTGTTCACCCACTGATACAAGGGGACTGATCGAATGAGAGCTCACCAAGGCCAGCTGGACTGGGACTGAACGAGCATGTGATCAAACCAGATTCTCTGAATGTGGCTGACATGGGGACTGACTGAGAGACCATTGACAATGACACTGGGTCTTGTTTCCTCTGCATGTACTGGCTTTTTGGGATCCTGGTCTGTTTGGATGCTCACCTTCCTAGACCTGGAGGGAGGGGGAAGGAACTTGGATTTCCTACAGGGCAGGAAACCCTGACTGCTCTTGGGAATGGTGAGGGAAGAGGAAAGGGAGTGGGGGGAGCGGGAGGGTATTGGGACGAGGAGAGGAAGTGGAAATTCTTTAAATAAATAAATAAGAAAACAAAAGAATATCTGAGTTCCGATATGGCAGATTATTTTGAAAAAAGCTTTCTTTATTAGTTAACTTGGATATTAGTTAAGTGAATAAATTTTTATAAAATGAATTTTCCCTTTTGGACTTTTGGAAACATTAGACACATCTTTTGACTTGCAATTTCATGTTCTATGACTGGGTTGGGGAGGTTAGATACTTAACATAACTTTCAGATGTCCAATAACCAGGTTATTGGACAAAAAAATTATAATTTGATGGCTCTGGAACATAATTCTATTTAAATGATTTCATAACATTATTCTAATTGTTTAATATATAATGATTCAAATAATGTCAATTAAGAAAAAATAATTTTCTTGGCAAATTTTCAACCAGACTATTTTTGAAGTTCAAATTAATAACAACTAAATATTTTAGCCTTTCTGTAAATGTTAGGGTAGCATGTTCTGACCAAGAAGTTATGGTGATTCTTTCCAAATATATAGGTGTATTCCCTAAAAAGCACACACATTTTAAACACTAAATTATATTTTATAATTTATGTCATCTTTTTCATATTATGCTGAAGTGATATTGTACACTGCAAAAATGAACTCAGAAGGTTTTTATATCTTCTACTACTTTATAAGCATGAAAGAGCTTTATTATAAAATTTATCCTTAAAAAGATAAGTCACTGAAAAAAAAAAGATAAGTCACTGTCTTTATCAAGATTTAAATTATTGGTAATGTGAACAACAATTTTTGTGTATGTGGAAAGATGATTGTGTTATTTTATTTTTAAGAAAGAGTGTCAGGTAACCCATGCTGTCCTCAAACTCACTATATCGATGGTACTGAATGAAATTCTTACCACTCTTTCTAGCTCCTACTTGCTGAGAATATCAGCATGCCTCACGCTGCCTTAGAGTAAATCCTTATTTTTGCTAGATCATATATGCATCCCATTTCATTTTGAGATTTTTTGACTTTGTTTGGATCTTGTTGAAGAAATCCATTACTCCTCAAGTATAACAACATTGAACACTTCATTTCTTCCATTGTTTTTGCTTTTATAATATTCACATTTAAGTCTAATTAAAATGTGCTACACTGTGAAGTATAATAAAAGTATTTATTTTGGTTTGAGGTACAATTTTTTAACAGTTTATATTTTATTTTTTTTAGTGATGTTCCATAATCATATAGAAATACTTCACCATCCATGGGCATGGGAATTTTAATATTTATTTTTGTCCCTAAAGGAGTCCTTTAAATATTTTCAGATAGTTTTGGTAAAATAATTTATCTCCCTTTTCTCTGTTTTAGATTTTATTCTTTTGTTTATTTAAAATAAATTTATTTAATTTTGGAAAGTACCTCATGCACTATTGCTCCTGTCCTTGATAAACATACTTAAGCTAAGTGTTGATCTTTCACACTACTAATTTGTTTCATTCATGACAAATATCACATCATCTGTATATAATCATTGACGTTAGTTTTTATTCTCCACACAAATCTATACATTCCTTGTTAAATCAACTTTACATTCAGAAATTTTGTTGTACTTGGAAAAATATTATGATTGCAGTATGGTTGCATGTTTTTTTTTCAGTTTATAATGATTAGTTTAAAAGTTCTGTCTGAATTTGAATTTCTTTTCTTTAATGCAGCATTATTGTTTTACCCAGGGTTTTGTGCATCTTAGCCTGAAGAAGCATACTCTAAAGGAACTGCATACTCAGTTTCCTTTATCACAGATGATCTTGAGATCACTGTCTTGTTCAGTATCCTCCCCCCATCCCAGTAAAATTATAGATATGTGCTATCAGGCCCACTTTGAACCTTGAATCTTAACATTTTAAATAACTTACTAATGCTAGTGTGTATTTTATGAATTTTATACTTTCTTTTCTAATGCATATATATATGTGTGTGTGTGTGTATTTTCCTTTTTTAGAAAAATAGAAAGTGATGATGATGATATATTATTCATATATTGCCATAAATTAATATTTTCTAATGATATGTTCTAATTCATAAACTGAATAGACAAAGATTTAAGCAAATATGCGAACTTAGCCTATCATTCAGTGTGGCTCAGTCAGGAAAGTGCTTGTCATGTAAACATGAGGAACTGAGTTTGGATCCAACCCTTCATGTAAAACTGAACACAAAACTACATGTTTATTACCCTAATTTTGTCATGAGAGGCAGAGACAAGAGGATTACTGCAAATCACTGGACTGGTTGTACAGCCATCTGATAAGTTCCAGGTTCAGAAAGATGTTGTGTCTCCAAAAATAAGATGGTATGATGGAAATGACATGCAAATTCAATCTCAGGTCTCCACATGCATGAGCATACATATTTATATATCCCTACATATACAAGGACACACAAATAAATATACATCTCTACAAACATTACATATGTATATATACTGGCCCATACTACACCACATATCTTTTTAAAGGGGATTTTATAACTTAATTGAATAAGTTATAAAATATTCTCTTAAATTATATTGCATTTCTTTCCTGTGTTCATTTTGATTCTGTTATGTTGGTCACTTTTTCTTTTGCTTTGTGGACCAAGAATCTTGTGATCGCATATATATTTTTAAATAAATGTCTTTTTGAGTGTTTTTTTTCTGTTTCTAATTCATTTCTGCTTGGAATGTCATTATTTATTTATTTTTAATGGATTTAGGTTTGGTTCGTTCCTACTTTGCCATTTTTGTGATATATTATCAAGTTACTTATTTTTGCTTCTTGTGATTTTAAGGCTGTATATTTCCTTCTTACTGCTGCATTTAATGTGTCCCAGGTGTTTTATTGCATTGTATTTTTATTTTCATTTGGTTCCAGAAGTGTTTTGCTTTCTTTCTTTATTCTTATTTTAGCAACTTATTGTTTAATGATAAGTTAATTAGACTTCATGAATTTAAACACTTTTAGATATTTATTGACTGTGGATTTTAACATTTATTACATAATTGCTAGATGGAATACATGGAATTATTTTATTGAACATGTTAAAGGTTTTTTGTGAGTCGTAGGATATTATCTATTATAAAGTATCATCCACCAGCTGCAAAATAGAAGATATATTCTTTGCTGTTTGCGTGGAATGCTCTGTTATATATCTGTTAGGTATTTTGCTGTCAGATTTCAGATATTTCTGTAGCTTCTTTACTTATTTTTTGCCCAGGTGACCTGTGTATTGGAGAAAGTAGTTGTCAATATAAAAAATATTATTAGATTGATCTTAAGCTCTTGCATTTATTTCCAGTATTATGATTTTAATGTAGTTAGGTTCAGCAGAGTTTGGAGCATATGCATATAGTATCTTTTTGTTTTATTGATTAGTTTTTGCCCTTGATTAGAATTAAGTACCTTTGTTATCTCTTAATTTAAATTCTAGTTTATTAGATACTAAAGTGGTAATCCCTTCCATCTTCTTGTCCCATTTGTTTAGAATTATTTTACCCATACTTTAAGATGATACCTAGATTTAATTTTTATTGTTATTTTCTCACTTTTAATTAAAGCAGATTTTGTTCTTGCATGATATATCTTGATTATTTTTCCCTTCTATTTTACCCAGCTCCTCCCCACTTACCCTCCCATTCAAACCTACCTCATTTCTGTCTCACATTAAAAGGGCTAACATGTTTCTATGGGATAATAAAAAATTATGAAATAATAGATACTAAGATAAAACAAAAAGTGGGACACCTCAGAGTTGTACAAACAGAAAAGGAAAACAACCAAGAAAAGACAAAATAAACTGAAACCCACATTTTCATACTCTTTAAAATATCATAAAAATCACTGAACTACAAGTCTAAATATTTACATAAAGGATCTGTAGAGTCAAAAGAGAGGACAGCATGCACACACATTCACACACACACACACACACACACACACACAGAGTTCATTTTCTGCTGGTCATCAACTACTGGACATGAAACATATCCTTAAGAACAGTTTGTTTTCCCAGTGGGACTCCCTTGGAGAATATTAAATTTTCATTTGCAAATGGCTATCAGTTGAAGATTGCCTCTGAGTTAGGGATAGTGGCATGGGCTTACTTCTTATTTCAGCTATACGACTCCAAATGATGCTGTCCTGGGAACCACATGTATATGATTACTCTGTTTTTGAGTTCATATGTGCACTTTTCATAGTGATTAAGAAGGCCATGCTTTCATAGTGTGAACCATCCTTTCTGGCTTTTTACATTGTTTACACCTCCTCTTGACAACATTCCTTGAGTCTTCAGGTAAATGATTTGAAGGGGACATCCCACATAGAGCTGAGTGTTCCAAGGTCTCTCACTCTCTGCATAAAGTCTGGCTATGGGTCCCTGTACTTGTTCTGATCTGCTGCAGTAGTAAATTTTTCTCAATATTACTGAGCAAGAGCCTGTTCTAATTTGTCTTTCTGGGTCTTGGTTATCTCAATCAGGATGGTTTATTGTTTGTTTGTTCTTGTTTTTTGTTGACAGAGACTTCTGTCCTGCCCATCTGGTAACTGTTCAGTAATAAAGAAACACAGAGAGGTCTTTATTAATTATAAACTTGTTGGCATATTAGCTCAGGCTTCTTATTATCTCTTATACCTTACATTAACCCAGAATTTTTGTCTGTGTTAGCCACGTTGGTCAGGACCTTTTATCAGTGAGGCATTCTCATCTTGCTTCCTCTGCATCCTCTTCCCAGAATTCTCCTGTTAAGGTTGTCCCACCTATACTTCCTGCCTGGTTACTGGCCAATCAACCTTTTATTAAACCAAAATAACTGTGAAATCTTTACAGGATACAAGACTATTGTCCATAGCATTTTTTGTTTGTTTATTTGTTTCACACATTTACCTACAAAATTCATGATTTCATTCTTTCCAAGGAACAAGTAATCCTACATTAGATTAGTGTTGCACATTTTCCTTATCCATTCTTTGACTGACAGACATAAAGATTGTTTATCAATTTCAAGATATTATGAATATAACAGCAGTGAGCATAGTTGAGCATGAGTTTTCATTATAGAATGAAGGATCCTTTGGGTAGATACCTAAGAGTGGTATAGTTGGATCTTGAAGTGGGTCACTTCCTATCTTCCTGAGGAAAAGCCACCATTATTTCCACAGTGGTTTTACAAGTTTGTATTCATTCCAGCAATGGATGAGTGTTCTTGCTCCATATAATCATCAGAAAGAGCTGGAAGTTACTTTATTATTCTCAATCATTCTAGTGAGTGTAAGATAGAATCTCAAAGTAGCTTTGATTTGCATTTTCATGATGACTAACAATGTTCAACATTGGTCTAAACATTTCTTAGCCATTTGTTTTCTCTTTTAAGAATTAACTATTTATATCTGCCTTCCAGTTGTAACTGCTTACTTGTTTATTAGAAATCTCCTTTTTTCAGTTGTTTATATATTCTGGATATTAGCTTTCTAGCAGATGTGAAATTGATAAAAATCTCTCATTCTGTAGGCTGTAACTTTTCCTAAGGGTGGTATTCTTTGCTGGAGAGAAACTTTTTAGTTTCATGAGTTCCCCTTCTTTGTCTTTGTGCCTGTGTTAACAGTGTTCTGTTCTGAAAGTCTTTTCTGTGTCTTCAGATAAAAAACTAGTTCCCATTTCTTCTTCTATAAGGTTCAGTGTATATGATTTTGTTTAAGATCTGTTTTATTTCAAGTTGTGGTTTGTGAAAGGTGGTAAGTGTGGGTCAGTTTGGATTTTTCTTCATGCAACCATCCAGTTAGAGCAGGAACATTTTTGAAGATGCAGTCTTTTTTTTAAACCAGTGTACATTCATGTTTTCTTTATCAAAATTCAGATATCCATAAGTATTTGGATTTATATCTGGGTCTTTCGTAGAACAATATTCTGTTTTTGCTAACACCATGCTATTTTTATTTCTGTTGCTCTGTAAAACACTTTGATATCAGAGATAGTCTTACTTCCAGCAGTTCTTTTATTATTCAGGAATATTACAGCTATGATAACTCTTCTTTTTTCAGTGTGTTTGCATGCAAAGCTGAATATTTTCCCTTCAATATCTGTTTTAAACAAAATCTTTTGAAAATTTGATGAAGAATGCATTGAATCTGTATGTAAACTGTTTTTGATATGTTATCCTTTTTTGCTATATAAATCCTCCCAATCCATGTGCATAGAAGTTACTTCCATATTCTAAGACTTTCTTCAAATTCTTTACTTGGTATTTTGAAATTTTTATCTTACAAAACTTTCACTTACTTCATTAGAGGCATACCGAAATATTTAATATTATTTGAAGCTATTGTGATAGACATTCCTTTGTAACGGCATCTGACATGTGAGAATGTGGATGGGTTTGGAAGCAGGGACTGATGGAGTCCACAGATGGGGCAAAGCAGGGTATTTCATCAGTATCTGCTCAGTTTCTGGTAATGGTGGAAGGGAGGCAGGATAAGGTCACAGTAGAAGGTCTACTACAAGACTGGGAATGAGACTGAGCTAGAGGATGTTAAGGAGTGGAGAGGCATCTGAAACTAACCTAACTGCTTCACTCTACTACTTGCTTCTCTGTCTTCTTTGCATGGATACTAGAGTAAACCTGCTGAAGTTGGTGGTAGGGATAACACTATGAGTTGGGAGGAAGATTCGAGGAGAGGAGGGAGTGGTGAAGAACTACAGTTAGACTATTTGCTTTCTTCACTGACTGAAGTGATCTGTGGGTTCCAATAAAGGTCTCCTCGATTTGTTGCCTGGGCTAAACCAATGAATGGAGGCAAGAAAGGTTGAAGAAGATCTGCATGTTCTACTCAAGATAGGAACAGCGAGTAAGAAGAGAATGCAGCAGGTGGTCTGCTACAAAGCTAAATTGGGAAAAGACTCTTGGATTGGGAAGCAGATGAAATTCTGAAGTTAGTTGAAATAGTCTGTAGGGTACCAGGTAAAGCCTGCACTGGGATAAAGCAATGAGTTGGTGAAGGGAAATTTGAAGGGAAGATCTCGGTGCTCCTCTAAAGATAGGGTCAGGTAAGAAGAGAAGCTACACCAGTTAATCTCCTACAGATCTGGGAATAAGACAGATTTGGATTTGGAGGAGTGGAGAGAAATGAAGTTTAAGATTCACAGTTAGTCAAGTTTCTTGTAGACTACAGAAAGATAGGATTTTTTTTTTCTTTTAGTTTTTTTGAGATAGGGTTTCTCAGTGTTACAGACCAAACTGTTCTGGAGCTAGTTTTAATAGATCAGGTTGGTCACAGATTCACAGAGATCTGCCTGGCTCTGCCTTGCAAGTGCAGGGTGCCACCACCATCTGACATTTTGGAAATTTTTCTTAATCCATTCAGCTAGCCTGTGTCCTTTGACAGGATAATTAAAATCATTAATAATTAAACTAACTTTTGTAAGATATGACTTGATTGAAGTCAGTTTTCCTTTTGTAGTTCTCATTGTTGCTCCTATCATCTTTTTTTGCTGTTTGTGTTCTTGTTGTGTCTTCTATTTCATTAATGACATAATTCCTTGTTTTATTTCTCCAGTCTCTTGGCAATTCTTATTCCTCAATTCACAGATTGACACTCTGCTGGTGATAGTGTTTGCAGAGACCCCCAGCATCTTCTAGGTCAGATAATCTTTACTTTATTTGGTCCATATAATGTAAAGAATTCCCATTTGTTTTCTATTTAAATTATTGAGGTATTCTTTTTAGATACGGTTTCTTTTCTATTTCTAGCTCTTTAAAGAACTTTTATTTTGAATCTTGACTTGTCTTCAATTGAGCCATTAGTTTGAATTTAATTCTTTGGATATCATTTGGGGATTTATTGTTATTCTCAAGTCTCAAGGATTGGCGAGTTGACATAAGAATATGATAGAATGAGAAATGGGAGAGTGAGATGTTGATGCTAAGCATGCATAAAGGCATAAAAAGTGAAATCAAAACTAATTCAACTAATTTACTGAATGCTTTTTTCATGCATGTGCTATGTGTTAAGTCAGACAATATATAGTAGAATTAAGCCTGCCAACTATAACCGCAATGCAGTTTATTTTATCTGTAAACAGTAGAAATATTTCTTAGCAAAAGCATTAGTCTAAAAATTAAAGAATTCTTGGGACTCAGTGATTCTGAGAAAAATATGAATTTGTTTCTCTGGCTGCTTATTTGGTGGTAGACATTTTGTACTCTGTATTTTCCCAAATTGTATGACAAATTGAACCCGATGAAGGTGCAGTACTATTTAGGAGGGGAAAGAGCAACCAAATTTTTCTCTAGTTCCTTTTTAATCCATGTGTTCATTATGTCTGACAAAATTATGTAATGTTTTATGCATGTGGTCTGCTGACTATAATTTCAAAATGAAACAATAGTATAACTTAATTTACAAATTAAGAAAATATAACAATTGCAGTAGACATAGCTCAGTGGTTTAGAAGTTACCTAGCATTTGCATGAGTTAGATTCTTAGCATCAAAGAAAGAAAAGAAGTAGGGAAGTAGGGAAGGGAAGAAGAAAGGACAAAAAGGAGGGGGAAGAAACAGAGGGAGTGTTGGGGAAAAATCGGTGCTACAAACATTTCTTGTTTTAAAATAGAGATCTCCTTGCTCTTCAAAACCTTTATTGTCAAGGAAAAACTTCACAAAGAAAAGTAAAAGAACATTTTCCTCCAAAATATAGTCATCAGCACATTCAGAGTGTATAATGTGACATATCTCTCTCTAGCTGAGACAGTCTGTCACTTTCCTTACCTGGGTGTCTAATTGGCAGGTGTGACTGAAAGGTCTGAAATTACTCTGAAAGTTTACAGCGTTGTTTAGTAACTCTATTGAATTTTTAATAGTAAATCTCTGTCACCCATCTTTGAACATATAGTTTTGCTTTGTGAGTTTTGACTGATTTTTTGTACCATTGCTGGTACTGTGAGTTGGGACACTGGAAAGAGGAAGAAAACAAGAAAACAAATAACTAAATAAAAGAAATAATGGTAAAATTTTACAATATCATATAGCCAGCAGTTAGAAATACCTATTAGCAGTTCCACAGGCAAACCCAGCAGAGATGTCTTATTCAAAGATGCCCTGTCAGCATAAGACTAATGCGACCTTTAAAGTCAGTCTTTCTTTGCCTGTAATAGGAGTTGAGAGAATCCCTCTGGCCAGGCCACTTATGATGAAATATTTTGAGAGATAATAAAATGGGTGTACACATTTTTTTGTGTGTACGTGTATATGGAAAGGACAGCTAAGCATAGAAAATAATAATTCTATAGGAAAAATGATTAATTTTTAGTCAAAAATAAATTCACAACATTCAATATAATACAAATATACATTTACTTGAATATTTACAAAATATGTTATTAAATAATAATGCTATGCTAAATAATAGTTTAGTATATCTAACACAGTATACGACAGAGGCATAGTATTTTTCACTTTATCCTTTATATCATTACCAAATTTTATTTTCTTTACTCTACAATCATGATAAATTTGGAATATCTGTTTTTAAGAGAAAAGTTAAAAACAATGTTGAGACTATATAACTAAAGCAGAATGAAAAATATTGTATATTTTGTTGTAGGTGAAACATTGTTGAACTTACATTGTTTAAAAGTACTCTCTCCTTTCAAAACAATTTTAAGGAATTGAAATTTAATTTTAGAAGTCTATTTCAGGACTCCACAGCAATAAAGTACAGACAAGTATGTTTAGAAAATTTGAGAGCCAATTGCCAAGGGTGTCTCAAGCTAAAGGAGACCAGATGAATTTGCTTAATAATATTCCTCCTTTTTCTCATATAATAGTGTTCTGATTGCTTTAAAAATGTGATCAGCAATGAGCTACATCTTGTGTAATAATCTTGGCTGTATTAAATTTCTGTTAACTTTTCTGTTTTGTAGTCACAGTGTTCTTTGAGAATAATATACAGAAACAAAGCTACATCTCTTGAGAGTATTTTTAAAAGTTTACTGATATAATTAAGTAAACCTTAGAGAAAGTTCATTTGTGCAGCGCATAAAAGCCTCTTCACCTTTATTGCATATATGGTAATTAGACAGACACCACTAATAAGCTTAAGTGTAAAATAATACTATTTTATTATAACTATAATATGCAAATTTTTGTCTTAATTTGGTTAACTCAAATGTGTACACAAGTTCAATCTATCAAACATTTTGCAAACTCCAGCCATTTGCCAAAGCAGACACATATGCTGTTGGATTGGTCACAAACAAATAACCTTATCTGTTATGAGATGAATGACATACCACATTGTGTGAATTTATTGCCATCATGATCAATAATATACACACAGAGCTAAAATAGTCTCCTCCCCATTCCAAAAAATTATGTCAACTTTGTATCTATAATTTGGTTCTCCATGTGTGTATCTCTGTGTGCTTATCTTGTATGCAAGTTTTAGGGGTGCATTCCAAACTCCCCTTTTTCTCACAAATATGGCCAATTTGCTTACTGATCCCCATTTTTCTGAACAGTGGGTTTGTGTGACTGAATTCATAGCAAAGAATTGTGAATAAAAATAAAATACCCAGGGAAACTATTTCTCATTTGGAGACCTAAAAACTCAGAAAAAATGCTTTAGAGTGAGAAGATGTCAAGGTAAATGATGCAATACACTTGAGTTCTGTATACAGGCAGAATAAAACCAGGTACAGAAGGCGATGGTCAAAGTATGAAATGTACTTTTATTTACTTCAGCTAGTGGAAATTTGAGGTTGTTTATTTTGATGTGTTGCCCAACTCTGGACAAAAACGCCTTTGAGAAGAAGATCCATAATTTTTAATGTAATTTTCATCCTAGTATGTGTGTGGGGGGATACTTCTCAAAATGTAGTACATAACCCTATGAATAATGACTTTGAATGAAATAGATCTAAAATAATTTTTGCACTGGTATTCTTTTCATTTTTTCATTTATAAGTTTGAGTATAGGTATAATCAATAACTTTAAATCATTTTATTTGAATCTAAAAGACATGGACTCTATAGACGCTTATTGGGTTCAGAAAAAGAGAGAATCAGAAAAGAGACAATGAAACAAGTTTTCTAGTGATTTTATTGTTGACATATACTGATACCTAATTATAAGTAACTTACAAGAACATTCTTTTTTTTTTTTTTTTTTTTTAGAATCTACTATGTATACAACACTCTGCCTCCATGTATGCCCGCAAGCCAGAAGAGGGCGCCAGATCTCATTACAGATGGCCGTGAGCCACCATGTGGTTTCTGGGAATTGAACTCAGGTCCTCTGGAAGAGCAGTCAATGCTCTCAACCACTGAGCCATCTCTCCAGCCCCCAAGAACATTCTTGTATTCATTTTAATTCCAGAAAGCATAGCAAGAATCCCTGGATGAAACTTCATTGAGAAATATTACCACTTAATAGTAGTTAAATTAATGTTTGCAGTTTTTCATTATAGGATAAAGCTCAAGAGTTCATATGCTCACCTTAAGTGTCCATCTCTCTTCACCCTTGTTGATCTAAATGCTGTGATTTAATTTCCAATTGTCCAGGTATTATTTTCACATATGCACGGTAGCCTTGGGTTTCCTTGGTATTTCTGTGATGTTCACTACATTTCAACACCTTTGAGGAGGTTCACAGCTGATTGAGATGCCATATAATTGGTGCTTCATTCTGGAATATCACTCAACATTTCACAGCTTTGTGATTTTCTTTGTAAATATAATTACTTTAAAGTATTACCAACCTGTTTTGTATTTCAGAATTTTCGCTCAAGATACTCACAAGACAGATGTAAAATCGATTAATTTCTGTCTTTAGAGAAAATGCAGAAAAGAAACACCTGAAACATTTAAAAATTACAACGCTTCTTTACTCCAACATGGGGAATAAAATGAAACTTGATTGCATCTATTTTATTGAATGATTTAAAGACTTGAGAAAACTTTCAGAAGCATTATATGCTTCTAGTAGCTCTTTGAACTCAAAAACACAATTTGATTATCATTTTCATTCTTTGCTTGAAGCATTTCTACTTTTTTACTTTTTTCCCTACAGCTTCATTTTATTTCTTTTGCCGTTTGTTTATATAGAAATTTTTCTGAACTCATTAATGAATTTTTGTGCATGGTATCCTGCTCATTTTTCCATCGTTCACCTTAGTTTGATATTTCCAAATGTTGTTATTTGCCTTCATAAATCAACTAATTTTTATGGTCTTTACATTCTTTTCATTGTTGCTCTTTCTCTATATTTTTCACTGTCTTTTTTATGCACATAATGATATACATCTTCATGTAGGCACCAAAATTTCTACAAATACATTTTAATGTACATAAACATACATTCAAATTATTCATACTTAAGCATATATGTACATATGTCACATGACACATAGTATAAATATAATTGAATATTCCATAATTATTTAATTTATGAAAATATATCATCAGTTGTATAATTTTAAACCACTGTCTGGGGGCTACCTCCTGGCAGCACAGGGTTTTGATATAAATCCGTGCAGTGGGAAAAGCTAGACGTTTTTATTTGAGGGGGTTTAGAAGAAATGTCATTCACAAACTCTCTTGATTGTTTTCTACTTCCTTTTCTCTATTTCCTTCTTCTCTCTCTCTATTCTCCCTCCTTCTCTCTCTTTTCTCATGTTGTTTTACAGCTTTTTATACCTCCCCTAGTATCTTCCAGGCACCACAATAGTCAAAGCAGTTGCATTCAATTTCTCAAGTGATTGATTGTAAGTAAAAACATGTTTTTCAACTCCCTCACATGATAAAGCATTTTATGTTTTTTGGTAAAAACCAAATTATCCCAAGAACCCATATGTATTCATACAAAACCAGCTTGTTATAGGTTAACCATGTGGGCAAGCAAGCTGTTCTTGTCATGTCTTTTACAGGTAGGCTGCATTTTGCAATTTCAAAGAAAGAACCAAATACTGTATTACTTATCTGGAAAGGTAATCTTCTAAGGTATCTTAAAGAAATCACAAATCTAAACCTTTATATATGAAAAAGAATCAGTCAGCTCTAATTTAAATCTTTAGGGTAAATATTCATTAACAGATTTTATGTCAGGAGATTGAAGACAGAAAGTATATCATTTTTGGTCAGCAACCAAATATAGTAAGGAGAGGACATCAACCAGTAATAATTTGACTGCCTTTTCCTTTATATATCTTTATCTACTTATATTATATCTATATATATATATATTTATATCTACTTTATCTTTTATCATAACTAAGAGAAGCTGTAACAATTACTATAAATTCTTCAACTCCATCAAAGACTCCAGGACGGTACAATATTACCTAAGTAAAGAGGAAGTACATTGTAAGCAACTTCCAAAAGTCTAGAATTGACAGAGACATCTTGCTGTCTGTATAGTCACCTGAAGTTTTTCTGTACCATTGGGGCATCCATTTTCAGCCTACTGGTCCATAGTATCCAGCAGAATTTTCCATGAAGCAGGAAATCTTAAAGACAGTTCTGCCTACATTGGCAGTTTGCCAGTCACTTTCTTCTCTGTCCTACATAATGTCTAGCAAAGACTTTCATGAAGGAGGAACCTCAAAGGACCATCTCACCATTAGGCAGGTTTAGCAGTCATTTCTCTGAGGGTCTTGCATGTCCAGGTTATCAAGCAGTCCCGGCAAGAGCAGTTTCTTGCACAAATGGAAAAGCAACTTTATAAGGAGCCTCATTGATGTCCATCTTCCTCTTGAAGTAATTGGTGCTGCCAGGAGCAGGTGTGTCTCTTTGTCATGAAAGTCCCAAATTCTTAAAACACTTTAAATGAAAGATTTGAAGAATGCCTATTCATCTGAAATATATCTCTGTACACCTAGAAAATTTAACTATCATAACTACAAGCATGACTATTATAGACGATTATCTATTAAGCTATATTTCTTAATTATACATTGCATTTTTAATGAGCTGTACAAACACAACACCTTAATCAAGAGCAGAAATATACCCACAGCAAAACTGACCTTAAATTTGTATCAATAAAGCAAGATCCATGCCAATGCAAATTTCTATGTCATAACCCCCTTTAAATATAAAAAAACATTTATGAACAATATTTGGGAATATAGACACAGCTCTGTTCATACTGTTTCCTGCTGTTTATTGGATATAGCAATTTTGGGTGGTGTTTAAAGTGACATTTGGAGGTTCTTGTTCCATCAAACCACACCAGTCTGGAAGCAATCTACAGGTTCTTATCCTTTATGGAAAAAAGAGAAGAACCTCTTTTACAAATCAACATATCCTTAGACCCAAATTTGGAAGTCATGATACCTTTACAATATATATGGTGGTTTATCCTAGCTGCCTATACAATGAAATGTCTCTTTGTAATTAGCTCATTCACAGTCAAAATATTCAAAGATCACACAATAATATACATAATCCAGACTCTGTGAATTTTTCATTTTCACATGGTTTACTTTTATTTTACTCCTTTTTATCTATGTCTATCTGTACTCTGTTTCTTTAAAGACTTTACCCTTTTTTAAAGCATTAACTTTATTTTATGACTCTCTATACTCTTTTTCTTCTCTCTTCCAAGCCTATGTATATTTATCCAAAACTATGACTCATCTGGATTTGTCTTTATTGCATATCTGTAATTCTTTACTGTCCAGGTATAATTTTTAAAATGCTAAGTGCTTCTCAAAACTTAAGATATGCCATTACTAGGGTATATACAGTACTTTCTGTTTGCCCACTAAGTCCAACATGGTGGAGCCACTTATGCCTCTGAGCAGCGTACACCACCCCACGTCCAGGGATACAGACAGTCCACAGTGCCACCAAGCAAGGCTCAGCACACTGTTCACAAACCCCATCCAAATGCTTGGCCTTCCCAAAGTGTAAGAGTTTATGCTAGCAGCATGGCCCATGGCTCAAAATCTGCCATTTTGAAACAAATTGGATGCTACCACTGAATAAGACCTCTCTTAAAGGAGCTGCAGCAATCTGCCAATAAACAACAAGAAGCTGTGTTAAAGTCTGTATTTTTGTGTCTAGAATTCTTTTTCAAGCCCTCTCAGGTTTTAAGTGGATTTTAATTAACTGTGTTGGTGCCAATTTGGAGTGAGAGGAGGAGCTGTTTGTTGGTTCCTGGCTACCCAGCTAGCTTAGACCTGAAATAATCACACAGAAACTGTGTTAATTAAAACACTGCTTGGCTCATTAGTTCTAGCTTCTTATTGGTTAACTCTTATATCAATTTAACCCATTTCTAGTAATCTATATATTGCCTCATGCCTGTGACTTCTAGGTAAAGTTTCCAGTGTCTGTCTCCAGTGGTTCCATTGCTTCTCTCTCTGACTCCACCTTTCTTTCTCCCAGAATTCAGCTTATATTCCCATTCCTACCTAAGTTCTGCCTTGCTGTAGGTCCAAAGCAGTTTCTCTATTCATTATTCATAATCACAGCACACAGAGGGAACTCCCACATCAACAATGCACAGGAAAATTTTTTTGGTAGAATGGATGTTTCCAAGAGATAAAAACACTGTATTACAGGTAATGGAGAACTCCCCACATCCACTCATACCATGTCAGATACCAGATAAAGATAGCTTCAGCAAACATATAAAGGCACAACAGAAGCATAAGATATTCCATGGTCAACAGTCCTTTAGCATTGTCTGAACAAGACTGACCCATCAGAGGATTTTATTCTGGTGGATGGATACCTAGAACTTCAATTACAACTTGCTACTGCTCTGTAATAGCCAATGAAAAATTTAAAATAGCATATAAAGTATATATATATATAATATGTGTGTATGTATGTATATATATTACAATAAATCATATTTATCTAAGTAAAACACACAAGAATATATGTAATATTATATATGTAATTATATGTATATACACATGTATATATTATCATATAGATACTTTGGGAGACATCTGTTTACCATCACTCATTTGCTATACAATTAATGGCATATCAATTAGATATTTTATGATTAAATCACTTCTTAGTAAAAGAGACCAAAAAATCATTTATTCATTTAAGTTTGATAAGATCAAACTTTTGCTGTTCTGCAAAGATGATTTGGGTCAAAATAGCCTTCAAATAACTTTTAGACATTTTTAATTATCAAAATCATACCCAATTCCCAGCAAATGGATTGTCTGCCAGACAACTGTTAATTAATACCTAAGCCAACTACTCAAACAGAAAAAGAGCAGTTGCTAAACAGAGGTAGACAGTATTCTTAACTGATTGCAGTTTGGCTATAAACTAAATATATCTCACCTCATATTGCTCAAGACAAAAACACTGCTCTTCTCTGTTCTCATCTTATCTCTAGGGTTGAAGATCTTACTCTCAGTATTTTTGTCTCTGCAGGCACGAACCATTCCTTTTCTGCATTTAGCAGAGCTCTTATTTCCAATCTAAATGATGGTATTTCTTAGCTTGTCTCAGTAAGTATAGGATGAAACAAAGTGAAGCTCCCTTGAAAAATGTATCTTTAAGCCACATAAGATTGACACCCAATAAAAAACAACTTATACATTATAACAATTCCTTATCATGGTGAATAATGAAACACATACAGCTCACTCATTACCTGTTGAAATGTGGTTGCCTATTGTCATTTCTGCTCTATCACCTTGAACCTCAAATTTGCAAGGAGTGCTGTGGGCTTCCTGAGCAACTAACAATGTTAAAGCATTAAACCTCCCCACCCCCCTACCCCTCCGCTGCTGCCTAAGTTCGTATTTATTCTCTGACTGAACTGTGAGCAAATGGTTTGGGACTGAGAGACCTTATACAGAGTTCCTCTGCTCTTTGGTAGTAAGGCATATAATAAAAGTTTACAGTACACATATGAGAATATTTATTGAGTGTTATAAAGAGATAATTTTCAGGGTAACCTGATAGGTGGACTAATGTGATAGATGTGAGTTAGATTGATGTGGTTACCAAGTCATATCAATAAAAGAATTCTGTAACCTGCTCATAATGAATGCAAGGTGCACATATATATTAGCTCTTTTGAGTGGTTTTATAAACCGGTATGCAGAAATCCACAAAAATTGCTAGCATGTAGATCAAAATAATTCAGGAACTGGTCTACAATGAATACTGAACTAATAAAATCATTATAAAAGTGTTTGCAAACAGTTACACTCACTTTACAAATTGAGATTCCTTGTTAGTTTTATGTTGCATTTGGTTTCAATCTTATTTCCCACCCCTTGTACTCCTAGTTTCTAAGTGGTTAATAGTACTCTTGAATATATTGAAAAAGTTTTGTGTGTAGTGGAACTAGGAATTGGTTGTGATGAAATAAGGCTTTTACATAAGCAGTATAAAGTTCATTAGACAAGATTTTGTTGTTGTTGTTTTTGAGACAGGGTTTTCTCTGTAGGTTTGGAGTGCTTATATATAATCTAGTGCTTATAGATCAAACTGGCCTCAAACTCAGTAATCTGCCTGACTCTGCCTCCAGAGTGCTGGGATTAAAGGTGTGTGCCACCACCACCTGGCTAATTAGACAAGATTTTTATGCATATTACTTCTAAATTATATCTGATTTTCCAGAAGGTTTAAACTGTGGAACCAGCTCACATATTAAGAGAAGCATATCCGACACACTAGGTCCTTTTTTCTTAAAAGATGGCAAGCCATTTTCAGTGAACTATACTACAAGTCTCTAAATATGGTGTAGTCTCAAATTCTCCAAACCACAGGGGTGGAAAATTGTGGTTACAAATAACTCTCTGCAATCCATCCAGTTTCTAACATTAGGAAACCAATTAGGGCCAACCATAATTGGTGCCCATATGAAGTACAAATAGAACACAATTTTAGTAACCATGGGGCTTTTTATAAGAAAACATCTTATTTTAAATTTCTTGTTTATGCAAAATTATAAGTTTATAATAATCACTAACCTTTCCAAAGTCAAACACTTAAAATCATTATGAAAATGAATGTTCCATCATTCATTATATTATCATGAAGTCAGTTCTTGAAGAACGGTTACTTTATGTATTAATATTTTTAAACAATAAGCAAAAATACTTATGGAATATAGTACTCACTGTTTTCTTTTTCTTTAATATTTCTTATCTAAATAATACATTAATAGTAAAAAATTAACTTGATATGTATTACATTCCAATTGTTCCTTATATATTTATAGATATAACAATGCCACTAGTATGTTATTGTCTTAAGGAAAGAAATGTTTCAAAGAACAGTATGAAAATTAAAGCTATGAGGTGGCCAGGAGGATGTTTAGGCAAAGAAATATTAAGATGTGAGGACATATCCCTACTGCCCACATAAAATTTGGGTTTGATAGTGTGCACTTTAAACCTCAATTTCAGTAGACAAAAGAAGGGAGATCCAGAAAGCTTGCAGGCTTGTTTAGGCAAGACATAGGTTTGTTGAAAAAGCTGTTGGTAAAAATAAGATGGAAAGCGTTCAAGTCAGCCATCTAATATTGACATCTGACCTTCACACACATCTATGTACTTGTATACTTGAATACATCCACGTATACACCGAGACAAACACATAGATACACAACAGAAACCTATATACAAATACAAAATATTTAAAATACTTAATAATCTCTTAAGGAGTCATGAACATACACAGAAGAGGCTGAAAAATTGATATACTGACATAGTATTTAACCTGGAAGGACTTACAAAGAGCATGATTGTGAAGTGATATCCTACAGTAAGAAAAGTAGGTTATAGATAGAAGAAAACAAATACAGCAAAAGCTTATTTTAAAGAATCCTAAGTACATTGGCATGTTAAACTTGGGAGGTAAGTTACCATTGGGTTAGGACATTTGAAGAAAATGGAATACTCATTTGAATTTTTCTGTCTTGGAATCTTTACTATATTTACTTTCATAGCAAGTCAAAGGAATTGTATAGTGAATGCTGGAATGGGTGACTGGGTTGAAGGTTAGAGCATTTAAGGCCAAATTGTGAATGGATATTACTGGGTATTGATCATAAGCAATGCTTGGGATGTTGTGCACATAGTAAGGATTTAACTTCCTAGATGAGCTATAGTGTCCTATGACTTACTGCAGTGAAATCAAGGGGTTAGTGTTGGCAGGATAAAGATAGAGATATATACCTGGAGAGTAATAATAATAAGAATGCTCAGATTATTATATCATATTTTCAATGTAACTTTTTGTTGTTGGTTTGGTTTGTTTTTTGTTGCTTTTGAGACAGGGTTTCTCTATGTAGCCCTGACAGTCTTGGTGTCATTTAAGACATTTGCTACCACATCTTATCTCACAACCCTTTTTTATTGGTTTTATTTGTTGTTGCTGCTGCTGTGTTACTTTTTATATTTTTATAAATGGCAGAACTTCTGAGTAAGGTTTGACACCTATTCTACTTCCCAAAACAACAACAGTTGAAATAGCTGACTTTTTTCAAATGGTGATTTGAAATTATAATTGTACTAATAAAAATCAATTCAAAATATGTGTTTAATCTTGGTAAGAAATGTAAAATAACTTGTTTTGTTATGAGTTTCCACACATATTTCTTAGTTCTGACCATGATAAGGTAGGGTTCTTCATTCTCCCAGGTCCACCTCTAAGCTTGCAAATTTACACTGGAGATGTAGCAAGTTGTTTCTCATCTCCACTTTTTATCCAATACCCATGTGTATAGTATATACTACTTCTCAGGATAAGCTGACAAACAATGCCACAGGTCTACAAACAAAAAAATTTCTAGTTATCATTTTTTGTTTGTTTTTCAAGACAGAATTTCTCTGTAGCTTTGGAGCCTGTTCTTGAACTAGCACTTCTAGACCAGGCTGGTCTAGAACTCACAGAGATTTGTCTGCCTCTGCCTCCCAAGTGTTGAAATTAAAGGAGTGCACCACCACTCCCCAGCTTTAGCTCACTCTTTTGAAAATTACCCCTGGTGAAGATGCAAACTCATTTTTTGCCTAGGTTTTATTTATACCAACTTTTTATATTCAACTTGCAATGTTATATGGTGCCTGGTTTATCTACTCCCCTTGTAAACAATGAACTCATTAACTCTGAGTGATCAGACCAATTTTATTTTTTAAAAAAAAAGACTAGAGGAGTTCAAGCTTAAAGTAATTAATAAAAGTAATAAAATCCTTGTAGATGTTCATCAGAAGAAAATTATACCCCATGATATTCAAGGAAAATAGCAGTAAAGTTTCAAGCTTAATTGAGTAAAACATGAAAGAAGGCAGGGACCTTTGGAAAACAGACACCTGTGCATTTTCTAGGTCTCATCTTCTGGGTAAATTAGGAACCAATCTTCCTCAATACTTATCAATACAACTTTCATGTATATACACAAAGTATGCACAAACATACCACAAGTACATGGCTCAATTATATTCATAGCAGCATTATTCATAATAGCCAGAACTTGGAAACAACCTAAAAGATTGGGTAAAGAAAATGTGGTATATTTCCACATTGAGGTACTACTCAGCAGCAAAAATAATGACACCTTGAAATTTTCAGACAAATGGATAGATCTAGAAAAACCCATATGAGTAAAGTAACCCTGTCCCAGAAAGATAAATATAATATCTACTTACTCGTGACTGGCTTTTGGTCATAAAGCAAAGGAAAACCAGCCTCTAGTCCACAAGTCCATAGAACTTGAACAACAAAGAGGACCTTAAGAGAGCTACACATGGAACACTATAGGAAGGAGTAGAAGATATGATCTCCTGAGTAAATTGGGAGCATGGAGGTCACGGAAGACAGTAGAAGGGGAGCCCGTAGGAAGAGAGGGGAGCAGACAAAAATGTATAGTTCAACAAAAACAAGAAAGAAAAATCAGAAAAAATAAGACTTAATTCTCCAAGAGCAAGACTGATTCTTATTTATCTCTGTACCCAGGCAGGTTATAACATGGTTCCTGCATTTTTTTTTCAATCATACAATAGGACAAATTGTTCAAAGTTAAAATATTGATAGAAGGGGAAATAAAGCAACAATGGTTAGGAACCAATTAGGAACCAGTGTTTTCAGGTCCTCATATTGCAATTTTTTTTTATCTGTCATAGAAAGTTATTTAGTTGTTGATATTCCTCTTCCTTCAAATTGAGGGGCCCAATGGGTGTTCCTTAATTCTCATTTTTAATTAATATTGACACAAAACCAAGACAGGCTCCAGTAGAAGTAAAATAAAATGTCCAGGGAAATAACATAACATTTGGTTTGAGGGCTGACATGTCTTTATATAGAAAAAGGAAAATGTTGTATTCATTTAGTAAACTTTCCCAACTCAGATCCAATTCTCTGTTGTTTCCCTTGGGTCTGGTAACATATCTGGCTAATTTCATATTCAACAACCCTAGGGACTTAGTGTAAAAAAAAAGCAGGAAAAGAAGCAGCCGGATATGTGATATCTTCAGTTGTAGTATTCCAGGATAAAGAGAAACTTATCATTGATTCCCTTCACACTGTAAACTGTGGAGCTGAGGATGAGGTAGTGTTTGAGATGTAATGGAGAAGGAAAATGTGCTTCAAGCAGGGACCTATTAGTGGGCAATTCTTCCCAAATAACTCTATTATGCAAATAACTGAGCCTTAAAATTAATCCAAAAGGATAAACACTGTGGGGAGAAATAAAATCTCAAATACTGTCTTTTCTTTTAAGAATTATTAAAAATAATATATCCGCACAACAAAAAGCATGGGAGTTGCTTAAGAATTTTTTTTTTTAGTTTTCAAAATATACTAAAATTGTTTCTTCTGTATTTATGGTGTTGAGAACTGCTTGTTTGATAAAATAGTTTACCATGGACAGCTTGAATAATCTTTCTTAATTATAAATAAATAATTTATTTATTTTGTGTGTCAAAATAACCAAAAACAAGCAAAAGTTCTCTTTATTTTCTAACTTCTGAACACATATGGGATTGAAATTGTAGATAACAAATAATGGTAAAAGGGAAAATATTAAAACAAGAGGTGTTAAATGGGGCAAGATGCAATCAAATGGGTAGGATAAATTCAGGAAAGTTAATCTAAGACTAAAGAACTTTGAAAATGCTGTATAGAAAAGCTTAAACTATAGAATCTACCTGTAATAGATACATATGCACATATAAAATAGTTTAATAGAAGTCTATCTATAATAGAAGATGAAAATGCAATAAATACCATAGTCTATCAAATCAAAGCCTTCCCTTCCAGATATGGATTACCTATTTTGGAGATGTGGCTTAGAGTAGTCCCATAGACCTTCTGAACATTACAAGATACTGCTCAATGTAACTCTCTAGAACTTGATGATAAAACACTATTGCTAAAGAAATCTAATAATGAAGAGGACTCATTAGAGGAATAAGGCTGTATTGACCTGGAAGTGTCATCTGTATTGACCAGCTTTGCTTGCACTGTACGTTGATATGAACACTATTTGGAAGGTAAAATTGAACACTCTTACCCCAGTCTCCAATAGACACTGGCCTGTGTAAACTGTCCTTTACACTATAGTGACAAAACTGTTATGGGAATAATCAACTACTTTCTGGTTGGATATGAAGCCAATATACACAATAAAAATTATGTCTGGGACCATTAAATGGCCCCAAACTCCATGGTTGGTTAGGATATATGCCCTGGAGGAGAACCAAATATTATCATTTTGCTAAAGTAAACCTGTAACAAAATAAGAACACACAGTTCATATTTTTAGACTTATAGGTTAATATCTTTCCCACTCTACACCAGAGAAATTTCTTTTACAGTAGACAACAACATAGGAATACACAAGAGAACAATATCTATGTGAATAAGAGACAGTGGAGTGTCCAACTCTAAATGGGATATTAATAGTATATCCTTTCCTACCAAGACTCAGAGATCAGCTCAGAAGAAGGAGACTTTAGTGGTCTGAATGAAAATCATCTCCATAGACTCATAAGGAATAGCATTATTGGAGATGTGGTCTTGGTGTGGGAAGTCCGTCTGTATATATGTGTCTTATATAGATTAATGACTAAAGCTTGTTCGGCCAGTGGATTAGCAGAATAGAGCAAGGTGGGAAATCCAAGCTGATAGAGGAGGAAATAATGCAGTGTCAGAAATGCTATGTAGCTGCCAGAGGAGAAAGACACAAGCTGCCAGAAACTTTCTGGTAAATCATGAGCCTCATGAAAAAATATAAAATAGTTTCTATTATTTTAGAATTAAATTTATATTAATTTAAGATGCAAGAGTTAGCTAAAATATGTTTAAAGTATTGGCCAAACAATATTGTATTCAATATAGTTTGTATGTAATTATTTCATGTCTGAGCAGCCAAGAAATGAACAACCAGCTTCCCTCTACAAAGTGGTGCAACGTGGGTGACTACGTCCGTGTAAAAACATGTTAGAGCTCTGGCTATTTTAGGGGGCTGATAGCTGCAACCCACTATGGGTCCAGATGCTTATTTGTTCAGTCAGGGTTGGGAGGAAAGTAACTAAGACCATCCCTGCAGCTCAGAACTCCCCTCCTGGACAGGTGGTGGGGATGGTTGGAGGTGATATGGGATTCCCCTCTATGTGCAGTAAATATGTTTTATTTCCATTGGTCAGTAATAAAGCTGCTTTTAGTCAATGGCTTAACAGAATATAGCCAGGCTAAAAAAAGATATGTAGAAAGAGTAGGTGGAGTCAGAGAGAAGCCGTATAGTCACCACAGGAGACAGACACCGGACACTGGACAGAACATTACCAGTAGGCCACAATCATGTGGCAATACACAGATTAATAGAAATGGGTTAATTAAAGATATAAGAGCTAGATAGCAATATGCTTAAGTGATTGGCAAAGCACTGTTTTAATTAATACAGTTTCCATATGGTTATCTTGGGTCTGGGTAGCTGGGAACAAAAGAGTAGCCTCTACCAGCCTGGCCTTGCTGGAGTAGGTATGGTCTTGGATGAAGAGTGTTACTTGCAGGAAGGCTTTGAGGTTTCAGAAGCTCAAGCCAGGCCTAGCAGCTCACTGTCCCTTCCTGCTGTCTGTGAATGCAAATGTAGAACTCAGCTATATCTCCAGCACCCTCACTGCTTGTATCACACCATACTTCTTCCTAAGACTATAATGGACTAAGTGTCTGAACTGAAAGCTAGCCCCCAGAAATTTGTTTCCTTTCTTTAAGAACTGTCATGGTCATGGTGTCTCTTCACGGAAATAAAACCTTCACTAGGACAAATGATTGTGATAACCAAAGTAGTTGTTGTCTGAGCAAAACAGTACTTGCAGGAAACCTTTGCACATTTGCTCATCTGAACTCACCTTAACAGATGAGATTTTGTGCCCAAAACCTGCCCACAAACAAGGCAGCTTAATTTCCAGAGTGGATGGGCAGAGACTCATGATAATCTAACACCAGCAAAGATAAAATTAAAAACTGAATGATTCTAATAAAGGGGAATCAGTTTTCTTCAAGAATGTTGCCCCTGAGAGTGTAGACACGACCCAAGAGATAGTCATACACCCATGTAAGACATGCTTCTAAAGGCAGTCCCTCAGGTTGTCCTAATGTCTATTCTCTACTCCCTAAGTACAGTGTTACTGCTTTGCTCTCAATGGACCTGGCTGAACCTGCACAAGGAATACTGCTCAACTGTCTTTATATCTTTGGCTCAGGACCTCACTTGATCAAAAAAATACAGTTTCCCTACGGTTTCAAGTAGAAATTGCAGATTATTGAGCTAATCACACTTATGATTTTTTAAACATTTTCCATGCTAGGATACTTAAAAATATACTTTTGTCTTATAAGTAGTAGACATTTAACTTTTATAGCCCTAGAGACAATAAACCACAATCAAACATTAGAAGAATCTGTGATTGTAGAGGTTCCTCACCTGTGACAATCTACTTGCACTGAATTACCTGGTGTGGAAAGGGCACAATGTGTGTGTCTCAGTTCTGTATTATGAGATCAATAAGTGATTGACCAGGTCTTCGTGCTCATGGATTTATGAGCTCTCAGAGGTTGTATCATCATCTTGAGAGCTTTTCACTGTGAATTTGGTGACTTATATGCATTCTGAGCACAGTATACAGGAAGCAGAAAACATTTCAATCAGAACACATTGTATTGTCGTTGACAAAATGAAATTTCTGTAAAACTTCCCTTGGAATTCACGTGGGTACAAGCAAGGAACCCAGCCTTGACCTGTCTTATAGTGTAGTTGGGCCAAGTCAGTTTGTTGCCAGAGGCTAGAAGGTTCCTATATAGAGAAACACATACTGTTAAATACAACGAATGTCCAGGGAGATGATAGAGTAGTACACTGGAAATTACTTGACTTATTTCAGGGAATATTATGTGAAATGACAGTGTGGCTAGTATTTAAGAAATTAATAAATCCTCAGGAAAGAGAAAATCTAAGCTGAAGAAATAGAACAGATCTCTCTCTCTCTCTCTCTCTCTCTCTCTCTCTCTCTCTCTCTCTCTCTCTCTCTCTCTCTCTCTTTCTCAATGTAATCCAGCAGTAACAAAGAAAGTTATGTACCATATGGGGGATTGTTGCTTAGGCTATTGAATCTAACTAGCCATCAGTGCCTGAAGGTGACCAGAAAACTGATAAGATTTCCCTAAAAGTTAATTGTTCATCAAGAAATAAAAATTCAGTGATAAAAGAAAATAATAGTTAAACAAATAAGTATGAGTAATTATGTTTTCTTAATAAAAATACAGGTATAACACTTCAAAAATTGTCAAATTTATAACTTTCTGCTGAATTCATTTTTATGAACATTTTTTTTTTTTGCTCAACAGTTCAAAAAAATTCTTCCACAATTACCCAGTAGTCTACTATTGTGATTATTATTTTGATTTGGTGTAGGATATTTGTACACTATGAAGTTGTATTACTGTGATTGGTGTGATAAAAAAGTGAATGGCCAACAGATAGGCAGGAAAGGATAGGCAGGACTTCCAGGTAGAGATTCAGAGTTATCTGGAAGAATCTAAGTGTTCATGAGATGCCAGGGAAGTATAAAATGTTGGATATATGAAACAGAAAAAAGGTGACTGAGTCACATAAGAGAATGTAGATTAATAGAACAGGTAAATTAAGCTATAAGAACTAGGTTTTAAAAATCCCGAACTGAAGAAAAAATTCATAATTAATAATAACTCTCTATGTCACTATTTGTGAACTGGTGGCCCAAAGAAAAGTCCAACTATATTGATTATTTAAGATAGGTTCTCATTTTATAGCTTAAGCTGACTTGCTAATCACCATGTAGCTCTTAACAACCATCTAGCCAAGTGTTGTGAACACAGGTATGAGCTGTGGGCCTCATAGTATGATTATTTTAAATATTATTATTTGCATTGAACTTAGTAAATATGCTATGCTCTAGAAAACACTTTATTTAAGGATGCTAAGTTTTTCATATGTTTCTTTGATGTGGGATATCTTTCTGTATGTGTTGCTCTTACTGGCTAATAAATAAATCTGCTTTAACCTATGACAGGGCAGAATATAGTCAGGCTAGAAGAGAGTGAGAGAGAGTAGGTGGAGTCAAAGAGATGCCATGTAGCTGCCAAACGAGAAAGACACCCACAATCTTTACTGGTACCACAGCCTGTGACAATATACAGATTAATAGAAATTGATTAATTTAAGAAAAGAGCTAGCTAGAAATACAACTAAGTCACTGACAAATTAGTGTTGTAATTAATATAGTTTCTGTGTGACTATTTAGGTGTGGGCTGGTAGGAAACAAAAAAGAGCAGTCTCCTACTAGAGTTTGTAAAATAAATGGCACTACACAAATATGTCTTATTTAGAACTATCAAACAGATATACAAGAATGTTTTTAAATTCTTTTTTAATTAATGGTTTTATTTATTTTAAATATGAACCACAGTTTCCTCTCCTCTCTTCCTATTCCCTCCACTCAGTTCCTTTCTACCCAGCCCATTCACTTCTCAGAAAGACTTCCTGTGGAAGTCAATAAAGCATGAAATATCAAGTTGAGAGAGGACCAAACTCCCTCTTTTTCATCAAGGCTGCAAAAACCATCCCACCATAGGGAATGGGTTCCAGGAAACCAGCTCATGTGTCAGGGATAAATCCTGGCCCCAGTGTTAGGGGTCCCACTAACAGACCAAGGTACACAATTGTTACCCACATGCAGATGGCCTAGGTTGCTCCTGTAAAGACTAGCAAGCTGTTGTTTTACAGTCTGTGAGTTCCTACATAGATGTGGGCTGTCCCATCATAATTGTTACACTTCATTATAAAATCTCTCCCCCTCTCTTTATCTAGGCTCCAGGAGCTCAGCCCAGTATGTGACTGTGGATCTCTACATTAGCTTCAATTAACTGCTGGATGAAGGTTCTATTATGACTTTTAGGGTAGTCACTAGAAGCATTAAATGTTGTCTATTCATTTTCAGAAAGATTATGCAAATCTTTATCTGTATGAGACTGTCTATGTAACTGTAACTTGAAAAGAACAATAATTTAAAAATAATTTAAAATTCACAGTTATCAAATTGTGAGTGTGTGTGTTTGTGAGAGAGTGAGTGAGAGAGAAAAAGAGAGAGAGACAGAGATAAAGGAACAGAGACAGAAAGATTGTGTATGGTTGATATGTGCATGTGTGTGTTGTCTGTGTGTGTCTTAGGGTATGGACTGTGTGTGTGTTTGTGTGTGTGTGTGTGTGTGTGTGTGTGTGTGTGTGCTCATGTTAAGACACAAATACGGAGATCAGATGACAACTCAACATTGTGGAGTCTATTCTATCTTACAGGGACTGAACTCAAATGAATATACCTGTATGGTTAGCATTGTAACCACTGAGACATGTGGTAATATTTTGTTTGTACTCTACAAATAAAGCTTTCCTAAAGATCAGAGGGAGTGGCTAGACATTAGTTAAACATAGAGGTCTGGCGGTCTGTACAGATAGACAGGAAGTGATATGACTGGGCAGAGAGAGGAAGTGATAAGGCAAGATGGAGAGAAGAGCTTGGTCACTTTGGGGGCTGAGAGTCATAGAGGTAAGATCTCTAGTGGCTGACTGTTTTTTTCTATAATCTTTCAGTTTTAACCCCCTAATATCTGACTAGGTTTTGATTATTAATACCAATTAGAACTCAAACAACAGAGACAGTTTATCTTCTCCATTTCCCAAAACCTTTTAAGGTTTATTTACATTTTGGTATAAGAAGATGAAAGACAGATATCTCAACTTGAACCTAAGTGTTGGGATGGGCTTATTTCTATGGAATAATATTTTCTCAACTCAAAATTTGTTTTGTAATCTACAAGCTAACGAATTGGAATTTGTAGGTGTGACTCTTTGAAGGGGAGTGTGTCATGAGTGCAGTTCAAATGTATGGGATTTAAACACCTATAAAAGGATAATCTAAGACACAGAAAAGTTCCCTGTTCTTTCTTCATATAAGTATGTATTACATAGACACATGTTGTGAATTTGTTATGATAGAATCCAGCAACATTTTCATCCAGCCTTTTCTAAAACAGCTGTCAGCTAAATGAACTTAGTAGTCTGAACATAGCTGACTCTACATTATAAAACACCCATATGGAAAAGAATTTGTATTTTCTTTCATGTGATAATCAATAAACACCTATTCAGAAGTAGAAAAAGAAAACTTTGAAAATAAGCTGTTCTTTTTATCTTTGCTAAATATTATGGGTTTAATATTATGCTTCTAATCATTTCCATCTTTATACTAAAATATTATATAGTTAACATTAATGACAATATTTTCTACTCTGACAAAATTCTGTTATATTTAGAGAAACACAACTATATTTTAATCCCTAGGATCAAGTAATTAAAGTGTTCTCTCCTCCTGTAACTTCTGAAGTCAAGTAAACTCTGCTAATACACTAAGCTAAACAGTTACAAATTAGGAAAACCAGAACATCAATAGGATTTCCCTCTTTCAGAGAAGCAGATTTTCATAAATCTTACTTTTAAATACATCAATAGATGCTCACCTTCCTTGACCTGGGGGAAGCGGGGAGGACCTTGGACTTCCCATAGGGTAGGCAAAACTGAGTGTTCTTTGGACTGCAGAAGGAGGGGGATGGGGAGTGGGGGGAGGGGAGGGGAGGGAAGTGGGATGAGGGGAGGAGGTGGAAATTTTTAATGAAAAAATAAAAATAAATGTATCAATGGAAGCTGTAAAGACAGGTTTTAGCGTGACAAATCTATTGTTATATAGTTAGATTCTATGTTGCTGTTCATTCTATGACATGTATTTCCAAAATACTCAAAAGACATTTTCAAACCACAACTTGTGATCGATGATATTTGAAAATAGGAATGGAAAAAGATAAAATATGCAAAAGAAAAAGTAAAGAATTCTTATGAAGTTATTTCTCTTAAATCATGTACCCAGAAATTTGATTTAGGAGCCATAGTCTAATAACAGTGGATTTCCTGCCTTGCATTTAGCTCTCCTTTACCCCCTCAAGTTTTCAGAATAGAAAATAAAGTGCACCATGTGGGCTTCAAGCTGTAATTTCCATTGAAGCTGTTGAAGTCATAAATTGCAAGTGGGAACCTAAAGATAAAATTACAACTTTGCTAAAACCTCAACCAGGTACACTTTCTTTCTGAAAGATGGATATTTTCTCCAAATCCACCAACACCAAATTTATACACAATTGCCCTTAAAAATGGATTTTTTTTCCTTCTATGTAAAGAAAGAGGCAAGAACAGCTACTGAGTTTGAAGTTCTTAATACCTTTTAAACAATCAGCTTCAGCACAAATGATTTTTAATGATTAAAAGTTAACAGCTATTAATAATGAATCAGAAAATGATTAATAAAAAAGTTCCTCATTATGAACAATATGATAAAAATAAATGTTTCTATGTATTCTGGAGAATTTCTTGTAGTTTACAACATAAAAAAATAAAATAATCTTATGTAAGATTTATATAAAAGCTTATTCTTATTACTTTTACTTAAAAAATTTTTACATGTATATAAGGTATTGTAACTATTCTCTTACCCAGTCATCCTCTAGTAATATGCTCCTTTCCCTCCCCAATTATCTTTTATCTATATTCATGACTGTGTTTTATATTGTGGTTCATGAGTTTAGACACTGTTACATGTTTGATGATTGGATTTGAAGCACCAATTAGATCATGGTAGAGTCACCTCTTGTAACATGACTGAAGAAAATAATAGTGTCCTTTTAGAGCATATCAGCAACCAATAGTTCAATAATGAATGGTTAGGATCACAAGTCCCTTTTTTATCCAGGGTGTACGTTTATATCCATAGCTGTTGTGAATATAACACAGCTATGATGTGACAAAGGAATGAAATTTTAAAACTTGTGCTTATATCCCTTTGCCCAGATAAGTTCTTTTTTTTTTTTTGAATTTTTTTTTCCGTTAGACTTGTTTATTCAAGTATCCGAAAACACTCTTTCCACTTCCTCCCCTCCTCCCAATACCCTCCCACTCCCCCCACTCCCCCCACTCCCTCTCTTCCTCCCTCACCATTCCCAAGAGCAGTCAGGGTTTCCTGCCCTGTGGGAAATCCAAGTTCCTTCCCCCTCCCTCCAGGACCAGGAAGGTGAGCATCCAAAAGGCCAGGATCCCAAAAAGCCAGTCCATGCAGACGAAACAAGACCCAGTGCCATTGTCAATGGTTTCTCAGTCTTCATTTGGACCTTGGGGGCTCAGTCTGCCCCCATGTCAACCACATTCAGAGTCCGGTTTGATCTCATGCTCATTCAGTCCCAGTCCAGTTGGCCTTGGTGAGCTCTCATTCGATCAGTCCCCTTGTATCAGTGGGTGAACGCATCCCTGGCGGTCCTGACTTCCAGTGCTCCAATGTGGGTCTCCGTCTCTATCTCCATCCATCGTCAGATGAAGCCCCCCTCTGATTTTGCTTTCCTTGCTCACGATCTCCCTCCCTCTGCTTCTCATTTGGGCCTAGGGAGTTAAGTCCAGTGTTCCAATATGTGTCTCTGTCTCTATCTCCATCCATCACCATATGAAGGCTCTGTGGTGATATGCAAAATATTCATCAGTATGGTTATGGGCCAAGGCCAGATCAGGCTCCCTCTCCTCTGCTGCACAGATTACAATCTGGGGACCTCTCCTTGGGCCTGGGAACCCCTCCAGAATCAAGTCTCTTGCATACCCTAAAATGGCTCCCTTAGTTGAGATATAAACTTCTCTGCTCCCATAACCATCCTTCCTCCCTCCCCCCTCCCATTCCCCAAATCCATCCCCGATCCTCCCCCTCTCCCTTCTCCCTAACCATCTCCCCGTACTTCCACCCCCCCACCCCCGTGCACCCAAGTTTGCCTGGCAATCTTGCCTACTTCTGATATCCAGGAGGATAATTATATGATTTTCTTCAGGTTCACCTTATTCAGCTTCTCTAGGATCACAAATTATAGACTCAAAGACCTCTAACTATGGCTATGCCCCTTTTCTTCAACAAGAGCTAACTAGTCATCTTTCTTTTAAAACTAGTATGTTTTGAAGGCATGAAACTCTGAATTTACCACAATTAAATAAAAATCAGGCATCTTTGGTGAACATCAAGATAAATATTTGTCTGTGAATATAAATATCATTAAAAGACTTCACCCTATGTTAGTTTGCTAAGCAACAGTGTTCAGCATCCACCTAGTGTTTAAGATCTTTTAGAAATGAGTTATTTACCAGGTTGTCAATACCACGCATGGTTTCCCTACTGTTGGGGGACATATCAATACAGAGGGCAGGTGGTTACTCCAACAACAGGTGTGTCATTTTTTTCACAAAAGTGGCACAACCTGCATGCAATTTGGGTCCTGCAGTTACCCAGCTCACAACTGGATAAGATATTGGTGCTTTCTCTTCTTAACCAAATAGAATAGTGCCTTCAAGTTCTATTAAAAATAGCAAACAGAAAAATGCTCCCAAATGATTTTTAGTTTGATTTCCCTATAGCATACATTCATGGTACACAGTATTATGATCATCATTATAGTTACACTAGGCAATCAAGAATAATGATAAGAAACTGTATTATTTGTTGAGTGTTAAAGAGTTACCCTGAGTAGCAACTCATAAAGCAATATTTCACCATTAGCATTAGGATTTATTTAATAACCAATATGCCTTAGAGCATATTTTATGGTCATGAAAGATTCTCTACCACTCTTACTTTTAAGATAACATAGTTTTAAGTTTGAATAAAATCTGCTCAAACAAACGTTACGCTAATAATGTGTGACATATTATAAAGATGACAAGTAGTCCATTGTGGTAAAGTCTGTATATGAGCATTCATCAACCAGCTCACATTGGGAGAAAATCCTGAGAAAAATATATTTAAAGAAGTGAGAGGAAACCTATGAAAAAAATTTGGAAAATACAGAGAAGAAAGGAGCTTGAGTTATTTTACACAACAAATATGAGTATCCAAATTTACTTTACAGCATAAGTATTTATATAAAAATGGAAAGGGTAATGTAAAATAATAATAAGCAATGAGATATATAAGAATATTGATGTTCCTTGCATGATTATTTGCCAAAGTTTCTTGATTCAGTTAGTAACAATGAGGCATTATTATAAAAGAATCATTTAGGCGCTTCAAGAATTAACAATTTCCATGATGGAAATTCTGACTTGTATAAGATGATATCTCAGAGTTGTTTTGTTTGCATTTCCCTTATGACTAAAGATGTTGAGCAATTCTTTAAGTGCCTCTCAGCCATTTGAGATTTTTCTGTTGAGAATACTCTGTTTAAATCTGTAACCCATTTTTAAATTGGATTATTTGATATTTTGATATCTAGTTTTTTGAGCACTTTGTATATTTTGGAGATCAGCCCTCTGTCAGATGTGGGGTTGGTGATTTATTTTCTTCCATTCTGTAGGCTGCTGCTATGTTCTGTTGACTGTGTCCTTTGCCTTACAGATGTTTCTCAGTTTTAGGAGATTCCATTTATTGTTGATCTCAGTGTCCATGCTACTGGTGTTATATTCAGAAATTGCTCTCCTGTGCCAATATGTTCAAAGGTACTTCCAAATTTCTCTTCTATGAGGTTTAAGAGAAACCAAGTATTCAGGAAATTATCAGGATTCCACAAGAATTGTCACAGCTAAGAATCTAAATAATAGTGGAGAAGGTAACTTAACTGCCCTTCCCCTGTAATCAGATTGATGACTACCTTAATTATCATCATAGAACCTTCATCCAGCAACTGATGGAAGCAGATACAGAGAACCACAGCTAAATATTGGGCTGAACTTGTGGGGTCAGTCACAGAGAAGGAGGAGTGCTATTATGACCAAAGGGGCTAAGATCATGATGGGGAAGCCCACAGTAACAGTTGACCCAAGAAAGTGGAAGCTCCCTAAACCCCAAACTGAAAGTTGGGGAACCCACATAAAACCAAAAGGGACTCTGAATGTGGGTGACAGCTGTGTGGTGTGGGGAGTTTGTGGGGGCACTAGCAATGGAGTCAGTATTTATACCTAGTGAACTGGCTCTTTGGAGCCCATTTCCTATCAAGGGATACCTTGCTCAACCTATATATAGGAGAGATGGCCTTGATCCTGCCTCAAGACATGTAATTGATGTTGTTGACTCCACACAGGAGTCCTTACCATCTCTGAAGTATGGCTGTGGGTGGGGTTGGGAGAAAGTGGGGAAAGCAGGAGGACAGGAGGGAGAGGGAATTGGAATTAGTTTATAAAATAAGATTGCTTTTAAAGAAAAAAAAAACAATACATATCTGTCAATCTCTCATTGTTCATAAAATCCTGGAAATAATAATTATTTTATAATTGATGATTTATCACCTTACCAGCTAAAATATGACTCTGAGAGTTGTATCCGATAGTGGTAAATAATTAGTATAGATGTGAGAAAATGATACCCCATTTTACTGATAACAAATTCATTAATATGCTACCTTTTCTAAAAGTTTTCATGGTGTTCCATTAAACAAATAGAGAGTAATTAAAGTAAGTAGATATAGAATTACTTTTTCTAAATTATATTTTACATACATAGTTCTGACACAGATATCCTGTGTATCAAAGTTTGATTAAAGGAGAAAAAAACTCTTATTTTCATTATGTTGTTTGAGTTCAGCAAACCATTGCTAGGATATCTATTTTTTGCTGTGCCTGAGAGATCCAGAGGTTTTATCTCAGAACACTAATTACCTATAGAGTTTGAAGCCTGAGTATACTATAAACCCTTGTTTCAAAACTCAAATTTAAAAAGTTAACATTTAGTTCTAAATATGACAAATGATTCAAAATCAAATTAAGAATTTAGCTAATTAGCATTTTTATAACAAACTTGTTACTTAACACTTAAATTAGTGCTAATTTCTCCTTAAATTAGGAGAAAAGGGTAATTACATAAAAATTTTAATGATCTAATACCTGTTAGCTTTCAAAAATTATGTTTAACTCCTCAGGTCAATTACTACTCTCTCATCTTAAACCTTAAGCAGTGCCATCATCATCAGAATTTTATAAAGTTTAATATCAAAGAATACAATGATATTCAGAGTCAGACTTTTTATCTAATAAATGCGACATTCCAATACGTAATCTACATATGCATATATTTGTAATAACTTTATTCTGTATCCAGATAAGGGATAGAAACTTCTGATGTTTCAGAAAGGTATGTCTCACAGATGATAAACTTCACAAATGTCTGTTTTCCTTTTTTAAGGATTCAGTTTGAACATCTTTTATTTCTTTCTGCCCCAAGACCTTTTTTTTCAATTGTATAAGTCCTCTACATGTATTAGATAAAATAAAGATAATTCTTTTATAAATGAATGCAACAGACAGTTTGTTATTCTGTGCTGTTTGCATTGTCTCAGAGAGCAAATGCAAATATTGTCACCATAACATCTGTGATTCTGTTTTATTTCCTAGTAGCTTTTTAGTAAATATTATAAAAATGACTGCAATCATTGGATTTATATCTCTGTAAAGTAATGAACAGGAGACAATTAGCTGGTAATTATTTCCACCTGCTGAACTCTCTTTTGAGGCAATTTGATTAATTAATAGTCCATATCTGTCATCATTATATGTGAAATCAGATTTTCCTTTGTCAAAACACCAGGATACTGTTGACATTAGTTTGGAAAAAAGAATCTCCTATCCGTTTTGGGGGTAACTGCTCATGAATTCATTATCCATACAGCTGAGAAATATGGCTACTGATTATCAATGTGAGTATGTTATCTACTTTTGAATTGGTTGTAATTTTGTTTAAAACACTACTATATTTGAAAAGAAGGAAACTAGTAATTTAGAGGATTGTTAGGAATTATTAGTATTCAAATAATATAATATTTATATTTAGATTATTCTATTATTTTTATATATTTTAGAAAGAAATTGAGTAATGTAACGAGAAAAGTTCTTCTGTCCTACACAAAATACTGAAATCTTACACCTTTATATACATAACAGTATATTGATTATATGACAGCTTAGTTAGAGGAGAACTTCTTGGTTTACTAATGCAGAAACAAACAACCAATCTTGACATGTCTTACTCTCATCTCAGGTCACACATTGTGATACTAAGTAGACTTCTCACCCTCTCCATATATGAACTTTTAGTTTAAAAAGAAACTTTTAATCATAAAAACCACTTGCTTATGCTGATATAGTAACCTACCTATAAATCTTAAAAATTCCATAAATTTTTGAACGTAATTTGGTAAAGTCAATTTCACAGTGCCCTCTGAGTCAAGCAGCAACATGCTTCTCACTTTATATCTCACATCAAGCACAAATTATATATAGAAAAATGCAATGTATCTAACAGCAAGAATATGCATTTATGAAAGCATAATTTCTTCCCTTTTGGATTCATAGAATAAAATGTGTCCTTGTCAGTGCCATTACTGGGTCTCTACTATTTTTTCTATTTCTCTTGTTTTTTCTCTGTCCATGCACTTGATTCCTCCCATTGACTTACATTGGCAGTCCATGGAGAGGTGTATACTGTAGCTCTTAGCCTGACCATCTTTATTTCATAGTACTTTAAAGTAAAAGTTCAGTTAATACACAGATAGATTACTTTTTTAGCAACTTTTTTCATGTGTTAGGTGGTCATTTACCTCCTTTCACTTTTTAAAAGTTTAGGAGATAACATTTTCTATCTCACAGTTATCTACTACTGATTTCATATTCTATTAAATGAAGAACTAACACAACTAAATTTATATTTGTGTTTAATATAATTATCCCCTAGGATACAAGGTCATAATATCATTATTGATAACATGGAACATACATGAGTAAATATTAAAATTCTAGTCTTAAAAAGCATGAATAGTTGATTATCGCAAATATTTCTAGACTTCATGGACTGATTTATATGTATGTATATGTGTATATATATATATACATTTATGTTTGTGTATACGTAATCTATATCAGCTATTTCTGTTTCCAATTTATCAGTGATTACTCTACTTCAGGCACAGACTTATCAGACGAGTCTAGATTTACTGAAATTATCATCTTTCTTTTCATTCAATTACTTCATTCTCTCAACTTCATAGCTTCAAAATAAGGTATGTTAATGTCTTTTAGTGATATCATATTCTAGAATTTATAATTGTAAAGTGTATTCTGTACAGATGTAGACTGAAAAGGAAAACAAGAAGGAGAAAGGAAGGAAAGATGACAAGGAGCCAGATACATGTTCCAGAAACAACCTTTAGTGTTTAAAAGCATGAGATCTAATAACAGAGCAACTTGATTACCACCTAGATGCTGCAGGTTTGATGTGCCTGAATTTTGAATATATACTTCTCTTAATTTGGGTATCAATTTGCCTATTTGAGTTATTTGCTAGCTTCTTAAATTTCTATGCAGATCATGTTGGTTTAATCGATATAAATTTATCAGCATGAGATGTGGCATGTAATAAACTCTCAATCACCCATCCCTTAAATAATAGCAACTCCTTGGTGCCACAGCTAACCTTGTCAAGTTTAAATCTAAATTGAAACAAATTCAAAACTTCAGTCACTTCATATAAAGCAAGCCACATGATATGAATATATTTTGTTGCCCTGCAATTTAGTTCCCAATAAGGTGATAATGATTCAGGGAATTTTGTTTTCAAATTTAAAGATTTAAACTTTGAATTCAGTTCTCATGGTGTCATAATGACACATATCGAAAAATAGAATTATTGGCGAAGAAATCCCTTTATGTAGATGATATCTATTTTGTGATCCTGTTGTTTGACCTCATAGCTGATCTTGTGATAGGACAACCCAGATGTTAGTGTTACATCTAATATAGTCTTGGCATTTATGTACAATGAAGGAAGAGTTCTGGTGATGTTATCAATAATGAATACAGAAGAGTGACACAATACATATGGTGGAACATTTTACATGTTTACAATATAAAAATGATGACAGATTGTGCATGTCTAGAAATTTTCTTCTCTTACTTTCCCATAATGTTTTAACAAGGTCTGACTTATGACTCATGTGAATTATTTAAGCAAAAGTAATTCATACCAGCCAGGAACACCTGAATAAGAAATGGGATGATAAATCTGAAGGAAGAAGTATATTGAAAATGGGATAACTGTAACATGGCTTTCTGATTTGACAGAACTGTAACCATCATCAGAAATTGATATGCCTGTAAGTTATGTTCATGCCCTTCTACCTTGAGCAAAGTTGAACCTTGTTACCTAATATATAAACTTTGATAAATTTCTTAAATCCTCATGTTTCAGTTTTTGCTGCTTTTGTTTGATTGATTTTGTTGTTATCTATCTATAAATTGAAAAAACAATGAACAATATCTCTGTGGAATAGTGGAAGTTTAAAATCTGCACCTATAAACCAAAAAGAATGGTGCTTGACATACAATAAGCACAAAACAAATAACCAGATCTAGAAGTATAAAATGTAGAAGTCAAAGTGTTAACTAAGAACACAGTAACTATTTTCATCATGCTGTGTGTCTGTCTACACATGATTGTAAGGCAGTATTGGTTATTTTTATATTTCCAAGACAAAACATCAAAACCAAGGCAACTTATAAAGGCAAAAGTTTACAGGCATTCACAGGTTAGGGTTTATGATCATCAGTGGGAAAATAGCAGCCTGCAGGCAGGTGTGACGCTGGAGTGGAGCTGAAAGCTTGGGTCCTTTATATACAAAGTGGAGGCCATGAAAACAAACTGTGAATGGCATGAACTTGTTTAAACCTCCAAGCCCACTCCCAGTTGTACATATCTCTGACACTGACAGGACCAAATCTCGCAATCCCTTCTAAACATTTCCACCAATGTTTACCAATTATTTAAATAAATGAGTTTGTAGGGGCCATTCAGATGCAAACAATCACAGGGAGAAAAGCTGTAGAGAGCAGTCTTTCACTCCCTTGGTAAGTTGCTGGGGACATTCAAAGAGCTTTTGTTGTCATACCTTAACCACCTCCAAAAGGCAAAATTACTCTTTAATTTTAACAATTAAGTTAAAACATTTTTGTTGCTGTTATTTTTTTTCTACCAGTCTGACCAGGGAAGTAGGTAGACTAACTTCAGATCTTTACCTCACCCTCACTTCTCCAAAACCAATCTTATCCCCAGCATGTATTAGAAGGTGGCTATAAATTTGTGTATTCATAACTGCATCTTCTATTGTATTGTATTGTATTGTAGCTATATGTCTGTTTTCATGTCGCTACCACAATGTTTTAGGGTATTTTTCTTCCATAGCTTCATATGGCTTGAATTATGGTTTAATCATTACTTCAAGATTGTTCTTTTAACTCAGTTTTTCATTGATTATTATGGTAATTTTTGGTTCTATATTAATTTTATATTTTTTATATTGATTTTGATTGAGATTGTAATGAATCAGTAATTGCTTTTGTTTAAATTGTATTTTATAACAATATTCATTCTAAGAAACTGTGAGCATAAGAGGTCTTTTCAGTTTTTTATAATATTTCTCATTTTTTCTTCAGAGATTGAAATTTGATGTAAAGGAAGAATTTTGTATTCTAGGTTAAGTTTAACTAGATATTTTATATTTTGACACTACTGTGAGTGAGACTATTGTCATGATCCCTTTCTCAGTATTATTATTTGTAAATGTATTTGTGATAGAGGAGGGTCATCTGTCTATGTGTTACTTTCATTGGTTAATAAAGAAACTGCCTTGGCTTTTGATAGGACAGCAACTTAGATAGGTGGAGTAGACAGAACAGAATGCTGGGAGAAAAAAAACAGAGTCAAGCATAAGCAGAGAGCTGCCAGCCATGAAGCTGCCAGGTCAGACATGCTGAATCTTTTCCGGTAAGCCACGACCTCGTGGTAAGATATATATTATTAGAAATGGGTTGATCAATATGTGAGAGTTAGCCAATAAGAGGTTGGAGGTAATGGGCCAGGCAGTGCTTAAAAGAATACTGTTTCTGTGTAATTTTTTCGGGTGTAAACTAGCCAGGAGCCAGGCAGCGGAATGCGGCCGGCCTGCTGCTCCTTCTACATATTTACATATAATATGTAGAATAATAATACATATGTATGTATAATAATAATGTATGTACAAATATGTGTGTGTTTGGAGGTGTGTATGTAAAATATAGCCTAAATGGATTGTTATACTTAGATAAATCTCCAGCCAAAGATATGAACTTTCTATGTGGACCTTTCTTTGAGTTGAGTCTTTTGTCAGAGATTTTAAAAGAAACTCCTAAAACAATATAGACTATTTCTGTTGCCTTTGACTGCCACATGAACTTAAGGGTAAACCCTAAGCTGAAGACACAATACTTGGAGGAACTGAAATTATACAGATCTAGAATCTTCTCCTCATTCTCTGATGACTGTCAAAGTGTGAGAGTGTTCTCAGTCAGCCCCCATTCTCACCCACATTCAGAGTTTGGTTTGATCACATGCCCATTCAGACCAGGTCCAGCTGGATTTGGTGAGCTCTCATTAAAACAGGCACACTGCCTCAGTTGCTGGACCAACCCCTCACTGTCCTGACTTTCTTGCTCATCTTCTCCTTCCTTCTGCCTTTCAGTTGGATCTTGGGAGCTCAGTTTGTTGCTCTGATGAGGGTCTCTCTCTCTATCTCCATCCGTCGCCGGACAAAGATTCTATGGTGATATTCGAGATAATCATCAGTGTCAATTTGAACATAAGTGTGGCTTACTTCTTGATAATCGGAAGAGAATTTAAAAAATATTTAGAATCATTGTGTAAGACATGAAAACTTCCAAAGAATCATTAATCTGTGAGATTATTTTTTAAAGAAAAGTTAGTAAATGAGCTGTTGCTACTTACATTTAATGTTTATAAAATATAGTTAAAATGTTTATAGCAGTTTAGTTGTTCAGTTGAAATATAACATCTCATTGTTTAAGGTCTTATTTGAGCAGGTAAATTTAATACTTTTCTTTGTAAGTGGCAAGGTATAATTTTCTAAGTTTCAGAATAAAACATATTCATATATTTCTCAGGGATGTAGATGTTGAGGGGCTCTTCAAGCTCCACTAGATGGTCATGTACCCATGACCATGTACTGCATGTACCACTTAGTACATGCAGGCAGTACTAAATGGATGCCTTGTGTTTACTTGTAAATTTCATAAGTTTAGAAAATGTTGAAAATCTTTTTTATGTTTATGTATATCCATGTCACTAACGGGGTCACTGATATTCAGCATTTATGATATAGTATAATTGCTTTATCTGCAATGAGAGACATTTGAGCTGAATGCAGAGAGAAACTTATCTTTAAACCTGTTCTCTACTTGTCCTAAGAAGAAATTAAAGAAAATTTAAGATATTAAAAAAAAAGTATGAGAGGGAAGTATGTATCTGCCACTGGAGAAAGACAATCAAGAGACCTACACAGATGTAGTGTTTATGATTAGCAATTATGGCAAGACATCCATAAATGTGCTGTAGTGGCACTTATATCTTTTAATTGATGAATGACCATGTAATAACATTGATACAAAGAATCTCATACCATATAAATCTAGCCTTTTAAATCTGCTTGGGGCTGGTAAAGCTATGAAACACACCTAATGCAACATTCTTGACGCAGTACAACTTCTAACTTCACTCTCAATTCCCATCTTCATACATACAGATGAGTGCATGATTAATCTATCATCAAAGAAGTTTCTTTTTGCCTTAGAGAACATTACAGAAATCTATAACTGGTCAAAATGTGTAGAACAATTGTTGCATATTGCACATCAGCAGTGTAATCATCAACAACTCAATGCCAAACCAGGATCAGAGAACACCAAGAGATGCAAAGACTGTAAGAATCTGAAGAAGTCTATTGCTTTAATGGTATATTCCAAATCAGACAGGGAAGCTATGTTCATGAAATTGCAACAAAATCTGAACAACGTTAACACAACTCAACTTGTTAATCTGAGTAGAGAAATTTCACAAGGTTGCAATTGTAAATGAAGATCTAAAGGAAATTAATAGCTGATGAGAGATGGAAAAAGTCATTCTTCTCTGGGGACAACCTCTATGATAGATTATCCAATAACAAGTAGTCATCCCTCAGAGCATACAGACATGAGAAACACTAATTTAGTGAGATTCTATCATACACATGTATACATGCATATGAATATGTATTTATAAATATGTTTTTATTTATATATATTTTAGTAATTAAAGAAAGATAGGTCATGAAATTAAGAGAGAAGAAGGAGGAGTTGTAGATTGAAGAAAAGATAGAAATAATATAAATAAAATACTTACATATGCAGTTAGCAAAGGGTATTGAAATAATAACATTGTAGGACAGATAGAGTATTACTATAGGGGGAAAATGCAGATTGTAAAGGGAACTAACTTTGCAACCCAAAGCAATTAATTGGTTCAGAAAGAAAATATGTAATACTGACTTAACTAGTATGAGTTAGTCAACAATTCTGTCTCTGGATTGGAAACCATTTCTTCTTTTGAGTGTGAATGAATAAGATTACTGGATATTTCTGGAGGCTGACTAACTGGGAGACTCTGTAGTGTGATGAGGAAAATAGATCTTTGAAACAATTATAAGACAAAGCAGAGTACATAATGGCCTAGTAGTGTTCTTCTCAGCTTGAGAGTTTTTAGCTATTTTCTGATCCTGGCAATTAGTGCTCCTTTCCAAAGCAAGAAAAATCCCTTTTATCACTTAAAAGTGAAAACATCCTCCCCAGTTCAACTCTCCCTAGAAAAGGGTAACACTGTCAGACTGTCCTCTAGGCTTTGCTTTATTTTTATTAATTCCCCTTGGCTTTCTATTTTCCACAGGTTAAGCCTCCTTTTTTGATTGAAAGAAATGAAAAGATTTTATGTTCCCTTTAGGGGAAGAACCTTATCAGTGAGCTATGGTGAGATCTAATTTTAAGTTTTGTCTATGGAGTCTTGTTTTTGAAAAGCAAACATATTACAACACACTTGTTTCAGAATTGCCAATAGCTTTATTTCTGGTCCCATCATTTAACACACATGCCACCCTTTCAACTTTCACCTCAATTTCCACACTGCTTTATCATTGATGGTTTCAACTGTATTTTTCTAAGAGGAAAAGAGTGTTAAATATTATTAGAAAAATGTGGTTTGCTTCTGGGAAATAAGGCCTTTTATAATATAAGGGAGAGAATTAAGATCATTGAGAAAATTAGAGTGAAATATGTTCTGATTCTATCTAAATGTGTGCCTTGTTGCGTAAGGCATAAAACTGGCCTTTGTCTAAGCAAGACACAATGGGTTGTGCACCCTTTTATTATGATTCTTGCTCTTCTGTGCCCTTGACTTCTGTTGGTTTATATTGGAAACTGGAAGTTTATAATTTATAATCTTTGAGCCATCATGATGAATGACTTTACAAATGTTTCCAAAGGATTAATTTTCACACAAGAAAACACTGAAGATGTTTTGTTTTGAGTGCATAAGGAAATAGCTTATAGATAAAAGTATGAATTATATTATACATTTCTGAATTTTTATTGATAATTGTCCAAACAAAAGTATCATGAAACCAACTGATAGGATTTGTTTCTAAATAATTTAAGTACCTTTATATCTACCATCTATTTTTCTAAAATCTAAGTATATGTTATCTATCAATTATCAATCTTTCATATATCAGTCAGTCAATCATCTATCTAAACTTCTGGAAAAAACTCCAGATGTCTTTTCACTGAACCACTATTAATTGTATCATGTTTAGTATAAGCCTAATGGCATTGTTGCTGATGACTTAATTAGCTGAAGGATATAAATCAGGTGAGAATCTCAAAGAGCTTTAAAGTTCAGCTAAGCAAATGATTATATTATATCAAATACAGGCATTTGTATTAAACATGATACTGGTGAAAATGCCTACATGTGACAAAATTTAAGACAGTGAGATGAAAGTGCTTGAAGAAAGAGGGATAAAGCAGGATCAGAAATGAAATGGCAAGTTCAAATTGGTAGAAGATATTTAGAAGAGTATTAGTAAGTACATCAAAGCAAGGATGTGTGAACTAGAGCAAAGGTAAACATAAAAAGAATATACATATACGGTGCAAAAGTTAAGCTATATAATTGCCGGTAACTGTAACTATTCATTTATGAAGTATTAAATTATGATCATAAATCGATTATTAAAAAATATTCCCAATATGTACTTGTCTAAAAGAGTTTTAATAGAAGATTTTTAGACAAATTATGTACTAAGATCAAAATTTTAAAAAATTATAAAAACTGTATTGCATTTTTAAAGTAAGCAAAATATTATTAAAAAGGATTTGGAAATGTTATTTTAGTTTTGGGTTTTTATTAATTCTTTCTCCATCTGTATTAAGTGAAGAAAAATGACATTTGGTTAAAACAAAATTTGATTGTATAAACAGTTGAATTTTTAAAGTGAGACTGCATAATAATTCACTGTTTGTGACAATCAAATTATTATTACCTTTTGTAAAATCAATATAACAGGTAACATTGAATCTTGTCAAATATTTTTTCAATTTCTCATTACCTAGATTAATTTTTAAGACTCAGATTTTCACACTTTTATAAAGGTAGGTGTTCTCATTTTAATTAAATTTTATTTATGTATCTTGTGTGTCACTATTCTAATGTCACATCCCATTTTGTGTTCATTGTTATTTACACTCAAGCATATTTATTTATAATTAAATGAAAATTAATTTTCATTTCCCAGAAACTTACTGTATCCCCATTTACATAAAAAGACTAAAACACATACACAATTTCTATTTAATCACTTATTACACCACAGATTTAGATTTTAATAAATTATATATTTACATAAAATCCCATTTCACAAAAACAAAAGAATCCTCCACATTCAATAATTAGATATTTGATGACAAATCTGTGATCATCTTTGTGTAAACTAATGAGGACATCTCAAGGAAGCATAAAATTAATAATAAAAGCAGATGACAGTACAATAGAAGTACTTGTCAAGAAATATGCACATTCTTGTGTTTATTGGTGCAATATTTTTATTATTAATTTTAAATTTTATTTGGCAATTACAAATGTATAACTATGGGATATGGTATGATAATATAAAATACATATACAAAATTTATTTTATAATTTTGTCTGCTTCAGTACTGTCATCTTCAGAGTAACTAGTGGACAAATAGAAAAATAAGTCATACACTTTAAGGAATAATGGGAATGGAAAGGCAGTTTGAATGAGATTGGCCCCATAGGTTCATAGATTTGAATACTTCGTCTTCAGTTGGTAGAACTGTTTGGGAAGGATAAGGAGGGGTGGTTTTGTTGAAGGAAGTATGCTACTGGAGATGGGCTTTGAGGATTCAATAGTCTATGTGCTTGCTAGCTAGTTCTCTCTATTACAGGATTGTTTCTTAAGATATCAACTCTTAGCTAACTGTTCCAGTGTCATGCCTGCCTGCTTGCTGCCATGCTCCTAATCATGATGGCTATGGACTCTAACAATCTGAAAATGTAAGACCCCACATTAAATTCTGTATTTTATAAGATTCTTTGGTCATGATGTTTATCACAGCAATAGCAAAGTAACTTAATAAGTTTTAGTTTCTAAAAATGTCAGCACTATATTATGTTTAAAGCTAAATCCGTAGGGAATTGTGTAATACTACATATGAATAATTGGGAAGACAGTGTACTACAAACAACCAAGGCAACAAAATCATCTCTATTTTTAGTTAAGCATGTGTTCTTTCATTTGTTTTATAACTTCAGGGATCTATGTATATACACTGCAGAATTGTATATCAACACATACATATAAATATGATTACAAATTTATGATAATTACAAGAACCATCTTTTGGTTATTTGTTTACCTATGGGATATGAACATTAAAATATTGTGTGCTATCTATTTTTTCAATATTCAATTATTTATTTTCAACCCTAGCCATGCGTCTCTTCTATAAAACATTAGAAGTTTCTTTTCCTATCAAATATCTCCAATGCCCATTAGTCATCCTTTCTCTACACTTCCTTCTTCCATGTAATTGGACTGATAATCAGAGTTCTCTTCTCTGCCTCTTTGTGACCAAATTTTCAGGTCCCACATATAAATATAACTGTGCTTGCTACCTGTCATATGGAAAAGGTTCAGATTTAATTTTATTAAAAAACTAAGTAATGATCTATATTTATCATCCATATTTCTAAAGGACACTATATTCTTACATCTATTTCCAAAGTTCAAGGAATGTATCTGATATCTTCAAAACTTATTTGTCTTTCAGTTTTATTGTTGAAGTATATCACTGTTTTCATAAAAGATAAATGCTACCAATTAGGGCAGTTTCATGAATTTTGTTAACTGAATATTTTAGCTAAACTTGTGGTAATTAATTTTATGCATCACCTTGGTGGAGCTAAAGGATGCTCAGAAAGAAGACAGAACATTATTTCTACTGAAGATATTTGAAAAGACATTTATATCTGAATATTAATGAATGATGTAGAGATTTACCAAGCCATCATGGGCAGACATCATTATGGCTCACATAGAAGAAAAATGCAGAGAAAGGGTTAATTATATATTTCTGTCTTCATCATGTGCACCAATCTTCTTATACCTTCAGACATTGAAGATTGTGGTTCTCAGATCCTCACACTGGACTTGTACTATTGACTGCATTTGTTCTTAGCCATTCAGAATCATATTTCACTAAATAGAGGCTTGTTGGGTTGTCCATTTTCTCCATGACTTCCTAAGATATGACAAACTGATCTCCATAATTCTTTGAGGAAATTCCAATAATAATATTCCTCATATATTTATGTGTATTATATAGGTACATGGATTCTACTTCTCAGATACATACAATTTTTCTTCTGAACATTAATCCAGAATCAAAGCAACAAAGGCCAGGTATATATCATAATCTCTCTCTCTCTCTCTCTCTCTCTCTCTCTCTCTCTCTCTCTCTCTCCTTGTGTGTGTGTTTGTGTGTGTGTGTTTGCATGTACGTGTGCATGTTATTGTGAATATGTATGATGGCATATCATACACATATGCATGGCAGTTGCACATGAAATACAGATGTTGTTGAGATCTCTTTATCATTCTCTGTTTTTGTTGTTGCTATTATTTAATATCTGTCAATGAATCTGTAGCATTCTGATTCAAATAAGCTGACTGGCTAGCGTGCTGCCAAATCTACTTGGCTTTGTATTCCACATCCTAGGATTGTAGGCAAACAATGCATTGTTCAGGGTTTTTGGCTTTTATTTGCTTTTTTTATCGGGTATCTAAACTCAGTTCCTTATATGCATACAGCAAATCCTCTAAGCCATCCTTTATCCTCTAAGCCATCTATTCATCTCTTCATGATATTTTTCAAAGGACTTCTTGGGAATACTTAGGGTTCTAAAGGAAACTAGTTTCTACAAGTCATTTGCACAGTGAGAGAAAGTAGGCAATACAATTAAGAGATTTTGAAAACTAAAATAGCTAAATTCCTTGGTTTCAGTGTGTTGTAATTTGTTCTATACATATCAAGAAAAAGCATTATGTCCTGAAGAATATTGTATGCCTTACACAAAAAAATGCAAAATTCTATTTAAGCAAAATCAAAGTTAAAGAGCTTTGAAATTCACCCAATATTAAATTTTAATTTCCATTTTGGAAAAGTAAGTTTTATAATTCTATTTACTGTAGAACTGAGAAGATGACACTATGTAGCCTGTATGAAAATATTTAACCCTTCACCTGAAACATACGTAAAAGTAAATGAGTTATCTGTTGTATTTTCTGCTATACAACTATTATCAAAATTATAATATAACAATCTCTTGTATCTTCCAGAGAGTCACAGAGATAAAAGAACATATTGAATTTGTATTGTTTCCTCACTGTCTTAAATTAGATAAATCAAAAATGGAAATTAACAAAATGTAGTTCAGAATGGAATCTGTTGGAAGTTTGTAAAGATAATATCTATATAGATAATATGATTAGGTCTTAGTGTGCAAAGAGCAAGAACAGACATGTTATTGTCTGAAGATCTTGTGCTCACCCTCTCAGGAAGCTCTGTTAATTTATTTCTTTTTCTGATTACCCCAAATAGTCTCATTTCCCCGGGACCCAAATTATCTCTCTAGATTTCACTAAAATACAATAATGAACTGATCTGGTCGGTTCTGATTTGGTTGGAACCTCTTTGAATTTCTTCAAATTCCCTGCCTGAGTTACATGCCCTAGACTCTAAGACAACCATTAATTTTATTTTATCTGGGTGAATTGGGTGAAAACCTGGAAAAGTGGGGAAAGGTTAGGCAAATAATCACTTAGTAACAGGACTTCCATCAATACTATTCCATTACTTAAGTTATTTAGGAAGGAAATTTTGAGCAAGATTTAAATATTGTCTATAACACATAACTATGCCATCTGTTAGTATGAAATATATATAACAGGACTGCTTACTAAGGAATTACCATTACATAAGAATTAACATATAGTAAATATAATGATAGAATAAGTTGTAAGGAAGAAAGTGTATATAATAATTATGATTATGCATGAGAAATCATTTCCCCAAGTCATCAGGAAAAGGTACTCTTACTGATGTGGGTTTACTAAGAGATCAAGACCAAGTTTAAGCATGATTCATGATGTGTCTCGCTAATTTTTGTGGTGGGTTTAATCTCAAAACTAATGTATCTATTTCTTCTTTTTATAGTGGATTGATATAAAATGCCCTGGTCAGTAAAAAAAAAATCACCCCAGTCCTTTGAAATATTTGGAAAAGACTAAGTAAACAGAAATATTTTTATGTAATACTGTATCCACCTAGAACATATTTAAATATCATACTTCTATTTATATTTAAATCAGGGCACACTGCTATGAATATTACAATACCAAGATACTAGAACTTTACAGGAAATACAAATCATATATTTTCCATGTCCTTTTAAGTATATTAACTTAAAATCCAAGAAAAATTATTTTTCTTCTAGTAGATGTTATGAGATAATACATGAAAATAGATGCAGCATCAGCTAGAAATAAATTACACCAAATGAAAAACTATGTCTTTGAAGTGCTTCTTTTGAGACTATGGTATTTGGCTATATCTTCAATCCTGTTACAGCTTAAACTGTATTTTTTTTCCCGTTAGACTTGTTTATTCAAGTATCCGAAAACACTCCTTCCACTTCCTCCCCTCCTCCCAATATCCTTCTGCTCCCACCACTCCCTCTCCTCCTCCCTTACCATTCCCAAGAGCAATCAGGGTTTCCTGCCCTGTGGGAAATCCAAGTTCCTTCCTCATCCCTCCAGGACCAGGAAGGTGAGCATCCAAAAGGCCAGGATCCCAAAAAAGCCAGTCCATGCAGACGAAACAAGACCCAGTGCCATTGTCAATGGCTTCTCAGTCTTCATTTGGACCTTGGGGGCTCAGTCAGCCCCCATGTCAACCACATTCAGAGAGTCCGGTTTGATCACATGCTCGTTCAGTCCCAGTCCAGCTGGCCTTGGTGAGCTCTCATTCGATCAGTCCCCTTGTATCAGTGGGTGAACGCACCCTTCGCGGTCCTGACTTCCAGTGCTCCAATGTGGGTCTCTGTCTCTATCTTCATCCATTGTCAGATGAAGGCACCCTCTGATTTTGCTTTCCTTGCTCAAGATCTCCCTCCCTCTGCTTCTCATTATTTGTAATAGCCAGAACCTGGAAACAACCTAGGTGTCCCTCAATAGAAGAATGGTTAAAAAAGGTGTGGAACATATACATATTAGAGTTTTACTCAGCGGTAAAAAGCAATGACATCTTGAATTTTGCATGCAAATGGATAGAAATAGAAAACGCTTTACTGAGTGAGGTAACCCAGACCCAAAAAGAGGAATATGGCATGTACTCACTCATAAGTGGTTTCTAGCCATAGTTAAAGGTCTTTGAGTCTATAATTTGTGATCCTAGAGAAGCTGAATAAGAAGGTGAACTTGAAGAAAATCATATAGTTATCCTCCTGGATATTAGAAGTAGGCAAGATTGCCAGGCAAACTTGGGTGCACAAACTTGGGGGGGGGGGGTGGAAGTACGGGGAGATGGTTAGGGAGAGGGGAGAGGGGAGGGGGGAGGATCGGGGATGGCTTGGAGGAATGGGAGGGGGGAGGGAGGAAGGATGATTATGGGAGCAAGGAAGTTTATATCTCAACTAAGGGAGCCATTTTAGGGTATGCAAGAGACTTGATTCTAGCGGGGTTCCCAGGCCCAAGGAGAGGTCCTCAGATTGTATTTTGGGCAGCAGAGGAGAGGGTGCCTGATCTGGCCTTGGCCCATAACCATACTGATGAATATTTTGCATATCACCACAGAACCTTCATATGGCGATGGATGGAGATAGAGACAGAGACACATATTGGAACACTGGACTTAAACTGTATCTTTACCCTGGGAGTAGCTCTCCTGTTTCTTCATCACTTTGTATTTAGATTGTTTTCTTCTTCTTGGTTAGCCATTGAATTTAGAGTGGGAGGAGCTTTGGTGTGCTTCATGAAATTACAAGGACTTTCTCATCATTCAAAAAGACAGTTATGAACATCCTCTGCCTTTAATGACTTTCTAAATCCTTTAAACACTGATTATTAGGTAGTAGGGGTAAATTATTTTAAATACAAAAATAAATATCTTTTTTACTCTCACATATATCTACTTTTTCAGACTTTATGTGCCTTAATGTTAGAAAACCTTGTGCTAATATATTTAACTGTAACAAGTTATTATTCCATGTATATGTTCAACTAACAATTTAAGATTTGGTTTATCTTTATTGAGCAAAAGACAGATTTTTTCTTAAATCTTTATTAAAGTCTTTACTGGAATGTGGTCTAGTCTTATTTGTAAAAGTTTTTGTTTTGTTTTGTATTTCATTTTGTTTCTCCTGCCCATTCCCATCCACAGTGATTTCACATAACATATATAGAGGGAAAATACACTAGTCCCCTTTACGTTTCAGAACTCAAAATATATTTTACTTTCAACTCTTTTTAAATCTATAATTATCATAAAAATTTTGTATTATTTGAATTTTCATTAAGAACTTTTTGTTTACTTTTAATTTTAATACTGGTGATATTTTCCATTTCAGGCTTGATAGTGTGAATAAATTGTTTGTGTATGTGTGTATGCCTGTGTGCTTATAATAGGAACAGCAGCAAAAAATAAAGTTATATTTTTTATGTCAAGAAAGAAAAGGTATTTCTAAGCATTGCAGAACTTTCCATCTTGCACAAGGGTCAACTCCTATAATAAGAATTTATGTGATTAGCTTTTGTCCCAGAAGATTACAGTTATTTCTTCCGATGTCCAGCTTAGCTTCTAAGAAGGGAACAAAGAAGAAAACAAAGAGGTTTCTGTGTCTCTGTCTTCAAAATCTATAGCCCTCCATTCAATTTTATTTTATTGTTATTCTGAAAGATAGAGCTGGGTCAATAAAAGGCTTGAGAAAACCGAATTTCCTGGAATGCTCTGTAGAGAAGCTATGCTGACTCACAGAACCCTGCTTCTAAAATGATACACACTCCTGTTTGCCAGCAATAAAACCAGGAGGAAGTAGAGGTCAGAGAAAGAATGAAGAAAGAAGTTCTACTAACAAATAGTAATAAAACATGATGTCTCAAAAGAAAGCATCAATCATAGCAGTTGGAAAAAAATCTGTCAAGTCCTTAAGGGAAAATCCCGTTTTCCTGAGCGTGCTCATCCTCAACAAGGTATGTGTTCATGGTAGGAAAAGCACAGAATACGCAGTACTGCCCGATATTTATTCCTGCTGTTTTGAACGGCTCTGTCACTAAAATTTTACTTTGAGCAATGTTAATAGGTGGAAAGCATACCAGAGTGAAGTGCTGCTTTATTCGCCAAGGTGAATCTAATGGCTAACTTGTAAAGTAGAAGAAATACATATCCCCTAACATACAATGAATACGAGGCATGCCAAACAGGAACAGAGGAACCCCAAATTAAAGATTTATGCTGAAATTTCTAGTAAATCACTTTGTTTTTGAAATGTACATTTAAGAAAAAAGACCTTGCAATTTATAGGTCTAGACATTACCTGCTTGTAGTCTAAGTATACAGTTTCTAATCTATAAATAGGATTATGTAACCATCATCACAATCTACTTTTGGAACATAGTCATCATCTTCCAAACATACTCTTTGACCACACATGTTAGAGAGATAGACAGCTTCTCTTGTCATGGCCAAACTTAAGAACTTCTATAATTTATTTATTCTCCTACTAGCCTATTCTCTATATTTCATATAATACGTACATTTTAGTGACTGAATTATTTTACTTAGCATTTATAATCAAGACCAATCTATATTTTTACATATAACAGTCTTTATGTACCAATTCCCTGAATACTGACAATTATCTCAGCATTTTTATGGCCAGCTAATAATCCAATGGAGGAATATTTCATATTCTGTCTATATTTTAATCTGCCATTGTATAATTGGGTTATGTCTACATAACCTCGTTTATGAGTATTGTAGCTGAGAATTTCCATATTGATATTTAAGGAATATTGGAAATCTTTGTGAAGATGCTAGAGAGTAGAGTTCTTTCATACAGGAAACTCAAGTTTCATTTTGAAAGAACTGCCAAATGGATGTAACTTTTTTTATTCTGATGATACTCATTTTGTATCTATATTTTAGGTCTGTCATTTTCATGAGCCTAATACATGGCAGGTGTGTCAGAATATCACTGGGCTGCCTGCAGATGGGAATCAAAATGTGGTTGATGGCATAATAAAGGGAAGGTCAAAGCAAATTAGCCTAGAAATCCCACAAGTCTCTTTTGCAAGCATCAGTAAATAATCTCCACGATGGCCATCATAACAGTAAGCTGTGCAATTATAAGTGGATGCCTAAAGAGATCCTAGAAATCATTCATATTTACAATCTTTCTGAGAGTTGACTCCCTTCACATGTCTAATTACACTACAACACAAAAGTGCTATGAGTTGATATGATGATATGATCTCAAAATCATATTACTGTGTAGGTACACAGGTTCCCCATTTTTCCCGAGGCGTTTTGCAGGACTGTTCTGCTTCCTGGTTCCACTGCATCAGCTTGAGGGTATAGCATAGAACTGCCCTCTCCTGTTATGTTAATTTCACCTACAGCCCAAACGGCCCAAGGGTGTAGCTTAGAGAGAACTCTCCCTCTACTGTTATGGTAATTCCACCTGCAAGCAAGGTTCTCGCCCGCAGGGAAGGTTCCCGGGTCAGCTTTTCTCTGAGCATGAGCACGCCCACCTGGCTTCCTCTTTTCTCTGTTCAGCTGCTCTCTGACCTTGGGTGCGGCCCCCTGACTTTTCTCTTTCCTTGATCCTGATGGGGGGCTGGTGTCCTTTTGCCCCACAGTATATATACCCGACTTATGCTTAATAAAGCTGCCATTTGCCACTTGCTCCTTGGCAGATGAGCTCGGTCTCTTTGTGTATGTGTCATGTGTTCAAACCCTTAGGACAATCGTCCCTTCTCGTGGGCTCGAGTCAGGAAAAGCGCGCGCCTGTTTCGAGGTTCGGGTGTCCACAGAAAAGTGCGGAAGCTTACATTACTGTTTCTGAGAATGGTGAAGAGATTGCAATAGAACTATAATGTGGATGGAGTAAGAAAAGTTGTATTTTGTTTATCATAATAATAAAAGACCTATTTGAAAGTGTGAGGATATAATTATAAAAAGAAAATCTCCTATTGCTATAATCTTCACTAAGAATCAATAAAAACCTATAAATATTGTGTTAAATTTTTAGTAATTCTTTATAATAATATTGATCATATTCACCTTCCACTCACATCCTGGTATTGACATAAGAAGAGAAAGGAGGACCAGTGAAACAGAATTGAAGATCCACACACCTTTGAACACCTGATTTTTGACAAAGACACAAAAAATAAATTGGAAGAAAGAAAGCATATTTAACAAATGGTGCTGGCATAACTGGATATCAACATGTAGAAGAATGAAAATAGACCCATATCTATCACCATGCACAATACTCAAGTTCAAATGGATCAAAGACCTCAACATAAAGCCAGCCACACTGAATCTTATAGAAGAGAAAGTGGGAAGTACACTTGAACTCATTGGCACCAGAGATCACTTCCTAAATACAACTCCAGCAGCACAGACAGAGAGAAACAGTTAATAAATAGGACCTCCTGAAGTTGAAAAGCTTCTGTAAAGCAAAGAACATGATCAACAAGACAAATCGACAGCCTACAGCATGGGAAAAGATCTTCACTAACCCCACATCAGACAGGCGTTGGATCTCCAAAATATACAAACAACTCAGGAAATTGGTCATCAAAAGAACAAATAATTCAATAAAAAAATGGAGTACAGACCTAAACAGAGAACTCTCAACAGAGGAATCTAACATGGCTGAAAGACACTTAATGAAGTATTTAACATCCTTAATCATCAGAGAAAGGCAAGTCAAAACAACTCTGAGATTCTATCTTACAGCTATAAGAATGGCCAAGATCAAAACCACTGATAACAACTTATGCTGGAGAGGTTGTGGAGTAAAGGGAGCATTTCTGCATTCTTGATGATAATGAAAGCTAGTACAGCCCATTTGGTTGTCAGTGTGGTGATTTCTCAGAAAATTAGGAAACAACCTTTCTCAAGACCCAGTAATACCACTTTTAGTTATATATCCAAAGGAAGCTGAATCGTGCAACAAGGACATGTGCTCAACTATGTTCATAGCAGCTTTGTTTGTCATAGCCAGAACTTGGAAACAACCTAAATGCCCCTTGACTGAAGAATGAATAAGGAAAATGTGTTATATTTACACAATGGAGTACTACACAGCAGAAAAAAATAAAGACATCTTGAATTTTGCAGGAAAATGGATGGAGCTAGATAATTTCATTTTGAGTGAGGACACCCAGACACAGAAAGACAATTATCACATGTACCCACTCATAAGTGGTTTTTAAACATAAAGCAAAGAAAACCAGTACACAATTCACAATCTCAGAGAACCTAGACAACAATGAGGACACTAAGAGAGGCATACATAGATCTAATCTACACAGCAAGTAGAAAAAGACAAGATCTTCTGAGTAAATTGGGAGCATGGGGACCTTGGGAGAGGGTTGAAGGATAGGGGAGAGACAGGCAGGGGATCAGGGATAAATGTAGAGCTCAATAAAAATCAATAATAAAAGAACCTACTGTAGGCCAGGAGGTGGTGGTGCATGCCTTTAATCCCAGCATTCTGGAGGCAGAGACTGGTAGACATCTGTGTTTGAGGCCAGCCTGGTCTAAAGTGCAAGTCCCAAGATAATTAGGGCTGTTACTCAGAAAAACCAAAACCAAAACCAAAAATCAAAACCTAATGCAATATGTCAAGCCTGCCCAATGAGAAAAACCACCTGGAGAAGAATTCATTTGAAAAACATAAAATTTCAGACCCCACACCAAACTGACTCACAACCTCAAAAGTAGAAGCCAGGATACTCTTGTCTAGCCAGCCTGGGTGACTTGTGTGAGTGGTAGGTTTGGTGATATACCAAATCCTCATGATCTCCCTCTAACATCTTTGATTGGTACCAATGTGTCTTTCAGTGTGGTGGAGGTGTTATGAAGAAACTGTGAGTGATTCCTTATTGAACATGAATAAGAATAATTTGGCTCTCAAGACGGCTGGGATTATAGTTTCTGTTCACATTTTAATAGTTAATGGCTGCACATCATTATATTCTCTTTTTTACTAGCAAGGATGTTTTGAGTGTCAGCTCTTTGTTATACACTGTGACAGACACGTCTGACAGCTGGAAGAAGGCGGTCCTCACTTTGGCGTGTAACAATGATGGGTAGATCAATCAACAAATCATAAAACAGAGATATTTTCAAAGAAGGAAGCTGAGTTAGAGTGTGCAGTGGTAGAGAGCTTGCCTAATTAGCAATCAAACCCTGGCTTCGATTTTAGTCAATAAAAAAAAAAAAGGAAAAGCTGGAGAAAAGAAAAAAAGATTCCAAGCTTCTTTCATTGATTTCTTTTGGAAACTAATGAAAGTGAAATCTCTTTAAGATTACATGCATTATGCTTATTTATATATTTACTTCAACGTTTAAAATGAATTGTATAGAGGACAGTGTATATTAACTTTCTGTGAGTGCTTTACCAGGAGTATTTGTTAATGGGGAGCATTCTGTTTTGTCATCCTTATATGAATGAAATGAAAAATGAAATTTATGCCTTGGCAATGCTGCAGCATGAGTGGATAGGACATATATGGCGGTTCAGTTGAACTTGTCCATATTGGGTTACATGGCTTAAGTTGATGAGACTGACTTATCAGGTCTCTCTTCCATATATATATATATGCATTTTACATATATTTGTGGGTGTTTTATTGTGGTTGTTGTTTGATTTGTCTGTAGTGTCCCCATCCATACACGCACCATTTACTCTAAATGATTTACTGGGTTATTTAATGTGTTTGCATTTGTAAATTTTTCATTGAGTAACAGAGATTAGAGTTTATCCATGTTGATAGGCATAACTACAAAGAAGTCAATCATACTACCTACTGTGAGTTCATTCCATTCTTTAATTATAGCTTAATATTTTCATTAATACAAGTGTATAATTAGATTACTTACATGTTTTTGTTCTGTGAATTCTGCAATGAGTTTTCTACAGGACCTGCATGCCTCTGCTACAGATGGTGCAACACTGAGAGTAGACACAAGCCCTATCCCTAAATCAAAAGTTATCTGCAATTGATAACCACTCACAAGTGAAAAAGCAGACTTCTCCACTGTAGTCTTTCTGGAATCAAAAGAATTTCTAAGGGCAGGCCCCATATCCAGCAGGGAATGGCCAACACAAAACAAACTCTTTGGCTCTTGGTAGTTCTTTGTCTCATGTTGTGTCAGGTATTCATTTCTAACCTTACATATCATCTGCATCTTTATTATGGCTCTAACTTCCTGTGTGTTCAAATGTTTGTGTTATTGCAACTATATGTGCTTTGGGGGCTTTTTGGTTCTCTTTCTTCTGTTTGTTGTTTCATTCTCTTCCAATTTGTATGCTTTTTATTTTCTTATTTTCTTTTATCTTATGATAATTCTCTAGATTCCTCTTTGTTTTATAACTAAATGCAGAAAAGGTGTGAATTCAGTTGGGAGGGAATGTGGTAAGGATCTTGGAGGAGTACACAATGGGTAAACCAGAATCAGAATATGTTGTATAAAAATGTATTTTCAATTAAATAAAAATAGAAAAAAATAAAGTAAGAAAAATAGAATATTTTGTAAAGTGCACATATGCAAAATTTTCTCTTACATATGCATGTGTTTTATCTAGTATCATCTATGGTAATACTATGTAGGCCATCATTTTTGCATTAGCATGAAAGAAAAAGTTCTCAATTTAAGTTTATAAGGAGATGACTCAGTATAAAGTGCTTAACAATAAATATGAGGATTGGAGCATGAAACTTCAGAACTCAAGTAATAGTCTTGCTGGCATGAAGGCATATCTGAAATTCCAGTACTTGGAAGATAGATGGCATTCCTAGAACAAGCAGGCTGTAACTCATGTATAAGTGGAAGAACAATGAAGAAAGTCCTCATGCCAAACTCTGGTGTCTATACATGTGTGTATCCACACCTATGCATTCATTTAAGTACACACTTATATAAAAACAGATATATACATCATACACACACATAAGCACACACTAAAAATGAAATGTGTATTAAATACATAAAATGGAGGGCCTAAGATACCAATTAGTGGATTCCTATATCATTTATGCCTCAAAATTTGTGCAAATTTTATAAAAAATGAAATAGCAATGGATTAAAACAATTTTGTCTGTGTACATTTAAACATCCACTCACAGAGAATACAGGCCTCTGATCCTCTCTGTTTTCGAACTTTGGTTTTGTTTCTACCCAAGCTTTTTTTGCCAGAGCAGCAATATAATTCAATGTTTATTTCATGCTTTGCCAATATTTGAATAACTCATTGGGAAATATCTAATTTGTAACATCATCAGGAACAAAATTTCTGACAATCATCTTTACTGGGTAACAGAGCCACTGAGCGTCAGATGGAATATGGTTCATTCACTTTCTCTCCTCCAATTTCTTCTTCCTTTAACAGATGGTCAGGTCCTTGGAGCGCTTTAAATTGAGTCCAGACTTCATTAGCTCTATGTCCTTTTTGGGTGAGCTCTGAAAATATCAGGCACTAAGTTCTATGCTCTCAATTGAACTGTGATTGTATATTTATTGTAGATCTTTCCCACTGGGTTACAGCTTTTATTTAAGCTATTATCATTTAGGCTCAGTGTCAAACATAAGGTAATTATGAATTGTTAGTGGAAGACACATTTCATTTTGAAAGTTCTTAGTAAGCTGTTGACAAGGTGTTGGTATTAGCATGAGTCTTTTTTTTTTTAACTTTTTCTTAGAATTCACTTAGATTGTAATTCCTGACTACATTTTCCTGTGTGTTTTATAAGCCTTTGTGCTTACCTGTTACACGGCCAACACACACACTCACACACACATGCAAAAATGTTGTTTTGTGTGTTGATCATAATTAAAAGTAAATGTCATTATATATAAGAAAGAAAATATTTCCCTCTATCACACTATCAGTTATAGTTTGCATACTTTATGTTCTGAGCTGTGTACCTTCATCTGCAATCACTTGAAAAAATCTAATACATTTCTTTCAGCAAATTTAAAACAAACAAACAAACAAACAACCACAGTATTGCCACGCATATCAGAAACAGAACCCAGAGACTCCTGAGCAAAAAATGATCAAAAACACCCTCCCAGAGGACTAATATTTATGGTACCAGAATGTACCCTTCAAGCTTCCAGAGGAGGGAATTAATCAATATGACTACTCAGCTATGGTGTTATAAACCACACTATCTAAGAAAATGATACAATATGCTTTAGAGTGCAGTAATATCATACTTGTCCTGGGAGTAAACAATAGTCCTCTAATTGGATGTAAGACTGACTCAGCATAAGGGAATCATGTCTGGTACTAGGAGCCTAGAAAACTATTCAGTGCTAATGAAGTCATAGTTTTGGAGAAGAATTCACCATCACTACTTTACAAAACCACCAAAGACCATAACTACATTCCAAACATTTGCCCTCATAGCCACAGATAACTATAGTCCTCACCCCTCATAAAGAAAAATTCTGTTTGCAACAGACTGAGACTATAAAGGAAAAAAGCTCAACTAAAATGAAGAGTTCAAGAGCCTAGTCCCAATGGTTACATCTACAAAACCCTCCCACACCTAAGGCTCAAAAAATCTTGCAGAAGAGGGGCCATCTAGGTTGTAAGAATCAGAGAATTGGGAAGGTAATAGGTTTACAATAAGTAGAGAACACAAAACTAGTGGTCAAGACATCTTTATTTTATTCAAACCTCATCTTCCTTCAATTTCCCAATATTCTACATCATTTTCCACATTTTGGCAGTTGTGGAATTTAGGTGCCAAGATAGCAGGGACATAAAGAGACTAATGAGTGTTAGTTATTAAAGTCTCTGGTTGCAAAATAAAATGTGAATACTACAGAATTGTGGGCCTCAAAGATGAAATAAATTTGATAAGAATTTACTGAATTTGTATATGCAGTAAATTGATTTTTAAGATATTTTATAAGGTTTATCAATCATTTCAAGTTCACAATTGATTATGACTTCCATTCTTATTTAAAATGAAGATTTCACAATGGAAATAGTTTTACATGTTTTTCTGAAGTAGACCCTCACTGTACCCTGGAGGGCCTTGTCATCATTATGAATGGTGACCCACTTGAGCTTCTAGTAGCCCATTCCTGAACTCTCCCTGCCTCCAATATCATCTGTGTGTCTTCCACTAGTCATTTTAATACAGTGTTCTTTAATAATCTGCCTATTATAAATATTATCAAAATTGGGAAACATTTTCTGAAAGAAGAAATGATTTTCTAATTAAACTATATATATATATATATATATATATATATATATATATATATAAGTCTCTGAACAGTATATTTTCAATTTTGTAGTAGACTGATTGCATGTACAGGGATTGTGCAAAAAATACAAATACACATCTCTATCTCACAAATTATGTCATTAATAAATATTTGGTGAATCACTGAGTCAATGAATTGATTAAGAATATTATAACCAATGAAAATATTTTTTCTGGTCACTTTTTTGAATGTTTCCCATATTATCATTTTACATCTATAATATTTTAAATTTTCATCTACCTTATGGTTCTTAAAATGTTAAAGTTTTATTCAATGCTTCTTATAACAGCTTTTTCCGGGAAACACTGTAACTAACATCCAAAGTAAAGGAGACAAAAAAAGAACAGGGTGAACAAGAAACTTAAATGTTGAACTGATTTGGTTGATATTTTATTCTTATCTGGAAGTCACTGTGATCACATGCTATATCCTTTTAAATTGGACAGTTTATGTCACATACACAAAATAACAAAATGATGTAAGCATTGAGAGGTAGCTGTCTTATTGTGTAAAAAAGGAAAACTACTAACTCAATCCTATTGATTGGATATAAGAAAAAGAATGTATAATATGGGACAGCCTTGATAACGCTGACAGCTCTGAGGTGATGAATTGCTCAGTGGTAATAGGTGGACTTAGTAGTTATTGTGTATTGAAAGACAGAATGAAAGAAAATTCTGTTTCTACAATGTTTCTTTACTGCAACCAGGTTTTCTTTTAATAAATCACTAATGGACTGTACTGCCTAAACCTAAGTAAATAGATAAATAAATAGGAATAATAATAATGAGGAAGTAACATCTATTTCCTTTAGTTTGGGTAAATTTTCTTTTCTCTAACTAATACAAAAACCAAAATTCTAGCTAAATGGATTGCTTATTTTCTTTAGAAGTGCTCATTACAGAAAACTTCCTGCACATACTACCTGGAGTTAAGCAGTTCCATATTCCCCTTGCAAAAAGATATTCTTTTTCTGTAAATGTTTTAGCAATTGGAGTCATGAAAAATTTTGTTATAACGGTAATTTTTTACATTGATTTAAATCTTTAGCACATATACAATGTTAGTGAGTTATATTGCAGATATTGACAGGAAAAACAAAAGAGATTGTTAAGAGATTATCACAGGATGGAAACCTTGCAAGCATCATACAACAAACAATCTTCAAATGATTATTTAAAATACTAAATAGGTCTTTATAGAAGTGACATAAAAAGCAAAATAGTAACAAGTAATAGTAAGTTAAGTGCCCAACTACATAAGATGGATACTACAAAATTTTAGATTTCATGGATGAAATAAATGTGATAGAGTTTTCACCTTATTTCATAAAAAGCTAAATATTCATGCCCAGAATAATGTTTTGGTACTAATCTTCATGTAACACTTCTGAATCATCACTTTAAAAATAAATAAAATAAATGCTGATACTGAGAGAGAAAGGAAAAATTATATTTTGTAATTTTCTTTGGAACACATTTTGAGAACAGGAACGGCTCCCTTAATCTCTCTTACATGTCGAAGTTTGTAGTTCCCCAAGAGCTTTTTTTCATCCATCTATCATCCTCTTATTCTTCTGTACCAACTCTTCTTTACTTCTCAAACACCAGACTCTTCTTTCTTCAAGAAATAGAGTCAGGCATTATGTTTCATGCCTATAATTTATCAACTCTGAACAGTAACGGAGAAGGTCAACATTGGTTAAATAGTGAATTTAAGGTCAGCCTCTGTCTACAATGTGAGATCCTATCTCAAAAAAATAAAAAAAATGTAAGCAAACAGAAAAAGAAATAGAATATTTATAGCCATTTTTCACATTTATGAAGAATTTATGATATACAGTGAAGTAGATGAAATAAATTATATCAAAGTATTCTTTATATCAGATTAGAAGCAACTCATTATATATAAGTGAAGCACAGTACTGTCAATTATATTTTTTCTGTGTCAGATCATTTACAATGAAGGGCTTGCTGTCTATTTTTTAAGACTTTATAGCATTGATAACATGATACAGTGAAAGATATTCCAATTGGACTCAGGGGATAGGCAAACAACTGTTACTATCACCAGCTATTTTGATTCAGAGAAAAAGAGGTAGGAGAAAGAATTTTCACAATCCTAATTTTGCTTCAGAAAAATGAGAATTTCCAGAAACTGTTCCAAAGAGATACTAGAGCAGGAATCTAAGACCTTTTTCTTCACTATATGTTAAGCCTCAACAAGCACTCCAACATAGACACTTTCTTCTTATGACCCCTCTTTTATAGTTTCACTCACAACCTAAATTGTCCCTCAGTGATGTTCAAGGTAGTAGAAAACTTGACATAAAATCTGAATATTCACAAGCATGGGTGAATGTCACAGATTTTGTACTGGGTCTTACTATATTGTAGAGGTATAATATCTGTGTCAAAATAGGCATTCAGACAGTTGTTATGTATTGTAGAACTCACTCTTGGAAAATCTGAAGAAAATATCCTTGGAGATCAATTCAGAGACTCCAACAGATAAATCTTTCATTGGATGGTATTAGACCCTTTTTTAATTGGTTCAGTATCAGGTTTAGTAGTGGGTTTAAGATTAAAATTTTTGATACACAGTATGGTTGTCTTTATTCTCTTGAGTTTCACCAATTCAGGTTAGAGTCTCACCTTGTAAAAATCTGGAAAAAATGTGTAGATTACAGGAAAGTGAAATAACTATGTGCTCCAGAATGATTACAATTTAGGAAACATTTTGAAATATACAGATTCCTATGGGGAAAAATACCATTGTGTACTATAGTACTTCTTGAAATTCAGTTCTGCCTAACACTGAAATATTTCAAGAAATACACTATATAAAAAAGAAAAACATGCATAATATTGCATATGTGTATATGTATACATATTTAATCTACACATATATATCACTCGTTATATTTAACCATAAGCAAAATTAAATTATAGAATGAGATTATAATGGTTCTATGGAAGAAAAGTGCTGTGTAAATCAGAGGCTGTAACTGCCCTTCTTATGAAAAGTCAGAGTTTAATTTTAAAATTTATTAACTTCAGATGATCTTACAGCAGAAGCAAAGGGATAGCAGCAATTGACGATATGTTTCATGATATTTAATGCAAATATTTAAAGTCATTTTAACCAGTGCTTGCTGAATGTTCATAATTGGAATCACAAATGTTTTGTAACTATAGCTAAAGTCTAAGGTACAGAGTTACCAAATGTATAGTTATAATTTTGATTTTTTTCTGATGACTGACAGTGACAGTTTTTACTGGAGGCTTCTTCTAGTAGAATGCTGACTTCACAGACCTGTTTAAGTTATTGATATTTATGCACAATATCATTTTCCAAATATTCCATGTACTAACTAGATTCTTGACATCTCATTCCCCTTCCCCCACAAAAATATATTTATCTGAGTCTTAAAACAGCCTTAATATATTAACTACATTGTAACACTTAGCATTAATTTATTCTCTGTAATAAATAAAAGGAAATATTCTAGGTCAGAAATCTAACTCATTGGCATGCATTAAACTTATGTGCGTGTACAATTGTGTGTGCATTTATGTTTGTGTGCATGTACGTGTATATGTGTTAAAATGGTGCTCTTTACAAATACATCTTTGTAGTAATTACTCTGTTTGCTTATGATTTAACCTCATTTTAAACTAAAAATTATAATTTCTGGGATCAAAATGTATCCTAATAGTTTAGATCTCTTAGCAAGAAAGTGAGTTAGATTTAAAATGTGTAAGGCAATAAGTAAATTGTATCCCCTTAAAAATAAGACAAGAAGAATGTATTCTTTGATCTTCAAATAGGGATGGGAATAGCAGCATTAAAGGAAACTATTCTAACAGGAGAAGACAGCTTTAAAGGAGGTCGAATACTCATGGATTAGTAACTTAGGGAAACATTTAACAACCAAATGATAAGGGGGAAATGTAAGGGTACAGAGTTAACTACATCAGGGAGAGCAAGATATTCGCAAGATTAAAATGCTGTTCTGTAAGGATTCAACGCCTGCTGTAGATATTAAGATTGATGCAAGAAGGAACAGGGAAGAGAAAAACTCTAGCTATGTCTCCCCTTACCCTCCTGCATTCCACTGATGAATTTCAGTTATAGGATACCTGAAAATCATCTCTGTGTTGAAATCAATTTCAAATGGTCCATGTTTTTAGGACACATCTCTCCTAGTTTCTGTTAGTCTAGTGTCCACAAAAGTGACCAATATTATGATTTCTTAGACTGTCCCCCAAAGGATGACATTTTAAATGTGCCTGTTTATTATCCTTTTTTCTGGTAAGATAGTTAATATCCTTTCTATATGTGGAACTTTATTTAAAGATATTCCAAAATGTAGAGCTCAATAAAAATCAATAAAAAGCCTTCCTCTATTCCTCCCTTCCCCCCGGGGCCATAAAATTTCCCCAGGTCAGCTGCCTTGCAAGCTGGGCCTGGGCTGTAAGCACAACCCAGCAGGAAGGAGTTCCCATGTTTCAATAACCTACCTGAGGACAGGTAGGCCCTGTGTCAGCTCAGCAATATTTCTGGCCAGCAAGGGGCACTGATCCTCTAACAGACATCCATCGGAGGGGTGAGTTTGCTCCTGGCCCATGGTAGAAACCCAGCAAGGAGGACTTCAGACTTTTCCTGACCCCCTTGACTCCCTGGTCACCCTGCAGGGGTGGCTCCTCCATGCTAAGTTCTCCTGCCTCCTATCTGAGCTTTCACCTAGGTACACCTTCCTCTATTCCTCCCTTCCCCCTGGGGCCATAAAATTTCCCCAGATTAGCTGCCTTGTGAACTGGGCCTGGGCTGTAAGCGCAACCTGGAAGGAGGCAGTTCCTGTGTTTCAATAGCCTGCCTGAGAAAAGGAGAAGTCACTGCCCAACAAGGGAACCTGACCCGGTATCAGAAGATCCAATAGTTACTTGGTAACAAAGCAAACTTGCAAAGATACAAAAAAAAAAATGTTACTAACCACCTGTGTCTTGTCGGATCACCATGGAATAAAGTTAGAATTCAATAACAATTCTAACACCAGAAAGCCTACAAACTCATGGAAGCTGAGCAGTCAACTACTGAATCACCCCTGGGTCAAGGAAGAAATAAAGAAAGAAATTAAAGTCTTCCTTAAAATAACAAAAATTCAGTCTAAATAAAATAACTTTAGGAAAAAAATAAAATAAAAAATAAAATAACGAAAATAAAGACACAACATACTCAAACCTATGAGACACAATGAAAGCAGTGCTAAGAGGAAAGCTCATAGCACTAAGTGCCCAACTAAAGAAAACGGACAAAGCACACATTGGAGACTTAACAGCACACCTGAAAGCTCTAGAAAAAAAAAGAAGCAGACTCACCCAGGAGGAGTAGAAGACTGGAAATAATCAAACTGAGGGCTGAAATCAACAAAAAAGAAACACAGAAAACAATCCAAAGAATCAATGAAACAAAAAGTTGGTTCTTGGAGAAAATCAACAAGATTGACAAACCCCAAGCAAAACTAATCAAATGGCAGAGAGAGAACACTCAAATTAGTAAGATCAGAAAGGAAAAGGGGGACATAACCTCAGACACAGAGGAAATTCAGAGAATCATTAGATCTTACCATGAAAGCTTATATGCCACAAAGTTGGAAAATGTACAAGAGATGAACTTGTTTTTAGATAAGTACCATTTACCAAAGTTAAATCAAGACCAGGTGAACAATCTAAATAGACCTGTTAGTAGCGAAGAATTAGAAACTGTTATTAAAAATCTCCCTATCAGCGAATCAATCCCACACCAGTTATGTTTTAAGAGGTTATTTATTTTGGCGGGTAAAACTTACATACACCATAAACCGTCAGGAAGGGAGTCTAGTTGCTGGAGCAGGAGCCGGGGGCAGGAGCTGGGAGCAGGAGCCGGGAGCAAGCACCGGAACCAAGAGCCGGAACCAAGAGAGCCTGATCCGGATCTGCTTCTCTTTTTAAAAGAGAAATATACCATGCCCCAGTGGGCTGGTATTTCAGCAGCTATTGGCTGACGGAGCGGAAGTCGCTCCCCACTGCACTGTGGACTCGTATTTCAGCGACTATTGGTTGAGGCAGCGGAAGTTACTCCCACAACACCTCCCCCTTTTGTTTAAGTAAGAGAGTTCTAAGCCTACTACGAAATTATATACAGTAAGTACAAACCTACACAATTATATACAATAAATACAAATATCCTATTCTAACTAGCTTAAGTCTTGTATAAGAAATAACTTGGCCACGTCATGAAAGGAAAGTAACTACGTTTATATAATCTTCAATCCCATCAAAGATCTGAGAAGGGAAGTAATGTTACCTGAGTAATTAGGAAGTGCAATCAAACTTCCAGAACATGTAACAAATCACATAGACAACTGGCTACCTGGGCAAACACCCAAAATCACGTTTGCAGCATTGAAGCAACCAACTTTGGCTAAGGCCTAACGCAACTGACATACCATTTTCAAAGGCAAGGAACTTTTCAAAACTATCTTAGCCTGTCTTGGCAGGATATGACAGTCCTGTTTTATCCATTTACGGATACTCTGTAACTCTGTCAGTAGTTGAGGTATGGGCATTTCTTTACCCAAAGGCCAGTTCTGCCAAGAAGAAAGGCTCCAGGTGGAGTGTCTTTGGTGCTCAACATTCTCTCGGGAATAGATCAGTGTTGCCAGGAGCGATTGTGTCTCCCTACCACAGAACTCTGAGTTGGATTAAAGGCCATTTTCTACAGCTCTTTGAAGAGGTTGAAGATTATCTGTCTATACTGAATATAATGTCTATGTATCTAAAGAACCTGATTAGTCTAATTATAGATGACTATTGATCTATATTATTCTCAATATCTATCTAACTTAAAGACTGAAATAGTAAACAACTGTTCAATAAATGGGGACAATATGACCTCCAAATATAAACAATGTGCATTAGCGTTAAGAAAATTCAAGGTTAATAAAGCATTATGCAATCTATTTCTGGGGGTATCTTTCATCCCTTTCTGTTTGTTTAGCATATCCTTTATAGTACGATTTGATCTTTATATAACTGCTTGACCTGTAGGATTGTATGGTATACCTGTAACATGCTTAATATTATAATAAGCAAAAAATCGTTTCATTTTCCTAGATACATAAGCTGGACCATTATCTGTTTTTATTTGTGTGGGTATACCCATAATGGTCATAACTTCTAATAAATGTGTGATTACTGAGTCAGCTTTTTCTGAGCTTAAAGCAGTTGCCCACTGAAAGCCTGAATAAGTGTCAATGGTGTGATGTACATATTTTAATTTGCCAAATTCTAGAAAGTGAAACACATCCATCTGCCAAATTTCATTCCTTTTAATACCCTTTGGATTAGTCCCTGCAGGCAATGGTGTTTGGTTATAAAAAGAGCAAGTAGGGCATTTCTTTACAATCTCCTAAGCTTGTTGCCATGTAATAGAAAACTCTTTTTTCAAGCCTTTGCTATTGACATGATGTTTTTTATGAAATTCAGATGCCTCCAGCACACTACCAATCAATAATTGATCAATATCTGCATTACCTTGTGCTAGAGGACCTGGCAGACCTGTATGGGATCGGATATGCGTTATATACATAGGGCAGAGCCTGTTTCTGATCATGTCTTGTACCTCGATAAACAATGAGGTCAGTTCTGTATCATCAGGTATAAATTCAGCAGTTTCAATATGCAAAATAACTCTTTCTGCATATTGTGAGTCAGGAATTATATTAAGAGGTTCTTTAAAATCCCTAAGCACCATAAGGATGGCATATAATTCTGCCTTCTGGACAGAATCATAAGGACTTTGTTCCACTTTACTCAATTCTTCTGATTTGTAACCTGCTTTCCCTGATTTATTAGCATCGATATAAAATGTATGGGCTCCGGTTATTGGAGCATCATGGACAATTCGAGGGAGGATCCAAGAAGTTCTCTTTATAAAGTTAAGTCTCTTGCTTTTTGGTAATTGTTATTGATTTCCCCCAAAAAATTAGCACAAGCTCTTTGCCATGGTTCATTGTCTTCCCACAACTTTTTTATCTCATCAGCAGTGAAAGACACTATAATTTCTGCTGGGTCTATACCTGCTAATTGACGAAGTCTCAATTTTCCTTTTATAATCAATTCAGAGACTTTTTCCACATAAGTTTTTAATTTTTTACTTGGTTTGTGTGGTAAAAAGATCCATTCTAAAATAGTATCTTCCCTCTGCATTAAAATTACTGTAGGAGAAATTCTGGAAGGCAATATAACTAGAATACATCTAAGATTTGGATCCACCCTATCTACATGTGCCTCCTGTAATTTTTCCTCAACCATCATCAGTTCCTTTTCTGCTTCAGCTGTTAACTCTCTGGGACTATTCAAATCTTTGTCACCATCTAAGGTTATGTTTAAATGAATTATTAGATCAGGTGTTATCCCAACAGCTGGTCGTAGACTGGAAATGTCTCCCAATAATCTTTGAAAGTCATTAAGAGTACGTAACCGGTCTCTCCTGATTTGTGCCTTTTGAGTCTTAATTCTTTGTAAGCCTATTTTATAACCTAAATAATTAACAGAATCTCCTCTCTGAATTTTTTCAGGAGCAATTTGCAATCCCCATTTAGGTAATACTAGTTTTACTTCTTCAAACAGCCTTTCTAAGGTATCTTTGTTTTGATCAGATATCAGGATATCATCCATATAGTGGTATATTATGGACTTAGGAAATTGTTTGCGTATAATTTTCAATGGTTGGCTTACAAAAATATTGGCACAGGGTGGGAGAGTTCAACATTCCCTGTGGGAGGACGGTCCACTGGTACCTCCTTGCAGGCTGAGAGTTATTATAGGTAGGCACTGTGAAGGCAAACTTTTCTCTATCTTTTTCTTGTAATGGTATAGTGAAGAAACAATCTTTCAGATCAATAACTATAAGAGGCCATCTCTTTGGTAACAGGGAGGGCGGAGGAATTCCAGATTGCAGAGGGCCCATAGGTTGAATAACCTTGTTGATAGCTCTAAGATCTGTCACCATTCTCCATTTACCAGATTTTTTCTTAACAACAAACACAGGAGAGTTCCAAGGGCTGGTAGATTCTTCTATATGTCCAGCATCTAATTGCTCTTGTACCAGCTGTTCTAAAGCCTGTAACTTTTCCTCAGCTAAAGGCCACTGTTTAGTCCATATTGGTTTCTCAGTCAACCATTGTAGAGGCATGGCTGTTGGTACCTCTGAAGGGCCATCAATTGTGTTGTGTTCTTGTATAGCTCTAATGGCTGGTTTCCGCCATCTGTAATATCTTGTAATATTGTCCTCAGAAATATAGGCTCTGGAAGCAGCAGGAATGTTAATTTGGGTATTCCATTGCTGCAATAGGTCACGGCCCCATAAATTCACTGCAATATTTGCTACATATGGCCTTAGTTTTCCTATTTGTCCGTCTGGACCTATACAATTGACCCATCTCGTGCTTTGTCTTACTCGAGATAGGGTTCCAATTCCTAAGAACTGAATATCTACCTCCTGAAGAGGCCAATGCGGATGCCAAGACTCTGGAGTAATGATACTTACATCCACACCTGTGTCCAGTAAGCCAGTGATAAGTTTGCCATTTACACACACTCTTAGCTGTGGTCTTTGTTCATTTATAGAAGTCTGCCAGAATATTCGTTTACTTTGTCCTCTTAGATTTCTTGATTCATTCATCACATTTAACTCATCCTTCAGGCCATTATTGCTTTTAACAGCAGGCATGGGGCATTCTAATTTCCCTGAAGAGGCATGTTCTCTGCAGTGATCAAAATGACTGGACCACGTTTGCCATGGGGGCCTTCGAGAGGCCCCCTATTGAGTTTCCCGATGGCAACGGGTTGCCTTGTTTTTATCTCTTGTTGACCTACACTCATTCGTCCAATGCCTGCCCTTTCCACATCTCCTACATAAACCTGAAGGTTGAGTCCTCCTATTCCTGTTATTCCTAGAAGAGGCATTATTCCTGGAATTCCATTTTCTGCAGTCCCTTTTCATGTGTCCCATTTTGCCACAATGAAAGCATTTTGTAATCTGATGTCTCCTTTTACCTTTGGAAATTGCTTCTTGTACCCATGTTTCATTGCCATAATCAAATGTATCAACATTCATTGTTTGTAAAACCCATTCATCCAAAGGCGCTGATCTGAACTTTAAAGGCCCCAGGATCCTTTTGCATTCTACATTGGCATTCTCATATGCCAAAGACTCAATTACTATATTTCTTGCTTCTGGATCAGGTATCCCTATTTGTACAGCCTTAGTTAGTCGTTGCAAAAAGTCACTAAAGGGTTCTCTCTGACCCTGTTTGACCCTGACATACGATTCTACTCTCTGACCTGAGTCTTGAACCCTGTCCCAGGCCCTTAGAGCTGCTGTAGCACATATGGATAAAATGTTTTCATCATAAAGAGCTTGTTCTTGAGGATCAGAGTAAGGTCCTTCCCCTAGAATTTGATCTAGAGAAACTTCAATTCCTTTCGCTGATTCTTGTTGTTGTAAAAGATTTCGCTGATTCTTGTTTGAATAGGCATTTGAAATGCCATAAAGGTCCGTTCTTGAGGACAGCTGATGTGAGCTGGTTCCAATCTTGAGGGGTGGCCCTGTTGCTCAGAGCCCAGGATTTTAACATCTCCCTAACAAAGGATGAATGTAGTCCATAATTCACAATTGCTTGTTTAAATTCTTTCAGATCATTTATACATATAGGCTCCCATGTATGTTCTTTAATGACTTTAGGGGTTTTGGAGCCAGTTATCTTTTCTGATATTATTACTGGAAAGGCAGGTATAACTCTATGTAGACTGAGAGTTTTTTGAGGTGAAGGTTGCCTTTCTACCTTTTGCTCCTGTTCATCAGAGTCTATGATTTCCTCAATCTTATTAAATCTGCTCACCATTGCCTTCTGTAAGTCCTGAATCTCCTGTCCAGTATTATGCTCCAAAGCCTTCATTAACGATTCTAAGGCATGGAGCTTGTCTGTCAGAGACACTATTTCCTCCTTGGACACAATCGCCTTCATTGATAATTCCAAGGCATGGAGCTTGTCCGTTAGAGATATGATATCCTCCTTGAACATAATCCTCATGGCATGTACTGTGCCTTCTCGTATGGATATCCTGTCAATTAATCTATCATACCCTTTTGATAAAGTCCGATTTTCACATTCAATGGTTATAATCCTCTCAGCTAATGTTTCAGCACTTACAGTCATGGACTGGAGGTTATGAGTCATTTTGGTTGTCCCCTCCTCCAGAGCAGTGAAGCTCCCTTCTAAAGAAGCAATATCAGACTGTACCTTCTTGATATTTTGGTCAGTCGACCGAGTCATATCAAACAAAGATCTAGTCTCCTCCTTGAGAACTCCAAACTCTGATCTAGTCTCCTCCTTGAAATCTCCAAACTCTGATCTAGTTTTTTCCTTGAAATCTCCAAACTCTTTTTTGAGGAGGTTGGTATCAGTCTGAATTGTTCTTAAGGTTTTAATCTCTGCCCTCAGCATTGTAGATTCAGTCTGTAAGGACTGTATCTTTCTTATAAAATAGCCAAACACCAGAAAAGCAAGAGATCCCAGGAATAACAAAGTAAGAGGAATATCTGAGACATCTGTCAGAATATCCTCCATAGCGCAATTAAAAAAACCTTTGAACTTTTGGATAGTAATATTTTCTGACATTTTCAATCAAAGGAAATTGTACTTGTATATATGTATGTATGTATTTATTTTCAACCGAAAAGAAAAATCTTACCTGTAATGACCGTTGCCTGCCAGTAGGAGGTGGGGCGCACCTGAATCCACGTGGCAGTGGTGTTGATTCAGGAAGTAAACTCTAGAATATATACACTCAAATCCAGAGGTTAAATCCACAGATCACAAAAGGTCAGAGGGCTTCTAGTGGCCAATAAACAAGGCAATAAACAAGGTCCTGCTGCTCTGTTCAACCAGATGCAGAGGGTCGCGACACAGCCACTGCGCTGTTGCTAAAGAGGCCTAGTGGTTTGGTCCCCATGTCCCTGTGCTGGGATTAAGGGTCAAGCTGCTTGCAGCACTCCTAATCAGTTATGGCGGATGGTAGGGGTTTCAAACAGCTTGCTGGAACTTCAAAGGGAGCTTGCGCTGTGAGCTCTTTGACTCACGTTGCAAGGAAAAATTTAAAAATCCGTGCCGATCAGGGCAAAGTAAGTCGGCAGAGACTCTCCGGACCTGTGTATCATGGGAGGCTGAGCTGGGGGTGGGGGGTGGGGCGGTTCTTAAACCAAACGTTGGGTGTCAATTATCAGTGAATCAATCCCACACCAGTTATGTTTTAAGGGGTTATTTATTTTGGGGGGGTAAAACTTACATACACCATAAACTGTCAGGAAGGGAGCCTAGTCGCTGGAGCAGGAGCCAGGAGCAGGAGCCGGGAGCAGGAGCTGGGACCAAGCACGGGAACCAAGAGCCGGAACCAAGAGGGCCTGAACCGGATCTGCTTCTCTTTTTAAAAGAGAAATATACCACGCCCCAGTGGGCTGGTATTTCAGCAGCTATTGGCTGACGGAGTGGAAGTCGCTCCCCGCTGCACTGTGGGCTCATATTTCAGCGACTATTGGTTGAGGCAGCGGAAGTTACTCCCACAACAAAAATCCCATCAAAATTCTTCACAAACCTTGAGAGAACAATAATCAACTTTATATGGAAAAACAAAAAATCCAGGATACCCAAAACAATCTTGTATAATAAAGGAACTTCTGGAGATATAAACATCGCTGACTTCAAACTCTATTACAGAGCTACAGTATTGAAAACAGCTTGGTATTGGCACAATAACAGAGAAGTCGACCTATGGAATCGAATAGAAGACCCGGATATTAACCCACAAACCTATGAACACTTGATTTTCGACAAGGGAGATAAGGTATGCAATGGAAGAAGGAAAGCATCTTTAACAAATGGTGCTGGCATAACTGGATGTCAACCTGTAGAAGAATGAGAGTAGATCCATATCTATCACCATGCACAAAAATCAAGTCCAAATGGATTAAAGACCTGAGGTTGTTGAACATTAATCTGACCACTTTGAACCAGGTAGAAGAGAAAGTGGGTAGTACTCTACAAGACATAGGCACAGGAGACCACTTCCTAGGTAGAACCCCAGTAGCACAGACAATAAGAGAATAAATGAATAAATGGGACCTCCTGAAACTGAGAAGCTTCTGTAAAGCAAAGGACACTGTCAGTAAGACAAAAAGGTTACCTTTCAACTGGGAGAATATCTTCACCAACCACTCATCAGACAAAGGTCTGATCTCCAAAATATACAAAGAACTCAAGAAACTAGACACTAAAACTCTAATTAACCCAATTAAAAAATGGGGGTACCGATCTGAACAGAGAATTCTCAACAGAAGAACTTTGAATGGCCAAAAGACACTTAAGGTCATGCTCAACCTCCTTTAGCGATCAGGGAAATGCAAATCAAAACAACTTTGAGATACCATTTTATACCGCTCAGATTAGCTAAACTCAAAACACCAATGATAGCCTATGCTGGAGAGGATGTGGAGGAGGGGAACACTCACCCATTGTTGGTGGGAATGCAAACTTGTGCAGCCACTGTGGAAATCAGTGTGGTGGTTTCTCAGGAAACTGGGAGTCAACCTCCCTCAGGACACAGCAATTCCACTCTTGGGAATATACCCAAGAGATGCCCTCTCATACCACAAAAGCATTTGTACAACTATGTTCATAGCAGCACGATTTGTAACAGCCAGGACCTGGAAACAACCTAGGTGCCCCTCAATAGAAGAATGCTTAAAGAAGGTGTGGAGCATATATGCATAAGTGTTTTACTCAGCGGTAAAAAACAATGACATCGTGACTTTTGCATGCAAATGGATGGAAATAGATAACGCTTTACTGAGTGAGGTAACCCAGACCCAAAAAGAGGAATATGGTAGGTACTCACTCATAAGTGGATTCTAGCCTTAATTAAAGGTCTTTGAACCTATTAGTTGTGATCCTAGAGAAGCTAAATAAGAAGGTGAACCTGAAGAAAATCAGTAGCTATCCTCCTGGATTTTGGAAGTAGACAAGAGTGCCAGGAAAACTTTGGTGCACGGGGAGGGGGGGATGGAAGGGGAGAGGGTTAGATAAAGGGGAGTAGGGGAGGATTGGGGAAAGTTTGGGTGATTGGGATGGAAGGAGGGAGGAAGGATGAATATGGGAGCTGGGAAGTATATATCTCAACTAAGGTATCCATTTTAGGGTTTACAAGAGACTTGATTCTATGGGGGTTTCCAGGTCCAAGGAGAGATCCCCAGATTGTTCCCTGGACAGCATAGGATAGGGTGCCTGAATTGGCCTTCGCCCATAACCATACTGATGAATATTTTGCATATCACCATAGAACCTTCATCTGGCGATGGATGGAGATAGAGACAGAAACCCACATTGGAACACTGGGCTTAACTCCCTAGGTCCAAATGAGAAGCAGAAGGAGGGAGAATGTGAACAAGGAAGGCAGGATCAGAGGGAACCTTCATCCGATGTTGGATGGAGATTGAGACAGAGACCCACATTGGAGCACTGAACTGACCCCCCAAGGTCCAAATGAGGAGCAGAAGGAGAGAGAACATGAAAAAGGGAGGCAGGACTGCGAGGGTTGCATTTACCCACTGATACAAGGGGACTGATCAATTGAGAGCTCACCAAGGCCAGCTGGACTGGGACTGAAGGAACATATGATCAAACCGGATTCTCTGAATGTGACTGACACGGGACTGTCTGAGAAGTCATTGATAATGGCACTGGGACTTGTTTCCTCTGCATGTACTGGCTTTTTGGGATCCTAGTCTGTTTGGATGCTCACCTTTCTAGACCTGGAGGGAGGAGGAAGGAACTTGAACTTCCCACAGGGCAGGAAACCCTGACTGCTCTTAGGGCTGGAGAGGGAGGAGGAGAGGGAGTGGAGGGAGTTGGAGGGTATTGGGAGGAGGGGCGGAAGTGGAAACTTTTATAAATTAATACAAAAATCAATAAAAATGAGAAAATAATCAAAACAAAACAAAAAAGATATGTCAATAGTTATCATTGTAGAAAAAAATTATAAAAGAACTGACCTCAGTTTTTTTCCTAACTAAGGTCCACATTGTTTCTCTTCTGCTTGACTTATGACCTCTCCGAGACCACCAATTATAATCATGGACTTTTATGTTGTTATTCCAAATATTTTCAAGTTTTATGTTCTCTGGATTTCTAAGCGTTAGTTCCTATAATGAATCACTGGTTTGTCAGGCCACATATTGTGAATGACGGTTACAACCTCTGGATGAACCACTCAATACAGATCTTTTGGCTTTTGCATGAAATACCATGAAGCAACAGTGGGCCAGATGACTAACCTCATTATCTAGTGATCACGCACACAAAAGACTTGGATCTTACAGTACATCTACATTGCCTTCAGGAACCACCTTACTGGAGTTGATTCTCAGAGACAAGTAGTCACACATATACATATTCTCTGTTTAATTTCCTACTGACAGATCAAAATGAACAAAGTCATACATAATGATTTGATTCATGCACATTAAAGAGTAATTTCCTAAAATGTCTGACGTGTCAAAATCTTGGTTTACATCTCTTTCTTAATCCAGTTATGGCTTACTGAGAGGTGCTTTCTTTCTATCTCTCTCTCTCTCTCTCTCTCTCTCTCTCTCCCTCTCTCTCTTTCTCTCTTTCTCTCTCTCAAAATATGGGAGACCCATTGCTGCTATACTAGGTGACAGAAGATATCAGCATGATACACAGCCTCATAATTTACAACAATGATAAGTATGGTAGTATACAAAAGGGCTTTCTATAAAACTATCGTTTATGAAGTCCTTTCTTTGAGGAAAAAAAAGTGATGCTTAACTATTTTTCCCCTCTATTATAATGCCTGCTTAATTTGTATATTTTTATTTTTAAATTTTGTTTAAGATAACTTTGGAAAGTTACAATATGGATATTATATTAATATTAACATCATAGCATATATTACAAATACACAAAAAATAATTTACAATGTATAAAAAACAAAATCCTATGTATTAGAACAATAATTCTATGAGCCTATAATTATCACCTAAGCCGATTTTTTGTCTTTTATTTTTATACCAAAAATTAAATTTTTTATTTAATGACAGAAATTTCATGCAGCTATTCATTGAAGCATTAGTTAAGTCAATAAAGTAAATGTTCTGTTGCCATTTACTAATTGATGATAATGTCCCCTTAATTAGAATTTATGTACCTAAATCTCAGTGCTGTGTGTGTTTAACAATTGTATTTAGTGTTCTTATAAATCTTTTACAGCCAGAAGGATAAACAAGTTCTAATCAAGTATGCTTCATAAGATAATACTGACATACTCTAATGAATATGTACTTCTGTTTTCCACAGTTTTTTGACAGCTCTTTTTTGGTGCACAATTATGATAGAATAAATAACTGAATCTTTTGATGTGGTTATATCCATTCACTTCAGAATACTTACTTCATTGACAAAGGTAGCTTAAGAATTTCATAAGACATATGGGTCCATGTCTGTCATTCTGTTATTTAGCAAATGTCAAATGAACTAATATCACCAATTTTGACAGTTGATCAATGAACACACTCAACAGTGAAAAAAAAGTGGACAATTCCCAGTCAAACTAGAAAGAGTTACTGCCTTGTCTACCAAATATATGTCATCCATCCAGAAGTTACATTCTACTGGGGCATGTGTTAATGAAAGGAAACAAAGAGTATATTGAATTGCATTATCTACTAAGTAAGAATAAAACTGATGAAAAATGATCTAAATTGGATTAAGACAACTAGGAAATAGTCATTAAGAAGAAAAATTATTAAGAAAAATGACAGGATATGTATGTTGATATGTTTTTAAATTAGAAAGATTAAAATACATGGGGTGAGAGTGTTCCTGGTGCATTTTTGAAAAATTAGAGTGGTAAATTGTGAAGATCCATATTACTGAGAATTATTCAATAACAAGTTGAGACAAAGAAATGAGATCACTATATAGCAAGTAAATGGGACATAGCATAGACTTTGGTTTTACAACATTTGAGCAGAAACCGAATATGTTTTCATCTACTTTTAGAGCTAATTTATGCTGTTATTTTCAGAATTAACAGTGACTAAATTTCAAAAATCAAGTTAGAAACCTGTTAGGAGACTACTGCAATAATTCTGCAAAGCAGAAGACTGCAATATTCTGAAAGCAGAGGAAGTATCTCAAGGCAGAGGAAGTAATCAATTTCATCACATGCTGATACTAGGTGAAGCGAGGCAAGAACTAAAGGAGGTTTAACAATGTAGAGGTCGACTTTGTAATGGGAAGGTCATGGAAGCCTGAGAGGAGCAGTTTCAGTGGAAAAGGCTGATTGAAGCAAATTCCAGAGAAAATCCGGAGAGACTCAGTGTACAACCCTCCAAGGAGTTTTGCTGAAAAAAGAAAGTCTTGAAACAAAAGCTTGACGTCTAAGTGCGTTTTAGACAGGAAGATTTGGGTTGAGAGAAATAGTAGTCTCTGTCAGTACTGCAGAGAGAGAGATGTAGGAAAATGAAAAAAAGCATGCTGGAGAAACAGAGATGAAAAGACTGTAAAGAAAACCCTTAAATAGGTTTCAGGGTACAAGTGGCATGGTAATATGGCAACCTAATTCTTAAAAGCTAGCAATACAATACTTTACAATAGAAGATACTTTTAAAAGAAATAAAGACAGAAATATTTCCACTTAGCACTATAAATAATGCGCTAGTTAGGATGCAAAACACCGTTGCCATCACACAGGTCACTATATAGGGACACGTATGTGAGAGCCGGAACTTCAGCCTGTGTGATCCACAGTAATCTGTCTTCTTGTGTCAAAATGCTTGTCATACAGAAACGTGTGTCAGCTTCAGCCTAATTGTGACCCTCCTGGCACAGTACATGGATAAGAATGAAGTTATGTCACATAAATCTGGAAATAGATTGAAGCACATTAGTGAGACACAGGTCTGACATCAATTTTTGGAAATGTGAGTTATCTGTGGGTAAGTTGTTCAATGTAAGGCATGAGAAACATCCATACTGTAAAAGAATTACAAATTTTAAAGAATCTTGTAATTAATAAGGAAAACAAAATTAGGAAAATTTAAACAAAATGATTAATATTCTAAATATTCATTTTTAATTAATAATATATTTCTATTTTCCCCTCAGAAATTATCCACCTGTATGTGTGTCATAATAATGCATATATATATATGCAATATTATGTATCCACTTTACAATAGAAGTGACTTTTAAAAGAAATAAAGACACAAAATGCACAAATTTTGTCTAATATTCATGGATTATAAGATACAATGACCATTTTCATAAACCTGAATTAACAGTAAAGACTTCAGATATTCTTAACCTACATTTCTATCTCAATAGGTGCTTTGGGTTCAAAATAAATACATTTGTATTAAACTCATCTCAAAATGCAGTGTTTGTGCTGTTTGCTTACATTATCTCCAAATGATTATCCTTCCTACAGCAATTACAAGAATCTACAATCATAGTAAATGATTTGTGTGTATGAATGCATCATAAAAAGAAGATGTTTTTAAACCTGCTTGCTATGTAATACCAAATGGGTAATTATCTTACTCAGCGATTCCTCAGCATAAAATTCTTATTTAAACTTTATCTATTTCTTTTTCGTAGCCATACTAGCAACTAAATTAATATATTTGCATAATAGGATGTCTCTCTTTGGGATAATAAAACCTTATGTTTTATGTATTTAAAACTTTTAAGGAGACATCTCTTATCTTTTTTTCTTAAACTTAAAAGAAAACTCTAATTAGAATAAAAGTACACATTTGGTGCAATATCTGATATAAACATTGAACAGGGGATTTATCCAATTTTCATATAAAATGCCAAAACCACAATTCATTGTTAAATGTTTCAACAAAATTGTTAATGACTTTTCTGTCACATATAAATCTCTCGGAAGCCTCAGTTAATATGGTTCTACTCAGAACCAGCTGAACATTATAAGATCAAATTAGTTTAGTTGGTTCTACACATGCTGAGGCCTCATGCAATCTAGACAGTTTAATGTCTGACCTGAGCATGATTTAACTGTTCTAAAAACTGACCACCATTGTGGAAAATTCTATAACCAAAAGTAGACCAAAAGCTGTCTTCTGATGACTTTACAGATTGAAGTTTAGTGGTTGTATAATACTCTAGTTACATTCTCTATAGGAAAAAAAAAAGTAGCAGACATGTAATTTCTACATTCAACATAACCTAGTGAAGGTAAAGGTTAAATGTTAGCAGAACAAGCAAATGAATCATGAACTGGAAGAAGTTGGATAAGTTAACAAAAATATATGTGATCTGAAAGAAACAGGATTCTTTAGCATCCGCTGGAGAGGGAGGGAAACTGGGAGACAAGAGGTAGAGGATCCATGCAGAGCTCTGAAAAAGATCTAGATTCTACAAAATGAGGAAAATATTTGCCAGATATCATAATCTGTACCCATAATAACTGTGGAAAAACTTCACTGAATCAAGTTTATGTATTCCAGCATAAATAAATAAACTCACATATATTCTTTATCTCTCTTATTTCACTCATACACTATTCTTACACACCTCTCTCTCGTCCTCCCGTTCTCTCTCTGTCTATCTGCCTTCCCACAAAACTATCAATTTATATTTGATACTGAAAATCAGTAGTGAAATACTATCTATTTTTTAAAGATTTATTCATTTATTATGTATACAACATTTTTTCCATGTATGCTTGCTTGCCAGAATAGGGCACCATAACTCATTACAGATGGCTGTGAGCCACCATGTGATTGCTGGAAATTGAACTCAGGACCTCTGGAAGAGCAGTCAGTGCTCTTAACCTCTAAGTCAACTCTCCAGCCCCTCTACTGTCTCTTTAAAAATAGATAACCAAACATCCTACTATATTATTTTTGTTTCTTCATTGACCATATTATAATGATGTTTATTGATAGATCTGAATGATATAAGAAATGCAAATGTAAATAAAGAACAGAGTACTGATCTATCATTCTCTGTCCTGTTATGAAAGTTGAGGTAAGGATAAAAGATGTGTGAAGAATTCATTTAATAACTATATAATTAGTTAAGAAAGAATGATGTAGATTGTAAAACAAATGACCCCATGACTAGAATGGCTATCTTTTTCTTGAAAGAAGACAAAAGTTTATAAAGCAGTCAATTATGGCTTTGTTTTCCAAGTGCTGTAATTAAAGGTGTGCACCACCAGTGCTTGGCCCCTATGGTTAACTAATGGCTAGGTCTATATTCTGATCTTCAGGCAAATATTATTAGATCATAAACAAAATATCACTACACATTTTTCTTAAAATTTTTCATGATTATCAGTCCAAAATGATTTTCCTTTTCCTTTCACTCACTTCATTTTCCTTATAGGTAGAATTCTGTATGACATTCCATATATGTTTTAAAATAATAGGTCAGTGAAATACATGAGACATCATTCAACAATACGGCACACAAACACACAATGAAGATTTCATTGCTTCTGTAGCATAAAAGGAGTCCTAGTTTCCTGATGATGGGCAAGTTAGCCTATGTTTCTTCCTCATGGTTACCCCTAAGCCCAGAGTCAAGAGCAAAAATGAAGCTTGTAGTAAAATGCTTGCATCAGAAAAGTGTAGTTTACAGTAGGAGGTATCCTGGAGTCACACACCAGTATATGATTCTGGAGACAGAATCAGATTTGGACACAGCATAATGAACATATATGATAAGACTATAAGCCTGGACACTTTCAATGCACAATATTGGTTATGTTGAACATTCAAATATTCTTTTAGTTCTTTTTCAGGCTGATTGTATGAAGTCCTTCATTTTCCTCTCTTCTGTGTGTTTTCCTCTTTGTTGTTCAACACATATACCAAAAAAGTGGATTCCGCCAGAAGAAATCTGAAGATACCTACATTTCAGTGTTTCCAAATTCAGGTTGTAGTGAGAGCAGAAGCAATGCCACATAGATCTGCCTATTACAGCCACAGAAATCTTTGATGACTTTTCTTTTAGAAGTCAGTGGATTCTGATACAGAAAGGTAAAAAAAATTCATAGTTGCAGTATCAAAGAAATATCACATTCAAAAGTCTAGGTATCATACCACTCAGTCTACTTTTCAACTGAAATAAATGAATAGAGAAACTGAGTCTATATTTAATATTTTCCATTATATTATAGGATGACTGTGAAATTTTGTGAAAAAAACCCACAAGAGTCAGATTGTTTATTTGCAAATTTCAATTTTTGTCATGTATAATTTTTGTTGGGGCTGTAGATGTGATTCAATTTGTATATTACTCTGTAATAAAAATATTAAGAAGTACCTGCTTTATAAAATTGCTGCAATACATAAAGATATTAACTCATGCAAACACTTAAACATTTCTTATGTATACAAATATTCAAAAACTCATTTGCCATTTTACACATACACATGTGTGTGTATGTATATATATATATATACATATATATATATGAAAGCTTAGAAAAATCCCTTGTGCCTCTTTGAATATTTGTGCATTCTTCATTTGTGTAATTAATACCTACTGGGAATCATTAAAACCATATATTCTTTTTGTTTCCCCTAAATCATGTTTTAATTTCTCCTGATATGGATGGAAGCTTCTGTCCTGCCCTGTCCTGAGATCATTCAGTATCAAAGAAACACACAGAGACTTATATTAATTACAAACTATTTGGCCTATTAGCTCAGGATTATTATAACTAGCTTTTACAATTTAAATTAATCCATAATTCCTGTTGATGTTTAGCCATATGACTTGGTACTTATTATCAGTGAGGCATTCTCATCTTGCTTTCTCTGCATCTGGATGGTGACTGTGTCTCTGCCTTTCCTCTTCCCATAACTCTCTTAGTCTGGTTGCCCCACCTGTCTTGGTGACTAGACAATCAGCATTTCACTAAACCAATATGAGTGACAAATCTTATTGAAGTATAAGAGCTTTATCCCAAAGCAGTTACCCCTTTATTTTCTTTAAAAAAAAATAAAAGACCCTGAATCAAATCTGCTTTTTTCAGTTTTTTCCCTGATCGTTGTCCATAACATCTTGTAACCAACACTGCAAATAAAGACAAGCATCCATAATCTATTTTGGGGGAATGTGGGCATGGAAACTGATAGTTTGATAACTAGGGTAAATAGAAAGAAAGAGAAACTATAGTGTTGCAATGCCAACTTCCCATTGGGCCATAGGGGAATCTATGATGACTATAAATGGGAATCAGCATTAGATCCTTGTCTTTTCCAGGTCATTTACCTTAGGGTGGTTACTCTAGCCATTGGCCTTACTCTATCCCATGTTTAGTATCCAATTTGAGGTAGAAAATTTATCCTGAGCTCTGTTCCATTTCCTTATCTTATGGAGTCATGATAATTAACTATGGTAGTGGTTTGTAGTCCCTGGATGGCCATCGTCTTTCTTTTTTTGCAGCAGCATGGCATCTCCTTGAATCCACCTTCTCTATCTCTCTGCTCTCTGTCATCCATCTATCTATCTATCTATCTATCTGTCTGTCTGTCTGTCTGTCTGTCTGTCTATCTATCTATCTATGCCTATTTCAGTTTGGATTTCCTGCCTGGCTTTATTCTGCTAAGCTGTTGTTTGAAACAGCTTTATTCACCAACCAATAACAGCAACACATATACAGAAGGATATCCTGATTCATCCAGAGACCCTTAAATGCTTGGAGATTTTATTTTAGTTATTATTCTTGGAAGTTACTAAAGAAATTCTTTAGTCATCAATACAGATGTCTTTTTATCCCTCTGTATGTAAACGTATATCCAGATGCTAATGCTGAACTCACACTGCATTCCTTTGCTTTACTTCAGGATATGTTGCCAATGCATATTTTACACTGCATTCAAAAGATAGCAGCCTGAGCATGGGCTATTAGTAATGAAAAAGACACCCACAGAATTTAAAGGAATACATCACAGTTTTTTTTAAACTCAGAAATCTGTATTATAATATGTAAAAACAAAACTCAGACGGCATAATCAAGAAAATGTCCTAGTTCCTACTTTTTGATTTGCATTGAGAGAAAATTGAAATCTACGTAAAGGTCTTGCCTATAGAGGAAACTGAGAACACATTCTGCAGCATTTTATAGTCTTTGCCTCCACAGGAAAATGAGAACAGGCATTGCAGCCTTTTGTTGACCTATGGTGATAATTTTGAATAGGGATTGATATGCAGAGAACTGTGCAGATATCAGACCCTTTCAGAAGAGAACACTGTCAAGGTAAAGGAGAGAAAATAGCCAACTCCCGACTGCAGTTGTAGTATATTAATTAAAACCTGGCAATAATGACACATGGCAACATTTTTCAAATGGAGAAAATAGGGACAATAGTAAATGATTTTCCTTGAAATTTGAATCAATTTTATCAAAAGAAATAAAACTAATACCTTTTGGCTAATTTTAATTAATTTTAAATTGTATTTAATGAAATTACATTTTGATGAATTGCTCTTAATTATTTTTATAATTCTTAACAGCTCTTTAATTCCATGAATTGTATATTCTTGAGTTCTATATGGCTTCCATGTTTTATAAAAAGAGCTGTGATTTTCTGGAAACATAAGTGAATGGTATAAATATATATTAAATTATATATACATATTAATGTCTAAATATATTTCTTATTTTATTTGTGTCCATATTGATATATTTTAGTTTATTTCTTTTACATTTTTGTAGATGCTGTTTCTTGTAGTTCTGGCTTTAATTACCCAGAATAAAAAACTTTTCATAGATCTCTCTTGCACTAACTGAATCATTGAAAGTATATTTTTCTTTTCTTTTAAAATTCAACATTTCCCTAGATTACATTGATAACAGATTTATTGACAGTGTTTCAGAATTATTCATTTTAATGATATCATGTGTAACTTTAAAGTTAAATACTAAAGAGTTTCATCAGTTGATAAATATGTTTGAATTACATTTTCATATTTCTTTTAAAAAACTCAGTAATATTTCATTATATGTCTATATAGTTATCTACTTTTTCTTCATTTTTTGGGAAATCTTTTCTACTTTCTGGAAATCTTTTTTTTTTTCATTTTTCCGTGTGTCTTACAGTAAGTTGTCACTCCTAGAAGCATATGTATGCATGTAAAACTGAGTGGACTCAATGGTTATATATATATGTTAATTTATTTATAAATACAAGTAACAAAAATGATTAAAGAAGCAGAGGTTTGTAACTGGATGGAGGAGGTGTCAGACATAGGAGGGTTAGGAGGAAATACAGGGAAGGGTGAAATGATGTAGTTATACTTTAAATTATATAAATAGAGGAAAATAAATTAAAATATCTATAAAAATAAATCCATCATTTTATCTTAATCTCTTTATCATTATTTCTGTAATTCTTTACAATAAGATTATTTATTTTAACTTCACATCATTACATTTTTATTATTAATTTAATATTCTATTAGGCCATTATTCATAATAATTAACAGATAGCTTCACTATTAGTTTTTAAAAAACAAATCCTTTCAGCCGTAAACATCTTGACAGACAATCTTTGATAAACATCACATGAGAAATATTTATCATTTCTTTTGGTTTATAAGTTTTCAAAGACTTTGGATGATTGTCTTATTTTTAACCTACTCATTGGTGCGTGTTATGAGATGTGTTCAACATCTACTCTATATGTGGTAGCATCCTGAGGTCTCTTACTGTCCATAGAATAAAGAGAAGCAATTTCTCAGCTCCTCAAACTTAAATAAATATGTTGTGCCTTATAGTTCTGGTGTTCACTAAGTAATATTTGTGATTTTTCTTTTTTGCTTTTATAAATTTCATATATGTGTGCTTCATTTGCTATAAAAACTCATCCCTACAACTCCTTCTGTGCCCCCCCATATTCCTCCCCAAGTTCACGGCCTCTTATTCTTTATTATTATTTCACACAGACACACACACACACACACACACACACACGGACACATGTGTGTGTGTGTATACACACATATACATTTAAATACAAAATACTGATGCAATTTGTGTTGCTTACCCACATAGGAGGGTCATTCTTGGGGGAAACTGATCTCTCAGCACTCATTAACTGGCTTTTTATTTGGGGAAAGAGCTCTGTGAGAGGTTAATGTGAGATTTCCCTAAATATGATATGAATATGTTTTATTACATTTGGTTAATAAAATGAAGCTGATTTGGTCTCTGGCAGTACAAAATATAGGTAGGCATGAAAACTAAACTGAATTCTGGGAGAAAGAAGGCTGAGTCAGAGAGATGCCATGTAACTGCCAAAGGAGAAACATGCCAGAAGTTTACCATTACGTCACAGCCTTGTAATGATACACAGATCAGTAGAAACAGGTTAATTTAAGATGTAAGAACTAGCTAGAAATATGCATGAGACAAAGGCCAAACAGTGCTATAATTAATATGGTTTCTGTGTGATTATTCTGGTCTTGGTGTCTGGGAAACAAAGCCCCTACTTTGCTTACAAGATGTCCTCCATCAAACATCCCATGTCAACTTACTTTTACATTTCTCATGGTTTGATTATGAAACAATATTTTTGGAACTCATGTGTTCACATTCCCTGTCATATAAAGAAGACTTAGTGTTACAAGAGATATCCTTGTCCCTGAATCTTACATTCTTACTACCCTAAATCCCCCCATTCTATGATGTTCCCTGAGGTTTAGGTCTGGAAGTTGTGTTGTAGATACTTTATCTAGCTGCACATTCCACGAGCAAATTTCTGCCTATTAATAAGTTGCTGCTTTCTGAAATGACATCTGTCTGCTGAGTAAAAGGAAGTTTTGTTTGTGAGTCATGAGAGCTATTCTTATCATCAAATGGCAGATCATATGTTCTTCATTTTTTTCTTCTTTGCAGGTACATATAGTGATCCATCAGTCATTTTGCATAACTCCTGGTGTCATATATATTTCTAATATTAGTTCTAGCACACCTACATATTTAAGAAATGTGTAGTTTTCACTCCTCTCAACTTTTGATTTGTGTTGCATTTTAAGAACTAGAATTTAGAAGAACAGAAAAGTATATGATTTAATAATCATATCCTTTTTATTTATTGACAATTTATTCCTTTGTTTATATGTTATGGTCTCTTTTTGACTTTTCTGTTGTTTGTTAAAATTGTTTTCTTTATTCTGTTTCTCAAGATATCTGGATATTTCTACAATACACTGTATTTTTAACGTTCCTATTTTCTTTTCCCCCTTTTATAGGTCTCTAAAATATTTTGAACTTTCTCTGACTTTGTGATTCTGACCTCAACACTGTAATCAGAACACACTTTTCTAAGGATCTATGATCCATTACTGGAGACTAGTGTTTAGAAATCAACACTTGAGTGTTAGGGAATTAATTTTGATAAGATAGTAAAATCTGTGAGAGTGAGCAGAACCACTGTGGTGTTTATAACTGTCTGGAATAAAGTCTAAGGCTAAGTCTGTTCTTTTGCTATTATGTTCTTTCATGTTACATTGTCATAGAAAGAAGCAATTATACATACTGCTTTGTGCTTTAAGATCTTCCAACAAAATCTGATACTTTACTATTTCATATATTTTATTATTTCTTATATATTTTATGATTAAGGTATTCCAACAGAATCTGATATCTTACTATTTCATATTATATTATGTTTTATATGTTGTATGATTAGAAGTAAAATAACAAATTAAAACAAACTGGAATTAAAGTCTAAATTATTATCTTAAAATTTTGAAACAATGAATAACTAGTTTGAATTTATAAAATTAATAAGCAAAATATTTGATTTTTTTAGGTTTTGAATAAAAACCTTGAAAACTAAAAATGTTTGAAGGGTGAAAGAACACTTATTTTATTGTTGTGTCATGAGTATTGGATGTTTGGTGTGTGTTTTTATTTTCAACAATATTTAGGGAAAGCATCTCTATATCCTAAAAACTATATTTTTACTGGAATAGATTCTTCTGTCATGCAATCCATTCTGACCACACTTTCCCTAACCTCCACTCCATTATTCTAAGCTCCCCACCTTCCCCCCTTCCAAGATCTACTCCTTTTCTGTTTCCCTGCAGGAAAAAAATCCTCCTCAAGAAAAGTACACTTAAGCACAGAAAGACAAATCTGGACACCAACACATCCATAAAATGTTGCAATCTACTTTATAAAAATTAATCAATATGAAAAAGTATTGTTTTTATTATTTATTATTATTTTTTATTAAAAATTTCCACATCCTCCCCTCTTTCCACTTCCCTCCCCTCCCCTCCCAATGATTCTCCTCCCCCTCCTTCCCCAGGCCAAAGAGAAGTCAGGGTTCCCTACCCTATGGGAAGTCCAAGGTCCTCCCTGCTCCCCCCAGGTCCAGGAAGGTGAGCATCCAAACAGATAAGGCTCCCACAAAGTCTGTGCATACAGTAGAATCAAAGCCCAGTGCCATTGTCCTTGGCTTCTCAGTCAGCCTCCACCATCAGCCACATTCAGAGAGTCCGGTTTGATCACATGTTCCATCAGTCCCATTGTTTTTATAAAGACTGTAGCAAGAAAACTAATAGAATTAAATAACAACAAATTATATTTAAAGAATGAAAACTAAAATGAAATTATTACAGGGAAAGAAAACACTACTTTACCATGAAGAATAGAATATGCATGGTGTGAAATTATGAAGGAAAGCCATATTGAGATAAATTTAAATATGTGAGTACAATTCTGAATTTACGGGATGTGTAAATGCAGGCCATTTGCCTACAAATGTACCTAAAATTCCCCATTGAAAGATAAAGAGAACAACTCTCATGCTCTTTTCCTAGCATTCTTTGAAAATAAATAATGTAAGATGCATGACTGATACTTTTAAATTGCAAAACGCTTTGCAAATGTAAATTACTTTTACTAGTTTTACTGAATAACCATCTTGATGTTGTAAATGGGAACTAGAATTTTTGTTTTGAAATGGAAAGCATGGGTAATGAAGTGATTTTCATGGTGAGTCTGTCTGCCGAGCTTACAGCTCATTTTTGTAATCCTAATGGCTAGAAGAGAACAGTGTCAACCATAGTCAGTAAATGTTTAAATAAAAGTGAAGAACATCAATCACATGATTCATTTTCTCTGTTTTCACTGCCACTGGTCTCTTTCAGCATGACCTACTCTGAAGTCCTTCAAACCAACCTATTTTTCTTTGTATTCTAGCCATTATCTACAACAGTACTGTAGGAAATATCTTTCTGAATCTCTTCTATTGATCTGCCATAGAAAATATTACTATATTTTTATTGCTATACAGAATATTTTTTATTTTTAACATAACATTAGAATGTTCACTTTCCTTCCATATTTCCTTCTACCTATCATTCCATTCTGGATTGTAATGCCTCCAATAAACTTATTGGCTATTTTTTATGTACATGCATTGCATTTACCTGGTAGGAGTTTGAATATAATTATCCCCCATAAGCTCATAGGGAGGGGCACTTTTAAGAGGTATGACTTTGTAGGAATGAGTATGGCCTTGTTAGAGGAAGTGCATCATTGTGAGGGTGGACTTTTAGGTTTCCAGTGTTCAAGATACTACCTGGTATCATAGACCATTTTCTGTTCCCTGCAAGATATATGATTCTCAGCTGCTTCTTCAGCAGCATGTTTTCCTACACATGCCCTTGCTTTCCACCATGATGAAAATAGACTTGACCTCTGAACTGCCAACACAATTAATTTTTTTAAGAGTTGCAATGGTTTCTTCCAATTTTTTTGTTTGTCTTTTCCCCAATTTCTTTAAGGGAATTTTTTCTTTCTTCTTTAAGAGCCTCTATCATCTTCATAAAGTTATTTTAAATGTTGTTTTCTTATGTTTCAGCTGCATTGTAATGTTCAGGTCTTGTAGGATCACTGGGTTCTAGTGGTGTCATATTGCATTCTGGTTGTTGAGTGTATTCTTTCCTAAATTTTAATTTATTTTTTAAATTCATTTTATATTCCATCCACAGTTCTCCCCGAACCGACCTCTTCTCCCACTGCCCATATACTTTTCCCAATGAGTAAGGACTCTCATGGGAAGTTAACAAAGTCTGGCACATTAAGCTGGGACAAGACCAAGCCCCTCCCCGCTGTATTAATCTGAGTATAGCATCCCACCATAGAAAATGGGCTCCAATAAGTTCAAGTACCAGGGATGGATCCTTGTCCTACTGCCAGGTGCCTCACAGATAGTCCAAGCTTTACCATTGTTTCCCACATGTGGAGGGTGTTGAATGAATTCTTACAACTGGCCTTTACTCATCTGTTCTTCCTACTACTGCGGCTCTTGCCTGTGTCTATGCAGTCTGTTCTTCTAACTTGTTTGGTTTGTGACTGTGTCTGTTGTTAGAGTTTGTGTGGTTTGCACATGTAGTCTGTTAGGATTTCAGGTAAGGGCTGGTCATGGAGAAAATATTCAGGCGCGTGAAGCTGGGCAGCACAGTGGGGCTTGGAAGGACAGAGTCCAGTGAGTGGCAGGGGTGGTATTCCAGTTTGGAGACAAGTCTCTCACCTGCTGTCAACAGAAAGCCTACATCTAGTAACTGTTGGAAGCAGATGCAGAGATCCACAGCCAAGAACTAGGTCAATCTCTGGGAGTCCAGTTGACAAATAATGGTGAATCAATCCCACACCAGTTATGTTTTAAAGGGGTATTTATTTTGGGAGGTAAACTTACATGCACATACACCGTCAGAAAACAAGCACCGGGACCAAGAGGCCGAGCCGAGGCTTGCTGCTCTTCTTTTAAAGACAAATATACCACGCCCCAGTGGGCTGGTATTTCAGCGGCTATTGGCTGACAGAGTGGAAAGCATTCCCTCAGCACTGTGGGCTCATGCTTCAGCGACTATTGGCTGAAGCAGCGGAAGGTACTCCTGCAGCACCTCCCCCTTTTGTTTAAGTAAGAGAGTTCTAAGCCTACTACGAAATTATAGACAGTAAGTACAAACCTACAAAATTATATACAATAAGTACAAATATCCTATTCTAACTAGCTTAAGTCTTGTATAATAAATAACTTGGCCAAGTCATGAGAGGAAAGTAGCTACATTTATCTAATCTTCAACCTCATAGAAAATTCGAGAAGGGAAATAATGTTACCTGAGTAATTAGGAAGTTCAATCAAAGAACTTCCAAAACATGCAACAAATCACAGAGACAACTGACTACCTGGGCCTTCACCAAAGACCTGTTTGCAGTGTTGAAGCAACCAACTTTGACTAAGTCCTAGAATAACTGACAGATTATTTTTAACAGGCAAGAGATTTTTCAAAACCATCTTACCCTGTCTTGGCAAGATTTAACAGTTCTGTTTATCCAGTTCCGGATTTTATCCATTTCCTGATTTTAACAGGCAAGATATTTTTCAAAACCATCTTATCCTGTCTTGGTAAGATTTAACAGTTCTGCTTATCCGTTTCTGGATACTGTGTATTTGTCAGTAGTTGAGGTATGGGCAGTTCCTTGCCCAGAGGCCAGTTTTGTCATGAAGACAAGCTCCAAGTGGAGTGTCTTTGGTGCTCAACAATCTCTCAGGAATAGGTCGGTGTTGCCAGGAGTAATTGTGTCTCACTACACAGAACTCTAAGATTAAATTAAATGCCATTTTCTACAGCTCTTCGAAGAGGTTGAAGACTATTTATATATAATCTCTATGTATCTAAAGAACCTGATTAGTCTAACCATAAATATGGCAGACATAGATGACTATTGATCTACAATTCTTAACATGTATCTAACATAAAGACTAAGAGAATAAACAACTGTGCAATAAATGAGGACAATGACCTCCAAATATAAACAATAAATATCAATACATAAACAATATATGAGTATCTCAATCAGAGATAGAAATGTACACTGCAATATGGTATACATATATCAATACAATATATATCAATACATAAAAAATGTTTTAAACAGGTAGAAGCATGCATACATACAATATTCATTATAATTTAACTTTGTATCCATATAAAAAAATCTATGCCGATGCTATTATCTATAAACAATAACTCACAAATACCATTATTATTTGTCCAATTTTCCCTCTTTTTTTTTTTCAAAAAGATCCCTGAGCTTATAAAATTCCTTTCCCAACTTTCAACCGTATACTAATTATAATCAATCCCTAAATATTGTTCCTAGACCTGAGAACAAACTTTGCTGAGAAAGGGGACATCGTCCTCTCGAATTACTTCCAGCTGTCAAGGGGTTAGGGTTCTTTCTGGAGGATTCTGTGAAAGTAAAATGATGGTTAAATTTCAGGATCAATGTCTTTTAAAATTGCAAACAGTCTCTGAGTATTTTGTGGAGGTCTGGCCAGAATGTTGTACAAGATGTGCGCCATTTCAGCTAACCAAGTTGGAATCATCTGTGCAGCTGATACCCGAAACAGGACTTGTAGTAGCACTATCAGTATCATGATGTCATATCAACCGACGGAGTTGTTGTTATGGGGGGTCCCATCTTCTTTCTGGAAACTTCAAATGTCAGTGCAGAAAAAACTCATTGTTCATTGTGGAAAACTTAAACATTAATTATATAGACATATACAAACATATATTCAATGAAAGGTATGATAGACATATTCAATGAAAAGTATGATAGATATGAAGAAAAGCAAAGATGTTTTCTAAACTCAAATTTCTTTCTGTCTCATATCATGGCTCTTGACATAAGACAGAAACTCCAGAAACTCTGGGTTTTTCTCCTAACAACAGGCTTGGAATTGGAGAGGGACCGAGCCAAGAGTCCAACTCCAAAACCAGCTCTAAAAATTCAGAAATATGATTTAGTATATTCCAGAGATTCATACTCACAGAACCTATTCAGTTTTCTTGATAATCCATATTGGGTAATTATTTTTCCATCTGTCAGTATTCAAACATCCAGGGTCCTTTAAATTTTTCAAAGACGAGTGTTTTCCTGTGGAGATAAGAACAGAACCCTGCCCCCATTCTATGTTTTTCTTACCACCTGTATGGTTATCATCATTGTAGATGCTGTCATTTCTCCTTTCTAAGAAGTTTCTTCTCTTCAAATCTAACCTTTATTAATTTTGATGGTATCCACAATTTTTCTTCTCCTGTGGAAACAAGAACAAAACCCCTTCTCCAACGTAGCACATCTCCTGGCTTCCATTGAGAGGTCAGCACATCCTTGATATAAACCAGTTGATTTAGTTCAGCAGACTTTTCCATTATCCAATGTCTTTCTGCCACTGTTGTTCCCTTCTCATTAGCGTTAAAAAAATTCAAGGTTAATAAGGTATTATGTAATCTATTTCTGGGGGCATTTTCCACCCCTTTATGTTTATTTAACATATCCTTTATAGTTCGATTTGATCTTTCTATGACTGCTTGACCTATAGGATTGTATGGTATACCTGTAACATGCTTAATATTATAATAAGCAAAAAAACCGTTTCATTTTCCTAGAGACATAAGCTGGGCCATTATCTGTTTTTATTTGTGCAGGAATAACCATAATGGCCATAACTTCTAATAAATGTGTGATTACTGAGTCAGCTTTTTCTGGGCTTAAAGCAGTTGCCCACTGGAAGCCTGAATAAGTGTCAATGGTGTGATGTACATATTTTAATTTCCCAAATTCTGCAAAGTGGAAGACATCCATCTGCCAGATTTCATTCCATTGAGTACCCTTCGGGTTAGTCCCTGCAGGTAGTGGTGTTTGGTTATATAAAGAGCAATTAGGGCATTTCTTTACAATCTCCTTAGCTTGTTGCCATGTAATGGAAAACTCTTTCTTTAAACCTTTGCTATTGACATGATGTTTTTTTTATGAAATTCAGATGCCTGCAGCACACTACCAATCAATAATTGATCAATTTCTGCATTACCTTGTGCTAGAGGACCTGGCAGACCTGTATGGGACCAGATGTGTGTTATGTACATCGGGCAAAGCCTATTCCTGATTATGTCTTGTACCTGGATAAACAATGAAGTCAACTCTGTATCATCTGGTATAAATTCAACAGTTTCAATATGCAAGATAACTCTTTCTGCATAATGTGAATCTGTAACTAGTTTAAGGGGTTCTTTAAAATCCCTTAGCACCATAAGAATGGCATATAATTCTGCCTTCTGGACAGAAGTATAAGGGCTTTGTTCCACCTTACTCAATTCATCTGATTTGTAACCAGCCTTCCCTGATTTATTAGCATCAGTATAAAATGTATGGGCTCCAGTTATTGGAGCATCACGTACAATTCGAGGAAGAATCTAAGAAGTTCTCTTTATAAGGTTAAGTCTACTGCTTTTTGGATAGTTGCTATTAATTTCTCCCAAAAAATTAGCAGAAGCACTTCACCATGGTTCATTGTCTTCCCATAACTTTTTTATTTCATCAGTAGTGAAAGGCACTATAATTTCTGCTGGGTCTATACCTGCTAGTTGACGAAGTCTCAGTTTACCTTTTATAATTCATTCAGAGATCTTTTGTACATAAGTTTTCAAGTTTTTACTTGGTTTGTGTGGTAAAAAGATCCATTCTAAAATAGTATCTTCCCTCTGCATTAAAATTCCCGTAGGAGAAATTCTGGAAGGCAATATGACTAGAATGCAACTAAGATTTGGATCCACCTTATCTACATGTGCCTCCTGTAATTTTTCCTCAACCATGGTCAGTTCCTTTTCTGTTTCAGCTGTTAATTCTCAGGGACTATTCAAATCTTTGTCACCATTTAAGGTTTTGTTTAAATGAATTATTAGATCAGGTGTTATTCCAACAGCTGGTCATAGACTGGAAATTTCTCCTAATAGTCTCTGAAAATCATTAAGAGTCCGTAACCTGTCTCTTCTAATTTGTGCCTTTTGTGTCTAATTTTCTGTAAACCTATTCTGTAACCTAGGTAATTAACAGAATCTCCTCTTTGAATCTTTTCAGGAGCAATTTGTAATCCCCATTTAGGCAAAATTATCTTTACTTCCTCAAACATTCTTTCTAAAGTATCTATGTTTGAATCGGATAGCAAAATGTCATCCATGAAATGGTATATTATAGATTTAGGGAATTGCTTATGTATTATTTCCAATGGCTGACTTACAAAGTATTGACACGGGTGGGGCTATTGAGCATTCCCTGTGGGAGGATAGTCCACTGGTATCTCCTAATAGGCTGGGAGTTATTATAAGTAGGCACTGTGAAGGCAAATTTTTCTCTATCTTTTTCTTGTAATGGTATGGTAAAGAAGCAATCCTCCAAGTCAATAACTATAAGAGGCCATCCTTTGGGTAACAGAGAAGGCAGAGGCAGTCCAGACTGTCGAGGGCCCATAGGTTGAATTACCTTGTTGACAGCTCTTAGATCTGTCACCATTCTCCATTTGCCATATTTCTTTTTTACAACAAACACAGGAGAATTCCAAGCTAGTGGACTCCTCAATATGTCGAGCATCTAATTGTTCTTGTACCAATTGTTCCAAAGCCTGCATCTTATCTTCAGCTAAAGGCCATTGTTTAACCCATATTGGCTTTTCAGTTAGCCATTTTAAAGGTAGGGCTGTAGGTACCTCTAAAGGTTTGTTAGTTGTTTTATGTTCTTGTACAGCCTGAACGTCTGGTGACCTTTGTGCATACTACTTTATTACATCCTTCCCAGAATCATGACTTCCTGAGACTGCAGGAATGTTAATCTGGGTATTCCATTGTTGTAGCAGGTCACGGCCCCATAAATTGATTGCAATATCAGCTACATATGGCCTTAACTTTCCTCTTTGACCCTCTGGCCCAATACAGTGAACCCATCTCGTGCTTTGTTTAACTTGAGATATGGTTCCAATTCCTAGTAATTGAACGTTTGCCTCTTGAAGAGGCCAATTTGGATGCCAAGATTCTGGAGTGATGATACTCACATCTGCTCCTGTGTCTATCAAGCCAACAATCACAATTCCATTTATACGTATGCTCAGCTTTGGTCTCTGATCATTTATAGAAGTTTGTCAAAATACACGTTTTTTATTTCCTAATTGAATTTCTGACTTATCCTCCAAATTTGCATCATTTAGAACCTTATGATCTTGTACAGAAGTTTCTAGAGTTTTTAATTTTCCTGGTGTGACATGTCCTCCACGGTTACTGGGAGTGACTGGGCCACTTTTGGCTTGGGGACCTGCGAGAGGCCCCTCAGGGAGTTTCCTGATGGTATCGGGTTGCCTTGTCTGTCTGTTGTTGATCTGCATTCATTCGTCCAATGTCTTCCTTTACCACACCTCCTATATATACCTGAAGGCCGAAGTTTCCTATTCCTGCCATTCCCAGATGAAGTGTTATTCCTAGAAATACCTTGCCTGCAATCCTTTTTAGATGTCCAAATTTACCACAATTAAAACATTTGGCAGGCTGATGTCCCCTCATGGCTTAAGAAATCACTTCTCCTACCCAAGATTCGTCATTGTAATTAAAGGTCTGAAAATTCATGGTATGCTGGATCCATTCATCCATAGGTGCTGATCTAGACCTTAAAGGCCCAATTATCCTTTTGCAGTCTAAGTTTGCATTTTCAAAAGCCAGTGATTCAAGAATTAGTCGTCTAGCTTCTGGGTCTGTTATTCCTGTGTTCAGAGCCTTAATTAATCTTTGTAAAAAGTCAGTATAGGGTTCTTCCTGTCCCTGCCTAACCCTAGTATATGACTCTACCTTTCTTCCTGGCTCTGGTAATCTACTTCAGGCATTTAAAGCTGCCTTGTGACACAAAGACAATATTTCATCCTCATAAAGAGCTTGGACTTGTGGATCAGCATAAGCTCCTATGACAAGAATTTGATCCTCTGAAACCTCTACACCTTTTGTTCTTCCTTGCTGTTCCATATGTTTGGATTCTTCCTTGAAATAAACTCCAAACATCAAGGAAGGTCCATCTTCGAGGACCACTGAAGCTAACTGTGAGAAATCATGGGAGATAGCCCTGACATTAGAAGCCCAAGTCCTTATCATTTCCTTAACAAATGTAGAGTGCAAGCCATAATTAACAACAGCTTGCTTAATTTCCTTTAGGTCATTCATTCCTACTTGCATCCATCTAGATTCTTTGGCTCCCTTTGAGCCTTTAGAAGTTGATGCTTTGTCAGAATAAATTACAGAGTATGCTGCTAAAACCCTGGGTAAGCCAGTTCTAACAGGTGGTGGTGGCATTGTATCCTGTCCTTGTGTCCTCTCACCCAGATCATCAATTCCAATAATTTTTTCAGTCATTTCAAATCTTTGTATAATCATCTCTCTTAAGTCCTGAATCTCCTGACCTGCATGTGTTTCTAGTGATTTCACTAAGGTATCAATTTTTTGGTCCCCATTCTGCACTTGTGATTCCAAGGTCTTAATGGTTTCTTTCAAAGATAACATCTCCTCCTTGAACTGCCCCTGGATATCATGTAAATTGCCATCCTGGAGGTATATTCTGTCTGTTACCTTATCAACACTCCGTGATAACTTTTCAAAGTCAAATTCAACAGCTTGGATCCTTTCAGGTAATTTCCTAGTACCCTTAGATAAGGAGTCAATTTTGCCTATCATAGTATTAATCCTATCAATTAATGTCACATATTTTCACAATGATATAACATTAAGAAGGAAACTAAAACCTAATAGCCAGTAAATCGAGGTACCTCCATAGGCATATAGGCCACTTGTGATTTCTACCAAAGTGGCAGCAAAAGCTGCAGCTATAGTCCCATTTAAAAAGAAACCTGCCATTTTACCTGTCAGCCACCAGATGGGTTTGTCTCCGAGTCATGACTGGAACCACTGTAGGCCTCACGACAAATCCTGTTTTAAAATCTGCTCTGTTATTTGTTTAAAAACTGGGGAAACTGAGTCAATTGAGAGGTCAGATGTACACAGAAAGAAAATCCAGAGGCCAGGCACAGAGCACAAAAGGTCAGAGAGCTTCTAGTGGCCAATAAACAAGGCAGCCTGGCCTACCCTGGCCGGGCTCTCTTGTCCTGCCGCTCTGTTCAACCTGATGCAGAGGGTCGTGACACAGCCACTACGCTGTTGCTAAAGAGGCCTAGTGCTTTGGGCCCTATGTCTTTTGCTGGGATTAAGGGTCAAGCTGCTTACAGCACTCCCAATCAGTTATGGCGGATGGCGGGGGTTTCAAACAGCTTGCTGGAATTTCAAAGGGAGCTTGCTTTGTGAGTTCTTTGACTCACGTTGCAAGGAAAAATTTTAAAAATCCATGCAGAACAGAGCAAAGCAGGCCGGCAGAGACTGTCCGAATCTGTGTATCCTGGGAGGCGTGGAGGTTATGGCTGAGGGAGGGCTCAAGCCAAGCCAAACTGGCCAAGCTGAGCTGGTGCAGGCAGCCAAGCCAGAGGCCAGCAGCTGAGCCGGGGGGTGGGGGATGTGAGGTGGTTCTTAAACCAAATGCTGGGCACCAGATAATGACAAATCAATCCCACACCAGTTATGTTTAAAAGGGGTATTTATTTTGGGGGGTAAACTTACATGCACATAAACCGTCAGGAAAGGAGCCTTGTCGCTGGAGCAGGAGCAGGAAACAAGCCCCGGAACCAAGAGGCCGATCGAGGCTTGCCGCTCTTCTTTTAAAGAGAAATATACCATGCCCCAGTGGGCTGGTATTTCAGCAGCTATTGGCTAAGCACTGTGGGCTTGTGCTTCAGCGACTATTGGCTGAAGCAGCGGAAGGTACTCCCCCATAAGATTATCAGCGCCCCCAACCAGCTTGAAATAGCCTGGAATACTACACCCACATTCCCAAAAAATGGACTATGGATATTTTCCTTTGTTTTTTAAAAAAAGAGGGGGAAGTGGTGTGGAAGAATTGTCTGTAATCTGTCAATCATGTTTTAAATAAATGCGGATTGGCCAGGCAGGAAGTGTAGGTGAGAAAACCAGACAGGAAGGGGAAATAATGCAAGGACAGCAGGAGAATTCTGGGGAGGAGGAAGTTGATTCCTCCCACTCCTGCCCAGACCACCGAAGCAGCAGAATGTAAGCTGCCCCACTGAAAAACGTACTGAGCCACATGGCAAAACGGGTTAATAAAGATGTGAGAGTTAGCCAGTAAGAAGCCTGACCTAACGGGCCAATCAGCATTATAACTTATAGAGATCTCAGTGTGATTTTTCTCTGGGACTAAACAGCTGGGGGACCGGGCAGGACAGAAACACAAACAAGCAGGCCGTCTCATGTTACAGAAAAAAGGGAAGAGGAATTATATGAGCAAGGGAGCAGGGATCAAGATCATGATGGGGATTCTCACAGAGACAACAGACCTGAGCTAATGAGAGCTCAGGGACTCTGGTCCAAAAGTTAGGGAGCCTTCATGGGACCAACCTAGACCATTTGCGGTTGGATGACAGTTGTGTATCTTGGTCTGTTTATTGGGTCTCTAGCAGTGGAATAAGGATCTATCCCTGGTGCATGAGCTGGTTTTTTGGAACCTGTTTCCAATGCAGGGATGGGATGCCTCAACAACTTTGATGCAGGGAAAGGAAATTAGTTCTGCCTCAATATAATATGGCTTTTGTGTTTACCCATGGAAGGCCTATCCTATTCTGAATGGAAGAGGAGTGGATAGAGAGACAGACAGAAGATGGAGGGAGGGAGAGAATAGGAAAAGAGTATAGAAGGAAAACTGGGGGTGGCATGTAAAATATAAGAAAAAATTTAATTATGAGAAAAATTTTAATTATAAGAAAATGCCATGGCTATGGCATCTCTTCACAGCAATAGAAACCATAACTAAGATACCTGACATTTTATATTAATGACTGTTAGTTAGGACCCCAAAATAATATCACACTGGATGCCGGAAAGAAAGAATGATAAATTCACAGTCCCTTCACTTAGCCTTAAGAATTCTATTAAGTGATCCTAATCTATCACCACCTACATCTGCCTCCTCTTTTCCTATTCCCATCAGCCCCTATAATAACCATTTCTTCCTATGAAAAGTTTTTAACAGATTCTTTCCTAGGTTGTAAATGCCCCTTCTATACTCATTTACTAAATTAAATTGTTCTCACCTCTTGTAGTTCTCAGAGGAGCCCTCCCCAGTATAAATATCTGTATCAAGCTAGTCACATAGTCTTTCCCCATATATTGTACTTACTGTTAAGAACAATGACCATGGCTGGTGCTTTGCATTTGATGTGACTCCATGAAAGGAGGACAATACTATGAGGCCCAGAACTACTTACACTTTATTTACATCAACAGCTTTTTCAATGGCTAATATGATAAACCCATAGAAGTTGTTGAGAAAGAATGAGTGAACCCCAAAGTTTTATGCAAAGAAATATTCACTTACCATAAAAATACATGGGTACATGTCAATTAAAACAGTCAGGCTTTAATTTATTCAAACAAATTCAGTATGTGGAGAGCAGTGACATAACAGACAAGGTATTCCTCAGTTCCTAAGGTTAAAACAAATTATATTATTACCAACATCATTTATTTTCTTATTTGATCATTTTACTGTATTTGTGTAACTTAAATAGGAAGTAGTTATGCATATATTTGGTTTTTAGGTAGTAAGATTGAGGAGTGGTACATGAACTACACAGAAAAACTTACCAATAAGAACTGATATAATATATACAGACTAAATTAAGACAAGAAAGCATAAGAGAAGGTGAATCTCAGAAGACAGTCTGTGGCTTCTGATTGTTACCTCACTGTGATGAGCCAAGAGAAATGTGCATTTAGTGTGAACAGTATTCAGATGCCCCCAAACAGTTATTAGTACCTGAGCCTAGAGAATCAAATGTCTTTCCTAGCTATTGCCCATAATTGAAGAGTCCAACATTTTCACGCAGGATTCCTTGTCACTCACTCCTGTGCTCAATTAGTTGTGAAGCAAGTTGGCTGATTCTCACCTACCTATTTGCAAATAGTGATCAAGCTTCTGTTCTGTTTTGGTTGAATGGACATGAATGCATCCAAAGATTATCAATTAAAATAAAGACAGGGAGAAGAGATTACACACAGTAGAAAAGGTGCGTCACATGGTCCACTTAGATTTACATTTAGTGACTGTGCGTCAGGGGATCATAACATGTAACTTAAGAAGAAATAGTATTCACTCTAAATACAGTTTTGAGAAGCAATAAGAGTAAAAAGACGAGCTTGTGAGAACATCCCCAAATACATCATTTTTCTCTCTTATATGGAAAGTGAAATTTTAATTGATTATTGTATCATTGTGTCACTTACATTTTATCAGCCTCAACTTCATCTATTGAAATTTCACCGAACCTGTGTGATCATTCAGAAGCAGAAACTCTGAGATAATTAAGGTTATGTAAGGAGAGAAGGCATTTCCCAAGTGAAACAGGGCTGATAGTTTTCTTTTTTTAAAATTTACTTATTTATTTATTTATAAAAATTTCCACTTCCTCTCCTCCTCCCCATACCCTCCCATTCCTGCCACTCCCTCTCCTCCTCCTTCTCCAGTTCCAAGAGCAGTCAGGGCTTCTCGCCCTGTGGGAAGTCCAAGTTCCTCCCCCCTCCCTCATGGTCCAGAAAGGTGAGCATCCAAACAGACCAGGATTCCAAAACGCCAGTATATGCAGAGGAAACAAGACCCAGTGCCATTCTAAATGGCTTCTCAGTCAGCCCCCATGTCTGCCACATTCAGAGAATCCGGCTTCATCACATGCTCGTTCAGTCCCAGTCCAGGTGGCCTTGGTGAGCTCTCATTAGATCAGTCCCCTTGTATCAGTGGGTGAACGCACCCCTCGCTGTCCTGATTTCCTTTTTCATGTTCTTCCTCCTTCTGCTCCTCATTTGGACCTTAGGGACTCAGTCCAGTGCTCCAAGGTGGGTCTCCGTCTCTATCTCCATCCATCGTCAGATGAAGGTTCGCTCTGGTCCTGCCTTCCTTGTTCACGTTCTCCCTCCATCTGCTTCTCATTTGGACCTAGGGAGTTAAGTCTAGTGTTCCACTGTGGGTCTCTGACTCTATCTCCATCCATCGCCAGATGAAGGTTCTATGGTGATATACATAATATTCATCAGTATGGTTATGGGCCAAGGCCAGTTCAGGCACCCTCCCCTCCGCTGCTCAGGAAACAATCCGGAGACCACTGCTTGGGCCTGGGAACCCCTCCAGGATCAAGTCTCTTACAAACCCTAAAACGGCTCCCTTAGTTGAGATATATACTTCCCTGCTCCCATATCCATCCTTCCTCCCTCCCCACCCATCTCATTCCCCCAAGCCATCCCCAATGCCCCCTCCCTTCTCTCTATCTCCCCTTACTTCCACCCCCTCTACCCCCCCACCCCCCGTGCACCGAAGTTTGCCTGTCAATCTTGTCTACTTCCATTATCCAGGAGAATAGCTATATGATTTTCTTCAGGTTCACCTTCTTTTTTAGCTTCTCTAGGATCACGAATTATAGGCTCAAAGACCTTTAACTATGGCTAGAAATCACTTATGAGTGAATACATACCATAGTCCTCTTTTTGGGTTTGGGTTACCTCACTCAGTAAAGCGTTTTCTATTTCCATCCATTTGCATGCAAAATTCAAGATGTCATTGTTTTTTACCGCTGAGTAAAACTCTAATGTGTATATACTCCACACCTTCTTTAACCATTTTTCTATTGAGGGGCCCCTAGGTTGTTTCCAGGTTCTAGCTATTACAAATAGTGCTGCTATGAACATAGTTGAACATATGCTTTTGTAGTATGATAGGGCATCTCTTGGGTATATTCCCAAGAGTGGAATTGCTGGGTCCTAAGGGAGGTTGACTCCCAGCTTCCTGAGAAATCGCCACACTGATTTCCACAGTGGCTGCACAAGTTTGCATTCCCACCAACAGTGGATGAGTGTTCCTCTCACTCCACATCCTCTCCAGCATAGGTTATCATTGGTGTTTTTGAATTTAGCTATACTGACAGGTGTAAGATGGTATCTCAAAGTTGTTTTGATTTGCATTTCCCTGATCTCTAAGGAGGTTGAGCATGACCTTAAGTGTCTTTTGGTCATTCGAAGTTCATCTGTTGTGAATTCTCTGTTCAGTTCAGTACCCCATTTTTTAATTGGGTTAATTAGAGTTTTAGTGTCTAGTTTCTTGAGTTCTTTGTATATTTTGGAGATCAGACCTTTGTCTGATGAGGGGTTGGTGAAGATCTTCTCCCAGTCGGTAGGTAGCCTTTTTGTCTTACTGACAGTTTCCTTTGCTTTATAGAAGCTTCTCAGTTTCAGGAGGTACCATTTATTCATTCGTTCTCTTATTGTCTGTGCTACTGGGGTTCTACTTAGGAAGTGGTCTCCTGTGACAATATCTTGTAGACTACTTCCAACTTTCTCTTCTATCAGGTTCAAAGTGGTCAGATTAATGTTGAGGTCTTTAATCCATTTGGACTTGAGTTTTGTGCATGGTGATAGATATGCATCTACTTTCATTCTTCTACATGTTGACATCCAGTTATGCCAGCACCATTTGTTAAAGATGCTTTCCTTCTTCCATTGTATACCTTTAGCTCCCTTGTTTAAAATCAGGTGTTCATAGGATTGTGGGTTAATATCTGGGTCTTCTATTTGATTCCATAGGTCGACTTTTCTGTTCTTGTGCCAATACCAAGCTGTTTTCATACTGTAGCTGTGTAATAGAGTTTGAAGTCAGGGATGGTAATGCCTCCAGAAGTTCCTTTATTGTATAAGATTGTTTTGGCTATCCTGGGTTTTTTGTTTTTCCATATAAAGTTGATTATTGTTCTCTCAAGGTCTGTGAAGAAGTTTAATGGGATTTTGATGGGGATTGCATTGAGTTTATAGATTGCTCTTGGTAAAATTGCCATTTTTACTATGTTGATTCTCCCAATTCAAGAACAGGCGAGGTCTTTCATATTCTGGTATCCTCCTCAATTTCTTTCTTAAAAGACTTAAAGTTCTTGTCAAATAGGTCTTTCATTTCCTTGGTTAGAGTTACCCCAAGATATTTTATGCTATTTGTGGCTATCGTGAAAGGTGATGTTTCTCTGATTTCCCTCTCTGCTTCTTTAACCTTTTTGTATAGGAGTGCAACCGATTTTTTTGGAGTTGATCTTGTATCCTGCCACATTACTAAATGTGTTTATCAGCTGTAGGAGTTCTTTGGTTGAGTTTTCAGGGTCTCTTATGTACACTATCATATTGTCTGCAAATAACAAAAGTTTAACTTCATCCTTTCCAAATCGAATCCCCTTGATCCTCTTATGTTGTCTTATTGCTACTGCTAGAACTTCAAGCACTATATTGAAGAGGTATGGAGAGAGTGGACAGCCTTGTCGTGTTCCTGATTTTAGTGGAATGGCTTTGAGTTTTTCTCCATTCATTTGATGTTAGCTGTTGGCTGGCTGCATAATGCTTTTTATTATATTTAGGTATGATCTTTGTATCCCGAATCTCTCGAATACCTTTATCATAAAGGGGTGTTGAATTTTGTCAAATGCATTTTCAGCATCCAATGAAATGATCATATGGTTTTTTTCTTTCAGTTTATTTATATGATGGATTACATTGATGGATTTGCATGTGTTGAACCAGCCCAGCATCTCTGAGATGAAGTCCACTTGACCATAATGGATAATTTTTCGAATGTGTTTTTGGATTTGGGTTGCCAGGATTTTGTTGAGAATTTTTGTGTCGATGTTCATGAGTGAGATTGGCCTGTAGTTCTCTTTCTTGGTTGTGTCTTTGTGTGGTTTTGGTATCAGGATAACTGTAGCTTCATAAAAGGAGTTTGGCAATGACTCTTCTGTTTCTATATTGTGAAATACATTAAGGAGTGTTGGTATTAGTTCTTCCTGGAAGTTCTGGTAGAATTCTGCATTGAAACCATCTGGTCCTGGGCTTATTTTGGTAGGGAGATTTTTGATAATAGCTTCTAATTCTTCACAATTGACAGGTCTATTTAGATTGTTCACCTGGTCTTGTTTCAACTTTGGTATATGGTACTTATCTAAAAAAAAATGTCCATTTTTTTTTACATTATCCAATTTTATGGCATAAAGGTTTTGTAGTAAGATCTAATGATTCTCTGAATTTCCTCTGTGTCTGTGGTTATGTCCCCATTTTCATTTCTGATCTTATTAATTTGAGTGTTCTCTCTCTGCCGTTTGATTGGTTTGTATAGGGGTTTGCCAATCTTGTTAAATTTCTCCAAGAACCAGCTTTTTGTTTCATTGATATTTTGGATTGTTTTCTGTGTTTCTATTTTGTTGATTTCAGCCCTCATTTTGATTATTCACAGTCTTCTACTCCTCCTTGGTGAATCTGCTTCTTTTTTTTTCTAGAGCTCTCAAGTGTGCTGTTAAGTCTCCAGTTTGTGTTTTCTCCGTTTTCTTTAATTGGGCACTTAGTGCTATGAACTTTCCTCTTAGCACTGCTTTCATAGTGTCCCATAGGTTTGAGTATGTTGTGTCTTTATTTTCATTAAATTCAAGGAAGACTTTAATTCCTTTCTTTATTTCTTCCTTGACACAGGGGTGATTCAGTAGTTGACTGTTCAACTTCCATGAGTTTGTTGGCTTCCTGGGGGTAGCATTGTTATTGAATTCTAACTTTAATCCATGGTGATCCGACAAGACACAGGTGGTTAGTAATATTTTTTTTGTATCTGTGGAAGTTTGCTTTGTTACCAAGTATGTGGTCAATTTTTGAGACGGTTCCATGAGCTGCAGAAACGAATGTATATTCTTTCCTATTTGGGTGGAGTGTTCTAGAGATGTCTGTTAAGTCCATTTGATTCAATACCTCCAATAATTATCTTATTTCTCTATTATGTTTCTGTCTGATTGACCTGTCCATTGGTGAGAGAGGTGTGTTGAAGTCTCCTACTATTAGTGTGTGTGGTTTGATGTCTGTCTTGAGTTCTAGAAGTGTTTCTTTTTCATAAGTGGGTGACTTTATATAGGGGCATAGATATTCAGGATTGAGACTTTTTCCTGATGAATTGTTCCTGTTATGATATGAAATGTCCACCTCCATCTTCTGATTGATTTTAGTTTGATGTCGGTTTTGTTAGATATTTGTATGGCCACACCTGCTTGTTTCTTAGGTCCATTTGCTTGAAATACCTTTTCCAAACCCATTACTCTGAGTAGGTATCTCTCTTTGTGGTTGAGGTGTGTTTCTTGTAAACAGCAGAATGTTGGATCCTGTTTTCGTATCCAATTTCTAAGTCTGTGCTTTTTTATAGGTGAATTGAGTCCATTGATATTAAGTGATATTAATGACCAGTGGTTGTTGACTCTGGTTATTTTTGGGGGGATAGTAGAGTATATGTGTTTCCCTTCTTTGAGTTTTGCTTGTGAAGGGTCACTAGATGTTTGAGTTATTGTAGGTAGTGTTGGGAATGTTGGATTCTTTGGGTTGTGATTTTCCTTCAAATACTTTCTGTAAGGCTGGATTTGTAGCTACGTATTGTTTAAATTTGCTTTTATCCTGGAATATTTTGTTTTCTCCGTTGATAGTGAATGATAGCTTGGCTGGGTATAGTAGTCTGGGCTTGTATCCATGGTCTCTTAGTTTCTGCAGTACCTCTATCCAGGACCTTCTGACTTTCATTGTTTCCATAGAGAAGTCAGGTGTAAGTCTGATAGGTTTACCTTTATAAGTTACTTGACCTTTTTCCTTTGCAGCTCTTAATATTCTTTCTTTAATCTGAATGCTTTGTGTTTTGATTATTATATGGCGAGGGGATTTTTTTTTGATCCAGTCTATTCGGTGTTCTGTATGCTTCTTGAACCTTCATAGGAATATCGTTCTTTTAGTTGGGAAAGTTTTCTTCTATAATTTTGTTGAATATATTTTCTGGACCTTTGATCAGCAATTCTTCTCCTTCTTCTACCCCTATTATTCTTAGATATGGTTTTTTTTTTATTATGTCCCATATTTCCTGAATGTTTTGTGATGCGAATTTGTTGGATTTGCTGTTTTCTTTGGTCAGAGCGTTTATTTTCTCTATGGTGTCTTCATAATCTGAGATTCGTTCCTCTATCTCTTGTATTCTATTGGTTATGCTTGTTTCTGAAGTCTCTGCTTGTTTACCTAGATTTTCCATATCCAGCTGGCCCTTGGTTTGTGTTTTCTTCATTGCCTCCATTTCAGTTTTCAATTCTTGAACTGTTTCCATTACCTGTTTCATTGTTTTTTCTTGGTTTCCCATGGTGTCGTTTACAGATTTACTCATTTCTTCAATCTTTTTGTTATACTTCTCTTCCGTTTCTTTAAGTGACTTATTCATACCCTGTTTAAGGGACTCTATTGCTTTCATAATGACACTGTTTTCCACTTCTTCCGGAATAGGGTGTTCAAGTGCTTCTCTCATAAGATCGCTGGGATCCTGTGTTTTCATGTTGTTTTTCAGATTGTTGGAGGAATTCTTGCCTTGGTGCCTGCCCATCTCTTCCTTCAGATGCTCTCCAATGGCTCTTCTCTCCGCTGGTTCTTTTGCCACAGGATCAGTGCCCCTTCCTGGCCAGGAATCTCCTTGTCTGCAGTCCTACCTTGCTGCAGGCAGGCTATTAAAATAAAGGAACTCCCTCTTGCCTGGTTGCACTCACTACCCTCTCCTGGTGCCCACACAGGTTGGGCTGTGGGATTTTAGGCCCCGAAAAAGGGAGGGAGGAAAGTAAGTGGTTCCTGTCTGAAAGCGGTGATGGGATATGAGGAGAGAGGGTTTAGCTGGAGGAAGCCGCCCCTTCCGAGTAACCAGGGAGATAAGGGTGGCAGGAAAATTGTGTGTTCCCTTGCCAGGCTTCTGTGATGGGTCAGGAGCTCACTTACCCCTCCATTGTATCTTCTGCTACAGGATCAGTGCCGCTGGCTGGCCAGAAATCTTCCTGACTCCAGTCCTACTCTGCTGCAGGCAGGCTATTAAAATAAAGAAACTTGCTCCAGCCTGGTTGCACTCACCGCCTTGTCCCCATGCCCACACAATTTGGGCTGGGGGATTTTAGGCCCCGAAAAAGGAAGGGAGGAAGGGAAGGGGTTCCTTGCTGATAGTGGGGTTAGGATAGGAGGAGAGAGGGCTTTGCTGGGGGAAGCCGCCCCTCCCCCCCGAGAAACCAGGGAGATAAGGGTGGCAGGGAAATTATGTGTTCCCTTGCAGGGCTTCTGTGGCAGGTCAGGAGCACACATACCCCTCCATTGTATCTTCTGCTATGGGATCAGTGCCCCTTACTGGCCAGAAATCTCAGGGCTGATATTTCTTACAAACAAAGAAAATTTCTTTCTGTACCCAGGTGTGGATGTGGGTTTGTGTATAAGACATGGCATCACAGAGCTAAAGTAGGAAGCCAGATCTCAAACCTGAAGGTCTTTCCAAACATTGTACTTTAATATTGAACTTTCATGTTCTAGGTCTCTAAAAACCATTCATTTGGAAACTACCCAGTTTATCATATTTGCTTATCAGTCAAAATTAACTAATGCACTTAGAAGTAAAATACTTTCTCATAAATATAGGGAATTTTCATCAACATTTATTCATTACACACAAAAGATTTTTATGGAACTCCTGCAGCATTATTACATGTTTACTTATGTTAATAAATAATATGTGAGAATGTCAATAAAAATCAGGCCAGAAAATAGATAGAAATATTTTAAATGTATATACTTGCATCTGATATCACATATGAGACGTCAGGTGTGCTTATGATGATGGGACTCACAGAATATGAGGATTCTGTATTCAAAATATCATTTGTGTAAATAACAGCAAAGGTTGGCCTAAGCCTGGCAAAATCTGGTGGCACATAATCATTTAGACCACATACATAAATTAAACAAGGTACAAAAATACACAATTTTTCTAAAAACATTTCCAGAGTGGCCAAACATAGCCTTATCTTGGATTCTGTAACTATTAGCACCTCATGTCAAATAAACACACCTACTAATGTCAATTAAATTAGAGTTTGTTGTTTTTGTTTGCATGAATTCCAAGCCTTCTTGACCAGATACTGCAGACACCCTGCAATATGCCTTACAAAAGCAGTAGCAGTGACATTGTATATATCCAGAGAGAAATGCTCGTTCCTACAAGTAATACATACACTCTTTTTGACCTGCCTTCTATTTCCTTTTCTTTCCATTCTAAAAAGTGTGGAATTATTCTGACTGTACATATTTTCTTGGAAATGAAAACTCAATGAAGTTTTTCATCTGGCAGGATAACACTTTGAACTGTTAGGCTACAAAATATATTTTGTTTCTGAGCACACTTCATTTTTTATTGTTATTGATACTTTGCTATTGATAATGATAGCATTAGGCATGTGAAAGTTATTATTAAGTACAATAAAAATGTGTAAAGGAGGAAATGACTTTTGCTCAAGGGCAAAGGAGAGCTTCTTGTGTTCATAACAGACAAGAAAGTGAATGACACTGATATTATTGAATCTAACCTGGGAGGTGTTTGCCGTGATTGTATTCTCCGCATCATTTTAGAACATCACTTAACATACAACCCTATGGCTTAGATATGGAACATTTTAGAATTCTAAAGGACAGCAGGAATGAATGAATTGCTACACTAAGCACTACAGAGAACAGTCCAATGACTTTATCAACACTCTCATCTTTCTAGTAATTCATTAGTTTGCTTAAGACTTATGTTCATTATACATTAACAAACATAATTTCTGGGGTCAGAATGGACCCTAATTGTTTAGATCTTTTATCCTAATGTAAGAATGAGGTAAGAATTAACAATATTAAGGATATAAGAAAAAGAAAATGAATGCTATCTTTTGCTCTTCAAATCAGGGGAGGAAAAGTAACATTAAAGGCTATTCTCCTAGAATAATAATATGTACTCCACAAAAAGTAAAATTTACAAAGTAGCTGCAAACTGAACTTGTATCAGACACACCTTAGCACACCAAGTATGGTTTGGACGTGAGTATACTACCTGGGCTTCTCTTGAATGTAACAGCAATTATCTCTCATGAGAACCCCTGGTTTACAATAGGTGAGAAGTAAATGAACTCTAGGCAGCAGGTCAGCATCTAAAGCAGTGGTTTATTGCTCCTGTAGCTTTAAGCTCAGAGGGTACTCACAAAAATCAAATGGACTCCAAATAATCAATTAATCATGAATTCACAATATTAATCTTGAATTTTGTTATGTTTTCATGAAATAATTTAATTTTAGAGTTAGTTTATTCTGTATTTCTGCTTAATTCATCATGGCAAGCTGCAGAGTATGTTCATTTGAGGAGTTTGTAATCACATTTCAAGGGTTTGTAAATATTTTCTTCTCAGAGAACATGCTTTTAGATTTCTTGATTCTTTGTTTTCTAATCTTTCTACTTCATTTATTTCTGCCCTAATATTTGCCACTTCTTCACATCTCCTCAATTTGAACTTAGTTTGTTTTTATTTTTTGAAGTTCTTGAGTTACATCATTAAATCAGTTACCTGCACCATTACTGATATTTTCATGAATCTTAGAGTTATGTATTTCCCTCACTGATCTGCCTTCATTGTGTCCTAGAGAAAAAAGGTAATGACCAAAATCAACAGAATCAGAGATGAATGGAAAACATTACAACAGATATTCAAAACCACAGAATATTTTAAGATGATATTGTGAAAACCTTTATTATCTTATATTAAGAAATATAAAATAAACAGATGAATTTCTAGATTCAGCCAGTTCACTAAAACTCATCCAAGAGAAAATCAATAACTTAAACCAACCCATGATAAGTAAGAAGATTAAAATAATAATGGAAAGCCTCTGACTGAATAAAGCCAAGTAGATTCTTTGCAAAGTTTAAAGTGCTGGGAAGTCAGGCTGTCCATGTGTAGCATAATGAAATTAGTTTTGTATCTAGCAACCTGCCCAAAAATCAAGTTCAAACAGATCTTAATCCTCCCTGTGAACCCAGAAATGCTGAAAGTATTGCAGGAAAATGAAGTTTTGGATTTTCTTGGAAATTCTAAACACATACTTATTATTCAATCCAGGATTTATCTTTTGTGGCATTTTTAATGTGGTTTGAGAATAAGTAAATAGGCAATAAAAGTTACTTAATAGTTCAAAAAACATCAATGTATGCAGAACTGGATATTTCTGTTGAAAAACTAATTTAAAAATGTAAACCCTACAGGTTATATAACAAACTGTATTTCAAAATGAGAAGGCTTACACAAAATGGAGGGTAGTGTGGTTCTGAAGTACAGTAAGGAGGATGTATATGGAATCGAATGGTGTGTCTTCAATATATGAACATGGCATTATTAGCATATTAACTGATCTTCGTGTTTTCTGTGAATTTACAAGGCTGAAAGTCTCTTTATATATTTGTTTATATGGATCAAAAAGCTCGATTTATGTTTTATTATTCATTTGGTATATGCTAATTAAAATGTAAAAAACATAAAATTTATACCTTTCTTTGCCAATCATTAATGACCATAATGTCCCCTCACTCAAATTCCTAATTCCCCCTCATATTGATGTCTTTCTTTTTTTATTGTTGCATTCATGTCCACATATATGCACAAATATATGAATATCACCCATTGAGTCCATTGTTGTTGTTTGTGTGTATATGGTTTATGTTAACTTTATTTTAAAAACTTAGTTATAATCTACATCATACTATCTGATTAATGAAATATGAATTTTCTCTCCATATACATTATAATTCAAGTTTAATACTTTGTATACACAATCTGTGTGATGACAAGAAAATTTTCAATACACATATGCAATTATTTTTTGAGATTGGGTCTTAATGGAGCATATTAGCAAGAGATTGGAGACAGTGGTGCTGACAGCAGTATAGATTATGACAGCACAACTCCGGAGGTTTCAGAGGAGAAGAATATCAATAAATTCCCTAGACACCTTTCCTATGATATTTTATCTAAGATTGTGACAGCTTTGCGTGGTTGCCCAAAATAATTTGAGGAGTTTTGGATTAATGGCCTTGGCAGAGGAGATTTTGAGATGGCCTAGTATTGACTGTGTCATGTATGTGGGAGGAGAAGGGCCTGCTTGTTTGTCAGGCTGCCCGGTTAGCTTAGCCCCGACATAACTACACAGAAACTGTATTCATTAAATCACTGCTCAGCCTATTAGCTGTAACATCTTATTGGCTAATCCTTACACCTTGATTTAGCCTATTTCTTTTAATCTATGTATTACCATGTGGCAGTGGCTTACCAGGAAAGATTCAGCATGTCTGATTCTGGGGGCTTCATGGTGTTGTTGTGCCCAGTTTACAATCCCCAGAGAGACCACCAGAAACACCAGAGACCAGAGAAGACCAGACTGCAATAAGCAAGATTTAATTGTTAAGTAGCGTAATTCGAGCTAGCCCGGAACTTGTCTCCACACACTTATCCACAGAGAGGAAGGGAGGAGCTAAGTGTTCCTTTGTGGGGTTAACTTTTTCAAAGGCAAGAATCACAAGCATCCCTTTGGGGCTGTGGAGGGGGGATTGACACAGGTACATCCCTCAGTCAGGACATCCTTATCACCAGATGGTGGGGCAGGCATACTGACTCTATGCTTTGTATTTTTTCACATCTGGGGTGGGGGAGCACCATCATTCCTGGGAGCATGAAGCTAGTCTTGGGTTTTTAAAACATTCTGCTAGGAAATTCCTTCTTGTCCCTTTGAGAATAAGGGATGAGTGTCTCACAGTGTCTCTCCATTCTCTGCCTTTCTTCCTCCCAGCATTCAGTTCTGTCTTCTCTGCCTACCTAAATTCTGCCCTATCAATTAGGTCAAGGCAGTTTCTTTATTCATTAGCCAATGAAAACAACACATAAACAGAAGGAACTCCTGCACTATCATGTGGTTTTATGTGGTCACTCTTATGCAGTCCTTTGATGAGGAATAGCAAATTGAGCAAGGAAAACATCAATATTTACAATTAGAGGAGGAAAGGAGCAATAGGAAACACAATGGAGCTAAGTCTATTGTTCAAGGAAATACAAAGTTTAAAGAAAAGCCTAATACCAAGTGAAATAAAGAGTGGTAAGCTCACTGCAAGACCCCACAGAACTAAGCTTGCAACTTAAGAAAGGAATTAAATAAAAACTTGAAGAGTGAAGGAAACCATCAAAAGTAGAAAGCTAGTGAAAATGTATTTGAGCAAGGGGGCCAAGTTCAGCCTCATAAAGCAGAAGAACTTGACAGATTTGACCATGTGGTTTTGATTTTAGAGACAAGAATACAAGAAAGAGGTTATGGAATCTCATTACATGGCTATGGAAAGCCTCTGAGGCCAGGCATGTGTCAGGAGTGTCCCTGCATTGAGTCCTGGAGAAACCATTGTGTTAAAAAGTGAAGGTAAAGCCTGGATTGTCTTCTTAGAAATCTCAAAATATTGGAGATTCCATAGTCATAGGATACCTGACAAGGAATTCTTCCCACCTCCTTTATAACCAGTTCAAGATAGAGAAGTGTGTTGCAGTCAATAAAGCTGAAATGAACTAGAGTTCTGAAGAGCACTTTGACATCAAACATGTGTAGATGTGGAGTTTGCAGTTTGTCTTGCTGCTTTTCTGTAAGACTTCATTCCAATATGCCTCGCTATGATTTCTTTCCTCCTTCTTAAAATGTTAATATGTAGTAGGAGGCTGTTTGTTTGTTCCAGGCTGCTCAGCCTCAAACTAATTAAACAGAAACTGCATTATTTGCAATACTGTTTGACCAATAGCTTAAGCATATTGCTAACTAGTTCTTATAGCTAGAATTAACCCATTCACATTATTTTATATTTTAGCACAAGGTTCTTGACCTATCAAAAAAGTTCCAGCCGAAAGTTTGCATCTTTCCCTTCTGGAAACTACAAGGTATCTCCTGACTCTGCCTTCATTCTCCCAGCATTCAGTTTAGTTTACCCCCACCAAGCTCTACTCTACCTTAACACAAACCAAGGTAGATTCTTTATTCATTATGCAATAAAAGCAGCACATATACAGAAGGACTTCCCACACCAATAATAGTGCATGCCATTGTATGTTGGAAATATATGATTTTTAAAGGTTTTGTTTACATAGATTACAGTTAAGAGATTGCTTTGAGTCTCAAAAGAGACTTTGAACTTTAAACTTTAAAAAAAATGTTTAGCCTATAGTAGACTATGGGGACCTTTTAATATGATTAAACTATTTCATGAAATTCTCAGAGGAATTATAAAAAAATAAAAGAAAATAACTTTCAATATTTCAAGACATAAAATAATATACAAAGCTCCATTTTTGCTCCCATAAACCAAATTTTATTTACTTATAACTGTATCCATATTTCTGTAGATATTGTATAGCTTTTCTCCTATCCAAAGAATGGAGGTAAGCAGTTACAATAGAGATCATAACACATACTGAGAAACCAGACGGGTTCCTATTAAAAACAGCACTACTTCATGGCTTTCATCTTAGGGAGCAAGGTTTCTTCTGATCTTTGTTTTAGAAACTTAATGACATCATTAATTTAATACTTATAATTGAATTTTATAATTTCACTATAAAATAATTTGTTAACTTCTGTAAATATACTTATATTCTATTTTTATTATAATTTCTAGTTAGCTATTGTTTTTTTCATTATAATACCAATACAAGTTCCCTCTCTCTCTCCTCCTCCCATTTCCTCCACATACACTGCCACAACACCCTATTAATCCTTAGTAAGAGTAAGGCACATTGCTTGGGGAAGTTCCAAGATCCTCCCTACTATATCTAGGCTGAGCAAGGTATCCATCCAAAGAGAATAGGTTTCCAAAAAGTCAATACATGCAGTAGGGATAAATCCCAGTGTGACTGCTAGAATTCCCTCAGTATGCCCCAGCTATGAAAGTGTCAGCCACAATCAGAGGGACTAATTTGGTCCTACACTTGTTCCTTTCCAGTCTGGTTGCAGTTTATCAGCGTCCATTGGCTCAGGTAGACTATTTCAGTTGGTCAACCCATCATGGTCTTGACCTCTTTGCTCATATTCTTATTCCTCCCACTATTCAACTGGACTGTGGGAGCTCTTGATGTGGGTCTCTGCATCTATTTCCATAAGCTGCTGGATGAAGGTTCTATGATATTTCAGATATTCATCAGTCTGACTACAGACAAGTCAAGATCAGCCACCCTCTTCTGTATTGCTTAGCGTCTTAGCTGAGGTTATCCTTGTGAATTCCTGGGAAATTCTCTAGTGTCAAGTTTCTTGCTAACCTTGTAATGGCTCATTCAATGATGATATCTCTTTCCTTGCTCTCGTCTCTGTCCTTCCTCTTTCTCAACTATTGAATACCCTCAAGTACTTTACACCCCTCTTCTTCTCCTCTGCTCTCCCCCTTCCATCCTCCCTTTCAGCACTACTCCCATGCTCCCATTTTATCAGGTGGATCTACATATGTTTTCTTAGGGTTCAATATATTACTTAGCTTCTCTAAAATCATGAACTATAGGCTTGATATCCATGTCCTTGGTTTAGCATCTGCTTATGAATGAGTACATACCATATTCATCTTTTGGGGTCAGGGATACCTCACTTAGTATAGTGTATTCTAATTCCATCAATTTGCATGCAAAATTCAAAATGTCATTGTTTTTTTACCGCCGAGTAGTACTGTAATGTGTAAATATGTCATATTTTCTTTATCCATTCTCCAGTTTAGGGGCATGTAGGTTGCTTACAGGTTCTGGGTATTACAAATAATACTTCTATGAACATAGTTGAAAAAGTGTCTTTGTTGTATGATTGAGCATCTTTTGGGTATATGCCCAAGAGTGGTACTATTGGATCCTGAGGTAGGTAGATTCCCAATTTTCGGAGAACAGCCATACTGATTTCCAAAATGATTGCACAAAATTGCATTCCTACCAGTTCCCCTTACTTCACATCCTCTCCAACATAAGCTAACATTGGTGGTTTTGATCTTAGCTATTCTGACAGATGTAAGATGATATCTCAGAGTTGTTATTATTTGCAATTCCCTGATACCTAAGAATGTTGAATATTTCCTTAAGTAACTTTTGGCTATTTGAGATTCTTCTGTTGAGAATCTCAGTTTGGTTCCATACCCCATTTTTTTCATTGGGTTATTTAGAATGTCGAGGTCTAATTTCTTTAGTTCTTTGTATATTTTGGAGTTCAGTCCTTTGTCTAATATGGAATTGGTGAAGATCTTTTCTCATTAAGTAGACTGCCTTTTTGTATTATTGACTGTGTCCTTTGCATTACAGAAGCTTCTCAGTTTCAGGAGGTTCAATTTATTCGTTGTTGTTCTAAGTTTGTGTGCTAATGGGGTCATATTTAGGAAGTGATATCTGGTGCCCATGCATTGAAGACTACTTCCACTTTGTCTTCTATCAGCTTCAGTGTGGTCTGGTTTATATTGAGGTCTTTAACCCAGTTGGACTTGAGTTTTGTGCATGGGGATAAATATGGATCTACTCTCATTCTTCCAAATGTTGACATCCAGTTATTCCAGCACCATTTGTTGGAGATACTTTCTTTGTCCATTGTATCATTTTATTGCTTTGTTTCCAAAATTCAGGGGTTGATAGGTAAGTGGCTTTATATCTGGGTCTTCGATTTCATTTCGTTGGTCAAAATCCTTGTTTTTATGCCAGTACCAAACTGTTTTCATTAATGTAGCTCTGTAATAGAGCTTGTTGTCAGAGATTATAATACCTCCAGAAGTTTCTTTACTGTACAGGATTATTTTGGCTGTCCTAGCTTTTTTCTTCCTTGTGAAAGTGTTCATTGATCTTTCAAGATCTGTGAAGAATTGTGTTGGAATTTTGATGGGGATTGCATTAAATCTATAATTGCTGTTGGTAGGTTTGCCATTTTTACTGTGTTGATCCTACCTATCCAGAAGCATGGGAGTTCTTTCCATTTTCTGATATCTTCTTCAATTTCTCTCTTCAAAGACTTAAAGTTCTTGAAAAATAGGTCTTTCACTTCTTTGGTTAATGCTACCCCAAGATGTTTTATGTTATTTTTGGTTATTGTGAATGGTGATGTTTCTCTGATTTCCCTTTCAGCTTCTTTATCATTTGTATATAGGAAGGCTACTGATATTTTTGAGTTGATCCTGTTACATTTCTGAAGGTATTTTTCAGATGTAGGAGTTCTCTGGTAGAGTCTTTGGGGTTGCTTATATATACTATCATATCATCTGTAAATAATGAATGATAGACTTCTTCTTTTCCAATTAGAATCACCCTGATCTCCTTTTGCTGTCTTCTTGCTATTCCAGAACTTCAAGAATTATGTTGAAGAGATGTGGAGAGAGTGTACAGCCTTGACTTATTTCTGGTTTTAGTGAAATCACTTTGAATTTCTCTCCATTTAATTTGATGTTGGTTGTCAGCTTGCTGCATATTGCTTTTATTATAGTTAGATATGTAAACCTTTCCAAGACTTTTGTCATGAAGGTATGCTGGATTTTGTTGACTGCTTTTTCGGTATCTAATGAAATTATCAAATATTTTTTTTCTTTCAGTTTATGTAATTTATCAATTATATTGATAAATTTTCATAATTTGAACCTGCCCTGCATCTTAGAGATGAAGCTGACTTGATCGTGTAGATGATTTTTTAATGTGTTCTTGGATTGAGTTTGCCAGTATTTTATTGAGTACTTTTGTATCAATGTTCATAAGTGATACTAGTATATAATTTCCTTTTCTGGTTGAGTCTTTGTGTGGTTTTGATATCAGGTTAACTGTAGCCTCATAAAAATTGTTTGGCAATGTCCCTTCTGTTTCTATCATGTGGATGACTTTGTGGAGTATAGCTATTTGTTCTTCTAGGAACTTCTGGTAGAATTCTGCACTAAAACCATCCATCCCTGGGACTTTCTGTTTGGGGAGCTGTCTAGTTTTAAGTTAATGTGATGTGTAACAGCATAGTTTTATTTTTACCTTAATTTTAATATTTGATCACTTTTAGATAAGTTTTAGAAAATAATAAAAGTTGGTTTTATCTTTCTTTGCAATAAACATTTTCATATAGTACTGTTTTAAAATATGCCATTTTAAAAGATTCAAAGTTGGCAAATATTATGCAATCATTAAACTTACAAAGATTATGCATAAATAGAAACTTTGCAATTTTTCATAGTATTTAGCTTGCTCTGTTTACTAACAATTGCTAAAATGAATCAAGAACTTTTTGTTTTTATGTTATAACCGTGTGATTTTATATTCCTACTAGCATGATAAACATTGTTCAATTTATCATTTTTAAATTTTCTTGAAATGTTGAGATGAATTTTATATAAATATGATAAGGTATATGCAAATGTAGTTGTTGGTACATGAAAAGGAATATAAAGTATAGATTTTCTGACACTATGTATATGCATGAAGTTATATATCAAGTTCCTTTTCTGTATAATTTTGCATAGTTTTCAGTTCAAGAATTCATTAGCTTCACAAAATGAGCATTACATTTGTTATATCTTTTCTTTATTCTGTGGAATAAACAATAAAACATTGGAGTTAATTTTTCCTTGAAATTGTTATAAATCATATAGAAAGGTCAATGTGTCAATTTTGGTAGAAAGCTCGGTTATTTACATACTAACTATTTTATCTCCTAAATATAATACCTATTTTAGGTTTTCTGGTTCATTTTTTATTCATCAGTAAATTTTAATGAATTTATTTTCTACTGTTATGATATTCCACCCTTTTCTTTGAAAACCTTGACAAATTTGTTAATGTTATTAAGATTTTTCACAAGGAGTTTGATTCTATCTTCCCAATGACTTACTTGTATACTTAAACAATCTTTCATTACACCTCTTCTCTTTAAATTGATTTTGTCCTCAATATACTGCTTTTTATTTGATTTGTGTCTGTCATGTATATGCATCTTTACTTCTTAGGCTCACATAAAAAATAAAAGAATGAGTAGAATGTAAATAATTCTCACAATCATGTGTCCTCAAACATGTTATGGTCTTACAAATTCATTTTATCACTACCCAAAGCATGCAGTTAGCAATTTATTTCCTTCTGGGTGAATTTCAATATTTTTCCACAGTATACTAACACTTGTCCATTAAAACACAATAGTTTTACTCTCTTAAAGACAGGCTTGATTCTGTCTCTTCATAAATCCATTTCCCATAAATATTGGAAACTATTCATATTGTTTTCTAATCTATAGTTTTATATTCACCAAATGTCATATCACCAGAATCATACTGTTTAGTATTTCAGATAAATATCTACCCCTTAGTGACATTCACTTAAATCTTTTCTTTGTTTTATTATTTGATAGCTCATTTATATTTAATACTGAATAATATTCTATTTTCTGGCTATAATACACAGTTATGCCTTTGCAATAGCAGCTTAATTATTTCTAGTTTGGGAAAATCATAAATAAACATGCCATAAATATCTTTGTAGAGGTTATATGCTTTAGGTTTATCATCTATTTTGTTGTATCTAGTACAACTCTTGTTAACTTTTAAATTAGGTTGTCTTATTATTTTATTTCAAAACTGCAAGCAACCACATCAAGAAACAGAGCAAAGTGACCACTGTCTCTACTTTATTATGGGCTTAAACTGTTCAGCTGAGCTCATCATCAAACAGACAATGTTTGTTTCTCTCCTTTAGGTTCTCAATGGTTCACAAACTGGCATGCAGTTGGAAGCATCAAGCTCTTCTTGACTTTACTTTAAGGATGTCAACATAAAATGAATAAAGTCCTTTGATTTCTGTGGCATTATTTTATTCCTACCACATTGGATATAAATGACACATTCTATTATTGCTCAGAGAGAGAAACAATTAAAAGATATTTAAAACTCTTCAAGAAAGGATAAAAATGCGCAATGTAAGTTGTATTTGGTATATAGGTTCATTCTAAGTAACTGGGCCTGTTTATCAAATGCTATGAAGACATGTGAGTTGTCTAACAAAAATGAGAAATAAATTCAATGTTTAGGAGGAAAATCAGCTTACTCCCAAATGCAAAAGTTATCAGCAGAAAAGATAAGTTCTACATTTTCCAATTTGTATAAAGTAATCTTTCATTTAAAAACAATTATCCATTGAGTTTCTTATTGGGTGAAGCAACTTGCTTTGTGAATCTAAAGACTTGGATCCCATGTGAAGTTAGAAAGAGAAAACCATATGGATAGTGATATCCTTGGACATCTATGTATGTGCTGTGTGATGTGATGCCCTCCACCAGTACCAGTACACACACACAGACACACACACACACACACACACACAAAGAGAGAGAGAGAGAGAGAGAGAGAGAGAGAGAGAGAGAAGAAATCTAAATTAAAAACAATTGCTTATATTGATACAAACCTTTTTGTATTTATAGATTCATTCGTACATACATATATATAACATTAACAACTAAAAATACGAGGTTTTGAATAATTTGAAAGAGGTGGAAGGACATGAGGGGGTTAAGGGACGAAAAGGTTGAAGAATATAATTATATTTTAATCTTAAAGAGTAAAAAAGGCAAAAACAATAAGTGAGTCATACAGAAACATTTGCTAAACCATATTGCACGAGGCAAAGAAAAGGCATTAGTGACATATTTTTATCATTTAATTTTTCAGAATTAGAAAAAATAAACATTAATCCTTAGAATTGTGAAACTAAAGAGATCTTATATTTCAGTTTAACTTTTTCTAAAAAGAGACATGGATACAACAATGCAACACCAGAATTAAGCTTTTGTGACATTACTTTGATACAAACCTTTTTAATGTAGCCTGCAAGACTTAGTTGATTGAGTCAATACATTTTGGAGAATGCAGATGTCCTTGGGTTTGATATGAAATGTAAAGCTTCTGTTCTTTTTGTTCTATTCCAAGTACACAATTTATAGTCTCAGCTTCTGTTTATTTTCAACTTGGTTAGTATTCCTATCATATATAATTGAAGTGTAAATGTCACCATGCTTCTTTAAAACAAATGCCAATTAAAGAGAGAGAAGCTGGCACTGGGTGCAGGCTCGCTTCATTTATTATAACATGGTTTGACCTTTTCATTATTTTGGTGGTAATTATTCTCTGTTTCTGCAACCAACAGAAACTCAGACAGATGACTTGAAATAGTTCTCTAACTTGACTCAAAATTTCTGCTTTCCCTTTCCTCTTAATATCCAGGGTGAATGTCCTAGATAAATTTTCAAGTTCTTATTCATTAACAGCCAAAAATTAAGATAATTAGTTTTTGGAGGTTTTTGTCATGAAACCTCTCCTTTATTACTTCTGATGAGTGGTGTTCCTGAGAACTCTATAACAACAGGGACTCATCCAACCATATTTATGGTGTGCTCCTTAATTTCTAGTATGTATCTGGTTTCTATTCATGTGAGTTTTTACAGTTAAAGAATGGTAAATCCCCAAGCCTTTATTTGGCAACAAATTATCAGAGAATTCTGAGAAAAAAAACATAGATTTTTTTTGTAGTCTTTTTATTATTTACTTCCTTGGTGAAGTATTTTGTCTACAGGTTTAAATTATCTAAAATATTTTTGATGTTCTTTTTCTTAGCTTGATAATTCATTACTATTTAAAGTGATCTCCAGTAAAACAAGATAGTACAATGCATTTTAAAAACAAAATGAGCAAGCACGAAATCAGATGGGTGTGCCCACTGAGAAACATGTCATTCTCTCATTTTCACATGTAGAAAGTGGTTGCTTTACATTTGTTTTAATAACATTTTAAAGAGTATTGAAAATGAGATAAGACTAGATCTTTGGTTAGGAAGAAAATTAGTCAAGAACAGAGTGGTGATTTTGCATATTTTGTTAAAAAATAAATATGGCAGAGAATTCTTCATCTATAAATCATATAGTTTTACAGTATTGCTGAAAGAACTCAATATGTTTCTGTAACAGTATTCATAAACATTTTGAATGCTGCATTAAATTTAGCATCTTTGGAAGAAGGAATTTGCTCTGACTTATAGTCCAGACTGTACAGTTGATAATGGCAAAAAATTATAGTGGCAGGAGCTTGGAGCAACTAATCATACCATACTCACAGTAAGTAGACAAAGATCCTTGAGTTTTTGTGTTCAACTCATTTTGTGTATATTCATTCTGAAAGTCTGACTCACATAATACTGCACACTTTTAGAGTTGGCTTTCTCACTTTGATTTTCAAATTTAGAGAATCTCTTTTAGATGTGTGCAGAGATATGGAGAGTCTAAATCATTTAAAGTTGACAATTAAGATCATCCACCAAAAACTCTGTTTCAAAACATTACCAGGATTTCCAAGCAATCTAATATAGCATATGTATATGTTTATAAATAAATATATGTGCATATATATACACACACATATAGATATTTATAATGTGTGTAATATGTAGTGTGTGTGTGTGTGTGTGTGTGTAAGAGAGAGAGAACAATCTTTCTTTATTCTAAACACTCAACTATGCTCTTTTGGTGTTTCTCAAACTGTATATATTATTCAAATATATTAGAGACATATGTCTGTCCCAACAAAACTTTAAAACTGGCTGTGTTTGAGATTCAGCCTATAAACTAGTTGATGCAAACACTGGTTTTCAATAACTATTAAACAAAGTTATTTATATCCACAATTTTAATTTTAAAAATTGGTGTGAGTTACTGTGGCACTATTTTCCTCCAAGGATCTGTCTATTTACAGCTTAATAATAATCCTGCCATTAGTAGGACCAACAAAAAAATGAATGTTGCATCAATCCACATGTTTCCATAAATTACTAATGAGAGGTAATATGGAAAAGGAAAGGGTTCTTCAGTTATGTTCCCACCGCTTTTGAAGTCAGAATTATATTTATTGAAGAGGCTAATATAGCCTGGACATCAGTACCACCATAAATTTTTTGTATATTTTCTATTGTTTTTCATTTAAAATATATTGTATAAAATAAATGTATAACATATATAATTGAGGTTATGCATTCAACAAAAAATAATTTTTATAAAAATTACCCCAAAGGATAATTTGGTTTATGAAAGTATCTACTAATTATTTAATTTTTCAACATTTAAATAAGTGATTTTTTTTCAGAAGGCTCAGTTACTGAAGAGTTTGTACCACATAGAGTATTGCTTTAACAGAAGAGCCACTGAAGTATCAGCAACATAATAAAATTTAAAACAAAAAAATAATGTTATTGAATCATTCCCCACAGGGTAAATGAGGAGTCTCTGAAGAATTTATGACAAGTATGACTACTATGAGCAATATGAAAATGAAGTGTGTAATAGGAACATATACTGCTAGAACCTAACAAGCACAGGATAGTAGATAAGGTGCTTTCAGATACAGTAATTTAGATAAACACAAAAAGATAACCTGGACATAGAAAAAATAAATTGCAATTGAGAGAGCTATTAGGGATCAGAAAGAGGGCTGATCTCCAAAATAAACGAAGAACTCAAGATATAGGTAATCAAAAGTACAAATAATAAAGTAAAAAAAAAATGAGGTAAAGAACTAAACAGAGAACCCTCAATAAAGGAATCCAAAATGACTGAAAGACACTAAGGAAATACTCAACATCCTTAGCGATCCCAAAGCAACAAAAAGACTCAACCAAGAAAGAGAATTACAGACCAATCTCACTCATGAACATGGATGCAAAAATAACTCAGTAATATACTGGCAACCTGAATCCAAGCACACATAAAAAAAAAATCATCCACCATGATAATTTTGGCTGAATCCCAGAGATGCAGGGTTGTATGTTTGTATGTTGCAGTTCAACATACAAAAATCTATCAATGTAATCATCATATATAAATAAACCGAAAGAAAAGAAAGCATCTCATTAGATGTTGAAAAAGCATTCAACAAAATCCAACACACCTTCATAATAAAGGTGTTAAAGAGATCAGGGATATAAGGAACATATCTAAATATAATAAAAGCGATATACAGCAAGCCAATAGCAAACATAAAATTAAATGGAGAGAAACTCAATGTGATTCCATTAAAATCAGGAAAGAGACAAAGTTACCCATTCTTTACATATCTCTTAAATATAGTTTTTGAAGTTCTGGCTGTAGCAAAAAGAAAACAGAAAAAGATCAAGGTGATTCAAATTGGAAAGGAAGGAAACAAACTTTTGTTATTTTCAGATGACATGATAGTATATATGAATGACTCCAAATATTCTACCAGAGAACTCGTATAGCTGATAAAAAGTTTCAGTGATGTAGCAGGATACAAGATCAACTCAAAACATATCAATAGCCTTCGTATATACAAATGATAAAGAAGTTGAGAAAGAAATCACGAAAACATCATTTTTCACAGTAGACAAAGTAACACAAAAAACCTTGGGGTAACACAAACCAAAAAAAAAAAAAAAGAAAAGAAATACCTATTTGACAAGAACTTTAAGTCTTTGAAAACAGAAATTGAAGAAGATACCAGAAAATGGAAAGAACTCCCATGCTCTTGGATAGGAAGGATCAACATAATAAAAAATGGCAATCATATCAAAAGCAATCACCAGCAAAATCCCAGCAAAATTCTTAACCGACCTTGAGAATACAATAATCAACTTCATATGGAAAATCAAAAGTCTAGGAAAACCAAAAGAATTTTATATAATAAAGGAAATTCCAGAGGCATCATCATCCTGACATTAAACTCTATTATAGAGCTAAAGTAACAAAAACAGCTTGGTATTGGCATAAGAACAGAAAGGTTGACTGATGTAATCAAATTGAAGACCTGGGTGTAAATAAACACACCTATGAACCCCTGATGTTGTAATAGGCTGCTTATTGGTTTCCTGCCACCCACAACCAAAATAATCACAGAGAATCATATTATTAAAATCACTGCTTGGCCCATTAGCACTAGTTTCCTATTGAATACTCTTACATATTAATTTAACCCATCTCTATAGATCTGTGTATCGCCACAAGGCTGTGGCTTACAGGATAAAGTTCCAGCATCAATCTCTGGTGGGGCTACATGTTCTTCTCTCTGATTCTGTATCCTTTCATCCAGCATTCAGTTTAGTTTTCATTGCTACCTCTATTCCCTGTACAGGACCAAGACAGTTTCTTTATTAACCAATGGTATTCACAGCATACAGAAAGGAATCCCATATCAAACTGATTTTTGACAAAAAAAAAAAAAAAACTAAAATTATACAATGGAAAAAATAAAGTCTCTTCAACAAATGGTGCTGGCATAACTGGATGTCAACATGTGGAAGAATGAAAATAGATCCCTATCTATGCCCATGCAAAAAACTCAAGTCCAAATTGATTAAAGACCTCAATATAAATCAGAACACACTGCCCCTGATAGTAGACAAAGTGGGAAGTAGTCTTTAATACATGGGCACAGAGGACTACTTCCTAAATATAACCCCAGTAGTACAGACACTGAGAAGAACAATGAATATATGGGACCTCCTGACTGTTTCAGCTTCTGTAAAACAGAGCACACAGTCAATAATACAAAAAGGCAGCCTACTGAATCAGAAAAGGTCTTCACCAACTCCACATCAGACAAATGACTGATCTCCAAAATATATAAAGAACTCAACCTCTTTTTGCTGCCAGACCTCCGCCATCATGGGTCGCATGCACGCTCCCGGGAAGGGCCTGTCCCAGTCGGCACTGCCCTACCGCCGTAGCGTCCCCACGTGGCTGAAGCTGATGTCTGACGATGTGAAGGAACAGATTTACAAACTGGCCAAGAAAGGCCTCACTCCTTCCCAAATAGGTGTGATCCTGAGGGACTCTCACAGTGTGGCCCAAGTCCGTTTTGTAACTGGTAATAAAATCTTGAGAATCCTTAAATCCAAAGGCCTTGCCCCTGATCTCCCCGAGGATCTCTACCATTTGATTAAAAAGTCAGTCGCTGTCCGAAAGCATCTTAAGAGGAACAGAAAAGATAAGGATGCTAAATTCCGCCTGATTCTGATAGAGAGCAGAATTCACCTACTGGCTCGTTACTATAAAACCAAGCGGGTCCTCCCACCCAACTGGAAATATGAGTCATCCACAGCCTCTGCTTTAATGGCATAAATTCCCTTGTGTACACGAGCAATAAAATCACTTTGAATAAAAAAAAAGAACTCAAGAAATTACAAGAAGTTAGACATCAAAATTCTAAATAACCATATTAAAATGGGGTACAAAACTAAACAGAGAATTCTGAACAGAAGAATCTCAAATGGCCAAAAGATTCTTTAGGAAATAATGAACTTCTTTAGCTATCAGGGAAATGTAAATCAAAACAACTCTGTGATACCATCTTTCGCCTGTCAGAATGGCTACGATCAAAAACACCAATGATAGCTTATGCTGGAGAAGATATGGAGTAAGGGAAACACTCATCCTTTGCTGTTGGAAATGAGAACTTGTACAACCACTTTAGAAAATAGTATGGCAGTTTCTCAGAAAATTTGGAATTAACTACCTCAAGATCCAGCAATACAACTCTGGGGTATATACCCAAATGATGCTTAATCATACTACAAAGGCATTTGTTCATAGCAGCATTCTTTGTTATAGCTAGAACCTGGAAACAACCTAGGTGTTTTCCCACTGAAGAATGGATAAAGAGAATGTGGCACATTTACATATTAGAATACTACTCAGTGGTTAAAAAAAAAAGAAAGAATGACATCTTGAATTTTGCATACAAATGGATGGAGCTAGAAAACACCATCCTGAGTAAAGTAACACATGCCCAAAAAGATGAATATAGTATGTATTCACTCACAAATGGACACTAGCCATAAACAAAGGATATTGAGCCGATAATTAAGCATCCTAGAGAAGTAAGGTCAACCCTAAGAAAAACATGTATAGATCCACCTACAAAGTTGAAATAGACAAGATCACTTGACAAAATTTGGAAAATAGAGGTTGGGGAGAGAAGGGAGGGTGAATAGGAAGAGAAAGGGAAAGGGGTAGGGGAGAGGAGAATTTGAGGGAACAGGATATTTGATATGGATGGAGGACAGAGATGAGAGCAAGGAAAGAGATATCTTGATTGTGGGTGCCATTGGGAGGTGTAGAAGAAACCTGGCACTAGAGATATTTCCAGAAATCCACAAGGATGATCCCAACTAAAACTTTAACAAAGCCGAGGGTGCCTGAACTGGTCTTACCCTGTAGTCAGATTGATGACTATCTTAAAAAAATATCACAGAACCTTCATCCAGCAACTAATGGAGACAGAGGCAGACACCCACTTCATAGCACTGGACTGAGCTCCCAAAGTCCAGTTGAAGAGTAGGAGGAATGAGAATATGAGCAAAGAGTCAAGCCCTTGATGGGTTCACCCACAGAAACAGTCTACCTGAGGTAATGGGAGCTCACCAACACCTGAAGGATTGGAAAGGAACAAGCATAGAACCAAGCTTGTCCCTCTGAACGTGGTTGATAGGGAAATAGCTGAGGCAGACTGAGGGGCCACTGGCAGTAGCACCAGGATTTATCCCTACTGCTTATACTGGCTTTTTTTGGAATTTATCCTCTTTGGATGGATGCCTTGATCAGCTAGATATAGTAGAGAGAGCCTTGAACCTTCCCCAAAAATGTGCCTTGCCCTCTCAGTAGAGTGGATAGGAATGGGGTGGGGGGTTATGTGCCAAGATTGCGAGGAAGGAAGGGAGTGGGAACTTAGATTGGTATTATAATGAAAAAATAGTTTGTTTTCTTTTTAAAAAATAAATAGGTAACAAAACATCCTTAGCCAGCCGAGAAATGAAATTCAAAACAAACCTGAGATCCCATCTTACATGGGTAAGAATGGCCAAGATCAAAAACATTGATGACAACTTATCCCAGAGAGGCGGTAGGATAAGGGGAACACTACTGCTTTGCTGGTGGGAGTGCAAACTGGTACAGACCCTATGGATATTATTCTGATGATTTCTCAGAATACTGCTGAACTTGCCTAATGTGAGACAATACTTTGGAGTTCCTGCTTCATGAAAGTGTCTGTGAGACATTATGCAGATACAGAAGAAAGTAACCAGCAAAATGCCAATATAGGCAGACCTGTTTTTGAAATTTCTTGCTTCATTGAAAAGTCTGCTGGATATTATGGGCCTGTAGGCTGAAGATGGATGTCCCAAAAGTACAGAAAACCTTTGGGTGACTGTCTAGGCAATGAGATGTTTCAGTAATTTCTAGAGTTTTGGAAGTTGTTTACAATGCACTTTTTGTTTACTTAGGTAATATTATATGTTTCTGGAGTCTTTGATGGAGTTGAAGAATTTAGTTATAATTATAGTTTTCCTAAGTTAGGAAAAAGATAAAGTAGACATAAATATTGTTACTGTAATTCTAGCTTGATAACTGTTTTTGTTATATGTAATTTTACTATGTTAATGTTAAAGCTTTCCTTTTTATTTAAAGAGAAAGGGGGAGGTGATGTGGGAGTTCCCTCTGTGTGCTGGGATTGCCATTCAATGAATTGAAATGGGATTTCAATGAATAAAAAAAATGTGTTTGCCTGTTGACAGGACAGAACTTAGTTAGGCAGGGAGGACTGAACTGAATGCTGGGAAAAAGAAGGGTGGAGTCAGAGAGATGCCATGGATCCACCACAAGAGATGTGCTGAAATCTTGCTGGTAGGCTATAGCCTTGTGGTAATACACAGATTAATGGTGATGGGTTAAATTAACATGTAACAATTAGTCAATAAGAAGTTAGAGCTAATGGGCTAAGCAGTGATTTAATGAATACAGTTTCTGTGTGATTATTTTGACTCTGGGCATCTGGGACAAACAATAAGCTCTCTCTGTACAACAGATGGATCGAGAAAACATTATTTTGAGTGAGGTAACCCAGACCCAGGAAGACAAATATCATATGTCCTCACTCTAAGTGGTGTTTAGACATAAATCAAAGAAAATTCACAATTCCGGAGAACCTAGACAACAATGAGGACCCTATGAGAGACATACATGCATCTAACTACATGGGAAGTAGAAAATGACAAAATCTTCTGAGTAAATTGGGGTCATGGGGACCACGGTAGAGGATCGAAAGGGAGGGGAGAGGAAAGGAGTGGAGCAGAGAAAATGTATAGCTCAATTAAATCAATTAAAAATGTTACAGGCTTGGGGAGACACGGTACCCCTAACACAGGGTCACAAAAGAGTATGGGTGGGATGGTTATAATCAGTTATGACTCTAGCTCCAACAATCATCATCTGTCAATAAATCCTAGTGAGGAGCAGAGCTCTATAAGTTCTTCCTACTTCTATTGGCAAAATGACATAAATTAAAAAAAAAACACCACTTAGAAGGAATAAAGGAATTAATAGGAATGGGGGAACAGAGAGAAGTTTGTGTAGAGAAACAAAATACATTCTGTACACATATAAAAATACTGTAATAAGGCCAATCATTATGCATGATCTGTAATGTTAATTTTAACAAAATAACATAAATGAAATATGAATAGTCTATTATATGATGTATGTTAAATAACTTGAAGACTTAGGATTTATATTTTCAATTAATTAATTTTTTTCACTATAAATATTCTTAGTGCAATAAGTCAGGTCAGAAAAAGCAAAGTTAGTACTTGAAAAAATATCTGCTAGAGGCTATTATTCTTAATGCAGTTTGTTTAATTTCAAAATGTTTAAACAAGTTTACAGGTCTGTGAGCAAAGGAATTTTCCTGCAGGATACCTTGAACCTCTCAGGGTCTAGACAATGTCTCCTACTCTGGTCTCTCTATTGTTACAAAGCAATGACAATTTCTTCCCTTACATTCTACAAACACATGCTTCCTGGCATACCCAGTGTGTTTTTCTCCTTTCCTGCTGATATATTTGCAATCTTATGAAGAGCTGCACTTTGTTAAGTACTCTATAGGAGTGATACTCACACAAGATTAACTTGCACATGGAATATACATGTTGTGAATCCTCTTTTCCTATCTGCTACAATTTATGATAAATGCATACATGTGTGTATATGATTCACTCATGTCTATGTAGTGTCATGAGGATTGGCTTATGTAGTTAACCCACTCTCAAGAATTCTCTTAGTTAGTATATTCCAAGAACATAAAGACACATATGAACAAGAAAACTGAACAAAATCCAGTTTAAAAGATTTTATGAATATGGTTATGCTATGTATATTAAATTGCATAAATTATTTCATCAGATATCTTTAGTTTTGCCTGCATTTATGTATGTGTATGGTATACATGTATGGAGTACAGAGAGGCCAGAAAAGGTTGAAGAATTACTTGGAACTGGAGTTACAGATAGTATTGAACTATAGTCTGGGTACAGAGTATAGCACCCAGGTCATTTGTAATGGTAGCAAATGTTCTTAACATTGAGCCATCTTTGTATCCTCCACATGTTATCTTTTTAAAGACAGTATCTAAACAAATAAATACCGTACATCTGTGAACTAAGCATTGCATGGTGTCATTCAATGAATTTTCATGTTGGAAAATTGAAAGGTAACAAATTTAATTTTCTATTTTCCCATTTATGACTGCTCAAACCCATGCCCTCCGTGTTCAATCCTGTCAGTGGTAATGAAGCTTGACATCATCACTCAGTTAAGAAAGAATTTCATAAAGACGAGTGGATACTCACCACAAAATCTTGTTTCTTGTTCTTGTTTGTCCTGCCCTAAACTCTGTTTAGGCATAACAGCTTGAGTGACTGATAAATGGTTTACACTTAGCAATGGTATTCATTGACCTTGTATTGATTTTCATTAAAATAAAATAATCCAGAGAATATGAAACAAGAAATATATCATCACCTCACTCATAGGTAAAGGGAAGTGATATCTGCTCTAAGGTTAAACAAGGGCAACCAATGTCGATTTGTTTTCAGGTACTTCAGGCATTGAGGGAGTTGTTAACATCCTATTCTATTTTGCTCAAACACCTGCATTTACTTGCCTTGGATAATGAGGAAATATGGGGTCTTTTAAATATAGCCCTTTTCTATAAATAGGCAATTCATCTTAAATTTAATTATTTTCATTGCCAAAGTATAGACTCAGAAAGGTAAAGCAAAAAATAAATAAATAAATAAATAAATAGAATAATAAAAAGCTTCCTTAACTGTGAAGGAGTCATTTGGTTCTAATAGCAGCACTGGTTCTCATTAACACTGTGACCCATTTGATTAATTTCCCATCATTGGGACCCTGTTTACCATGAACTAACCATTTTGTCTCCTTATTTATTTTCAGTCTACCTCCCCTTTCCTCTTTTTCATTCTCACAAGGCAGCCCATACTTAGGAATCCATTTTTTTCTATCTTGGAATGTCTGGGCTCCTATTTTTTCTGCCGTTTTTCTTGTCTTGGTTCCTTACACATCCCAAACTCTCCCAAAACTTTCTTCTTCACTGACACCAGCTGAGATTGAAATACTAGCCTTACAACATAGCTCCTTCAGTTAGCACCATTCAAGAGTTTCCTATACTGAAACATGAAGTGTAATTATTTCAGTTGATATCATAGCACCTAAGAGAATTTAAGACTACCTATTTGCTGTGCTTTCTAAAAAAACGACCAGCACCAAAAATTTTGCTATTGCCCTTTTCTGAATATTCACAATTTTTTTAAACTCTAGACACCATTAAGTGTATGCTGTCCTCTGCTCCACTTTCTTTTCTACATACTGCCTGAACTTTCTCGAATTTACAAGCAACTTTGTTATCGTCTTCTTCAGGTATCTTCTGTGAATTTCCTCTGGGCTTCTAATTTGTTGGTGGTTGATTTGGTTTTTGGTGTGTTTTATCATTACTGTGCAGATCTTAGATCCTACAAAGATATCTCCTAAGAAGCTTTGCACCAAACGTTGATGATGATCATTTTTGACTGGTGTGAAAAATGACTGGAATTAAAGATGAGTGGATAAGAGACTAGACATTCATATACTATCAATTTTTAAAAGTGTAATCACTCAAAAATCATTGCGAATACCAGACAGTATCAAGATTGATGTTTTATCCTCCCTTTTGATCCCAAATATGAAAGTGTGAATTAAGTGTGCAGAGCAGACATAATTGAAAAAATTCTAAATCTACATTTGATAGCAAGTGGAAGCTAGCACCCCCTCCTGTCAGTTACACTCAGTGTCCAAGAAGTATTCTTGCACAGGGTTAATAGATGTCAAAAATATCTCAGAGACTATAAAGAATAAAATAATGACTTTGCCAGCAAAACAAAAAATGAGAATTTGAAAAACAGAAATTACTTTGGATTGACTAGATATTAGGTTCACAAAATACTCATTAACTAGCTTTTCTCAAAGCCAATACCAATACAAAGAAAAATAAGTTAAAAGAAGCAATTCTTTATTTAACCACAGTATTTGAAAAAAGGGATCCTGGGATATCATTTTTGCCATAAATGTCGCCTACAGAGTAGTACAGAGGCAAGCATTTAAAGGTGGTTAGCATATATAATATCTTCCTAAATGTACTTGAACTGCTGGGTCCAGATTGGGTATTTATGTCCCTGTGTGTAGCAGGAGACTTTTCTATGTCTCGTCTGGTCCTGCTGGACTGGTTTCTCCCCCACCTGCTGTCCCTGTAGCCACTTATAAAATAATCATTCAGAGTCTTACTATTAACTGTAAACTGTTTTGCCTATTAGTTCAGACTTCTTTTTAGCTAGCTCTACATATAAATTAACCCAATTCTAATAATCTTTTTATTGTTCTTTGACCTGTGGCTTATCCGTAATGCTCTGTCATCTTACTCGTTAGGTGGTTGCTGGTGTCTACCAGACTTTACCTTCTTTTCCCCCTGTATCTTGGTTTGAATTTCCCATGTGGCTCTATTCTGACAGGCTGTTAGCCAAATCAGCTTTATTAACCAACAGTATTAAACATATCCAAACATACAGATGATCACTTATGCAGTGTGTATTTCTCTAATAAATGTGCCTAAGAGCACCAATTGACAGAATTTTCATTTTGAAATTGTTTAAAAGTTTAAGATCATTTACATCTGGGAGACAACCAAGATCAATAGCAGTAGCCCGTAATGTTCTGAGTCTCTTAGACAACTTTGGGCAACATTACAAAAGAGGAATTTTCACGCCGGGTGTCAGGGTTTTATTAAATGCTATTTGTCTTTTGGGGGTGAGCGCTTTCAGCATAGATGGAAATTTTTCATTTAAGGTAAATATACATATTTGGAAACAGACTTTTGTATATTATAGGATTTTTTTGGATAAATTATTAAAGGTATGATCTATTATGAGTTTTTTTTACATATCCTGACTCTTACTTTATCCTCCTCTCCTGTGTTTTTCCTTTGCTCTTTATTTTTAATAAAAATAGGTGACAATGACCACTTTCTAGCTTGTTATCATTTACTAAACAATGTGTTTGAAGAAACAGTTGGCAACATAGTTCACATTTGTCTCCAGGATGACAAGCAGTTGTCATCCAATAATCCAAGATGAGTCTAAAAGAGTACATGATGGTCTTTCAGAAGTCCCATGTTTAATTCCAGCAACCATGTAAGAGAGGCTCAACTAATATAGAGCTCAACGGCTACTAACTACAACTTCAGGGATTATGGCTCCTTGTTCTCAATATACAAGGATCCACAGGGATCTAAATGCATGTGGCATTCACGTCTCACACACACACACACACACACACACACACACACACACACACACACACATATTTAAAAAATATGAATGCATGATAGTAAGAAATAAGTCTCCAAATGGGGCATAAAATGAAACAAGTTTAGATTTAGAAGGTAGAGGGAGGACAATAAAAAGAAAGTTGGAGACTAGCCTAAACCCCATGCAATCATGGTTGATTCTCCTGAAACATTTTTGCTTCTTAACATGCCATCATCCTATTTATTTCTGTCTCGACCTGCTTAGATTTGTGTTTTCTTACTTTGCACATAATTGCAAAGGAAGGTAATTTGTTTTTACTATTCTCATTGCTTTTTAGTTATCTGTAATTCTCTTTGTTTGTAGTTTTGCAAAACTCCACTTAGCTAATACTTTATGCTACCCATAAAACTAGGAGAAATGATTTGTAATTAAAGACTTAAATATTTTAACAGGCTACTCCAAATGGCTTCTTAATAAGCGATATTGCAGTAGGATCTTTACATTGTCGACATCTCATTTTTCATTTGTTTAATAAATCAGCAAGTATTACTTTATATTATATTGTTAAAGGAGACAGTATAACTATTCAAATTGGATATTACAATCCTGGGATGGATTAAATGTTATTTTAAAATTAGCATTATTGCATATTTTTGTAGAACTTAATACAAAATTTGCTTTCAGCTTCTGAGTTATTTTAATAATAAAAATCCTATTTAATTGCAAAATACAAGTTATTTTAAACTTTTCTCCAGAGAAAATAAACCTTGACTGCTAAACTGGTATTGCTATTATATAAATTTTGCTGAGGAAAGACAATAACCCAAGTCTTTCTCATACACCCTGATCACCCAGAAAAATCATGCTCTGGACACCACCACTAAAAATCATCTGACAGCTTAGACCCAGCCCACAAGAAATTCATCATTTTATGATATGGCTTTTTCTCAGTAAATTAAGGGTAATGATTATGTTGCACAGGGTGCATTAGAACTTATTTAAGGGATTAACACCAAGGAATAAAGTCAATGCACAATGCATACTGAATAGTTCAAAATTTATTTGACAAATTGGAGTTACTAGGGATTGTGAGTCTTCTAACATGCGTGCTGGAACGAACTTGTGGCTTCTGAGAAAGTATCAAACACTCATAACTTCTGAGCTATCTCTCCAGTCCTGTCTCCCCATCACATATTTCACATATTTTGTGTCTATTTGTCACTATACACATTTGAAAGGATCAATATCGCAAGCATATTTTATATTACATTTGTGCTGCATGGGTTTTCCCAAAAGTACTGAGGGCTAACTAAATCAAAATTATGTTTTAACCATTTTCAAGATGTCTGGCAGGCTAGTTAACAAATATTTGATGTGTAAAATGAGGCCCAAGACAGTACAAGACAGGGCTGGAAGGTTATCATTGGTCACTATGAGCTGCATAACAATGCTTAACCAGGAAAAGTTACTTAATAAGCTCTCTCTCTCTCTCTCTCTCTCTCTCTCTCTCTCTCTCTCTCTCTGTATGTGGATCATGTGTGGGATATATTTGTATATGTGGGTTTTACATTATGTGTGCAGGTGCCTTTGCTCATATGTGTTTCCATGTGTAGAGGTCAGGTTTGACACTAGGTTTTCTCCTTGACCATCACCATCTCCTTGTATATTCACCAACATGTTCAGTGAGGCAAGGTCTCTCTCTTGAACAGCAGCTTGCTGGTTTGGCTAGTGTAGCTAACAAGCTTTCTTTGTGGACTCCTTAGCTCCACATTCATTGTTCAGGAATCCAAATTCATTCTTACATCTTGTACGTGACTTATGATTTACCCAAGGAAAATTCTTCCCAGGTCCTATATAACTCTACTTTAGCTCACATTGCTTTCTCAGTGCAAATTTACTCATGTGGCTTCAACGTGGCTTGTTCTGTTTCTTTAAGGATGTAGTATCAGCCTGTCATAATAGGGAGCTCCTTTAATCCCAAACCAAGGAGGCAGAACCAAACACATCTCTGTGAGTTCAAAGTCATGCGATTTACTTAATAAACTCTACATAGTCATGGTTACAGAAGGAAATACTGTCACAAACAAACATAAAAAAAATAAAAATTAGAAAAAGAGAAAGGAGCCAGTATTCTAATGATTTTCACGTTTGCTACATTTTGTTATTGGTCTCTTTTGAAAGTGCTATCAGTAACATTTCTATGAGAATGTTACACTCAGTCAGTTGTTACCTCTTTTTTCTTAAGCCTTCTTGTCTTATGTTGGTTTCTCATTCTATAACCCCTGGTTTGGTACTCAATATGTACTTCTACCTGGCCTCAAACTACAACAGTCATTCCTTGCCAGTCTCCTGAGTCCTAAATTAGTCAAGGGCTTTTTCCTAGTCCACTTTTGATAAATTATTTTTGTCAAAAGAAGTTTGTCTCAAAAGTATTAATATATTCAAAGTTAGAACAGATTTATTATTAATTTAATTAATATTATCATTAATATTAAAAGTCTCTATTTGGATAAAAAATATACATTATTACTGTCAATTTATGAAAGATACCACATGGAGTCTGAAATGTTTCCCTTACACAAGTTAGTCAGCCATTCTACTAGAGCCTTCCCTTCATTATCCCATGCAGAGGGAAATATTCATAATTGCCAGATAATGCATATCCAATCATGTATAAAGTGACTCTTTCATGTGTTGCTGTTACCACTAGTTGTTATATGTGTTTGGCGTTCTCTGGATTTTAGTATCAGTATTCCTTGAGTAATCTTAAAAATGTTTGTGTTGAGTACAGCAGTATGCTAATTACTTGGTCTTTCCATTCTTTAATCTTACTTTCTTTTTCCTTTATTTATTTTTGTTTTCTTTTGAAACAGGTCTTTCTATTTATTGAAATGTGCATGTTTGACTCAAATGTGCAATCCACCTGACTAAGCCTTCCAGCTCTGGAGTTACTGATGACTGATGCCAGCTCTAACCTTTCTTTGGGTATTTTGTTTGACTCCCATTATATCCACCAAGTTTTTGATTGATTTTCATCACCTCCATTGCACACACAAACACTCCAACTGCCTTCTTTCATCCTGGACTTACTAAATCCAGGATGAGCCATATTCCAAACTATAATATAGATGGCCAGGCATATTCATGGCTATACACTTAAAATTTAACACTGAATAGTGATATGATACACTAAATGACAGGTAATAAATTTCACAGCTAAGATTAACATTCATCTGTATAATATCTTATGTCATGATCAGATGAGTATACCTCCAAGGATTATTTGAAAATTAACTGTAATGAAATCAGAAAGTTTGACATTAAAGTTATAAGATCATAAGGGCTTTATATTCATCAGTTATCTTATTATCTGAAAAACACTTTATGAAAGCAGCTGTAGTAATTACATTTCTATTGCTGATAAAGTATCATAACCAAAAGTAGCTTAGCCTATGAAACTGTTTATTTGTGTTTTCAGTTCCAGAGGGATAAAAACCTATCATGTCAGGGAGTCATGGCAGAAAGATGCACACATGGATGAACAGAAAGCTAAGAGATTACATTATTAACTACAAACAAAAGGAAGAGAGAAAAATACATGAAAGTAGGTACAGCTGTAAGCTCTCAAAATCAAGCCCATGTGGCATTTCTTTTCTCCCATCGAGATTGTACTTCTCCAAAACATCCCCAGAATGGACACACAACTGGGATTCATCAACTTCAAGATACAGCTATACTGTTTTTTAACATATACCAAGAGAATACTTCATCATGCTACAGAGACAACTGTTCAACCAATTTCATTGCTGCTCTTTTTATTATAGTCATAAGCTGGAAACAATCTAGGTGTCCATCAATGGATAAAGAAAAAAATGTGGTAAATTTGTACAATGTAATATTACTTTGCTATTTAAAAAATAAAATTAAAGATAAATGGATGGCAATAGGAGAAATCATGAGTGTGGAAACAAAGATCAAGAAAAAAACATGGTATATATTCACTTATATCAACTATTAACATATGATGTTAATGGTTAAACCATTGATGAACAAGCTGCAATCCATGTAAAAAATGTTTAGACAAGCATGAAAAGGTAAAAGGGGGAAAGGGAAGGTATGGGTTTCTCTAGGAAGGAGAAGAGTGTTGGCCCCACTTTTCTGTGTATACCCAGACCTCGGAACAGGCACACGCTTTCACGAACCAATCCCACGAGAATGAATTAATATCCTAAGGGTTAAAGCACACAGACAGCAAGAGACCTGCTCATTCACCAAAGAGTAAATGGCAACTTTATTAAACTCAAGTCGGGTATATATACTAGTGGGCAAGGGGGCAAAAGGGCAAAGCCCCCTCCCATCAGGAGCAGTGGAAGAGGATGACAGGAACCCAGCACCCAAGGCCAGAAGCAGCTGCAGGAGGCAGGCGTGGCAGACATATAGGGCCCTAGGCTGGAACCTTGTTTACAGGTGGAATTACCATAACAAAAGAGGGCCAAGTTCTTTCTAAGCTAAACCCTCAGGCCAGTGCAAGTGCAGAAAAGCCAGGGAGCCAGAGGTCAAACGGCCCTGCAAATTGCCACGAACAAAAGTGGGAGAAACCTGGGTACCTAGAGAAGAGTATTATGAATGTATCATGGGGGCATCAAACCAGAGGATCATGTGAGTAGGGAGGAAAAAGGGGCACAAAGAAGGTAATATAGGGGATGGACAAAAGCTAAGATCCATTTAAGGTGCTCGTAGAAACCTAACAGAGTAGAAGTTTCCTAAACATATGCATACCTTGTCATTGCTAGGTCCTACAGGTCCTTTATTGAAGAGGAGGCAGAAGGATGGAAATGGTTAACAAACAAAAAATAAGGCCTGCAAAATACAGTTAAAATACACATATGAACTCACCAAGACTGTGCTAGCATGCATACAGCCTGGTACATGTTTGCACCAGATAAAGCGTTACAGTTTTGAGACGGAATGAACACATGAACCCCATGCCTAACCTAATATCTATCTTCAATTGATCACCATTGAGAAATGAAATATTAATTTTACCCAACGGAGTCTTACTAGGGAAACAAACCACTCTTAGGAGCAGGCACATGCCCAAAAGTAATAGACCAAGTCAAACCAAACTCAATGGCATGTTTGGAGGTGTTTTGTCTCATAATGTTCAGGATGTTGCATCAGGGCACTTTTTATATCAAACTTACAGTTCCTTTGTGGTGCAGGAGAATTGTCTGTATTCTGTCAATCAAGTTTTAAGTAAACACTGATTGGCCAGGCAGGAAGTATAGGTGGGAAAACCAGATAGGAAGTAGAAATGATACAATGAGAACAGAAGAATTCTGAGAGGGAGGAAGTTGATTCCTCCCACTCCTGCCCAGATCACCAAAGCAGCAGGATGTGATCTGCCCCATTGAAAAAGGTACTGAGCCACATGGCTAACATAGATCAGAATAATGGGTTAATATAAGAGCTAATAAGTAACCTGACATAATGGGCCAATCAGCTTTATAACTTACAGAGATCTCTGTGTGATTTTCTTCGGGGCTTGCTGGTTGTGGGGTACTAGGTGGGACAGAAATCCCCAACAAGCAGGCCCCGATTATGTTACACCTTTACATATTCATTACAGCTCTAGGTTTGTGTTTTTATGGGAATCCTGTGTGTGCAAATATGTATAACTCTGTATCTATATGTGCTTGCAATACTTTTTCTTTTGCACTTTTTCTTATTTGTCTTCTTTGTCCTATTCTGATCTGTTTGTTTTTGTTTTATATTGTCATATTTTACTGTAATTATTTTCTTATTAGTCCTTAGATGCTTGTTTGTTTTTTAAAGAAAGATGGAAAGTGTGAGAGGGGTGCAGGGAGAAAGTAGACGGGATTTGGGGGAGACATCACAATCAGAATATATTGTACAGCAAAATCTATTTTCAATGTAAAGAAAAAACAAGAAAGACAGGAAAGGAATCAAGTGTTAAAACAGCAGAGCCTGTAAGAAAACCACCAGAGCAACTTAAGGAAGAAAAGGCTCGGTTTTGGTCCGTGGTTTCAGCGTTTAGTTCACAATGGTGGGGTAGACATAATGGCACGAGTTTGTGGCATCTGGTCACACTGTCTGCAGTCAGGAAACAGAAGTAGAGATGGATTTTGTTGTTATCCAACTTCTCCTTTTTATTAAATCCAAGGTCCTAGACCAGGAAATGGAGTTACCCACTGTCAAGATGGGACTTTCCACCTTAATTTACCTAATTGGATAAACTCTTACAGGTTCGCAGGCATTTGTTTTCTAGGTTATTTCAGATCCTGTGAAGATGAAAATCAGTATTACCCAATTGTGGGTGCCCACAGATGTGAGTTCTGTTTCACCTTGATTAAAGGCGAGAGAGTTTAACCTTATTTTTACTCTGTCAAAGTTTTTAATAACAGGTATGGCTACAAACAAGATATCCTGACCTAGGGTGTGGTTATTTGATTTTTTGTACATTAAAATGGACCATAGAGGTGAATCCACTCCACTTTGACCAAAGGTCAGGGATTCAAACCTATTCCTGCTCCTTCATTTAGAACAGGAAATTTGACACAGGGAGTGACTGCCTACAGGATACTTGTTCTAGAGTGTTTTTGCTGCACATCCTGCCCCAAACATCAGAATGTTTAATTCAGGAAATAGTAACTTGATGTCTCAAGTATTGAAGCAGGTACCTGTTCTATTTGACCTTTCTGTCATGTTAAAGCAGTCTTTTGCCTTCTTCTGCTCCTTTTGGTATTGGGGTATATAAGCATATAGAAAATAAATGCGGGTGGATTCAGTATTCAGTATTCACTGAGTTGCCCTCCTATGTTTCTGTATTTCTTTTATATCTCTGTCTGTTCTGCCTAACAATTCTAATCCATGCACCTTTACCCTAGAACATATGAACTCATCATGGCTATACCATGACAGATGCCACCCCAACCTGTGCTTACAACACCCATCACAAGTTCATTCTTTACTAATAGACTAACGCTATTCTGGTAGTGAGTTAATCTCTTTTATTTTTATCCCTTCTGCCATGTGATTCTTTTCATCATGTTGTCTTGCAACAAAGTGGTCCTTGGCAGATATTACACAATTTGGGCTTCCCAGCAAACACATTATAATTGTATTCATTTTTATTTACACAGTTTATGACATTATGTGCTAGCAATATTGTTGGAATCCATGAGACTATGTACAGTAAATGCACAGCTGACAGACCAAGAAGCAGATCCACAGGAAGTTTATATATACACGCCTACATGGGATAACCCATTTTGCAGAGCTACAGTTAACACTTGACTTTCTTAAAAGTCACTGTCATATCTGTAAAAACCATGATTCTCCCTTCAAAATGGAATTCATTCCCCAAACACCTCAGCTGTGTAATTTCTGCACATGTAGCAGAATGACCTTTTCCTTCCCCCACACCATGAGGCCTTAGAGCAATAACATTCACTCTTTGCTTTAATGGTCAAATTTACATAGAATCAATCCTACAAAATTATCTGCTAACAGATCACACAGAAATGTCAAAATACAACAGGCACTGTGTAGGAATGTAGCATGTCTCACCTTTGCTAACAAACAAATCTGGGTGTTCCTAAAAAATGGTTATCACAAGAAAGATTGGATGAGGAGAATGGGTAAAGCCCAAGTTCAGGGATGTTTAGTAACTTTATCTAATGGTTTGGAAAGATAGATATTTTCCTTTGAATGTTGGCTCTTTCCTGGGTGGTGCCACCTGTTCGGGAGTGCAGCTTTATTAGGTTTTCCCTTCCCTTTTTGTGATTTTGATATGCACATTATCATGGTCTTGGTCTATGGAATTTTCCAACTTTTAGTTGTAAAAACTAAAAACCTCATGGAGACCACTCCATCATTCTTCCCTCTTATTCTTCTTCACTTCACTTTTTCCCCTCTCCCCAAAAATAAAAACTATGTAGCAGTAATGTACTTAAGTTAATTTTTTATCAATAGATCTTTGCCAGCAATAGGCATTCTATTCTGAACCCTGAGGGGGTACTGAGGCTGGTACCCAAGGCCTCCAATACAATATAAAACTGATCAACATGTTACATGACAAACTTTCACATTTTTCTTTATCTTTTTTTTTTTTTTTTTTTTTTGGTTTTTTTTTTTTTTTTTTTTTTTTTGGTTTTTCGAGACAGGGTTTCTCTGCAGTTTTGGAGCCTATCCTGAAACTAGCTCTTGTAGACCAGGTGACCAGGCTGGCCTCAAACTCACAGGGATTCACCGGCCTCTGCCTCCTGAGTGCTGGGATTCAAGGTGTGCACCACCACTGATCAGCTTTTTTTCTTTTTCTTAATTGAAGAAAGGTTTTATTGAAAGTGAGTAAGCACACAACACACACATAGATACACATACACACACACAAGCAGGCACATATAAAAATGACACTCTACAAGCAGAAAAGGGGACTCAAATAGCTGAAAAATGCATGTTCTTCTCGAGGCCTGGGGTTTTTAATGTATTTGAAGAGTTTTTCTTTATTAATTTAGAGTTTGTGGATTTAATGAAAGACTGACTGCTGTGTGTGTGTGTGTGTGTGTGTGTGTGTGTGTGCGTGTGTGTGTGCGCGTGTGTGTGTGTGTGCCTGTCTGTCTCTTTGTCTGTATCCCTCTGTGTGTCCCTCTGTGTGTGACTGTGTTTTTTTGTGTATATCTGTGTGTATCTGTGGTATGTGTGAATGTGCATATGTCTATGTGTCTGTGAGTGTGTTTGTGTGTGAGTCTGTGTGTCTCTGTGTGTATAGAAAATTTATAGGACAGATCCTTACTAGAAACCTCCCCTGCTGCACATATGATAATATTACATATGCTCTAGAATAGTTAAGTCAAGAGAACAGATATTTATTTTTTTTAATTCAGCCTAAACACTTCCTACATCCTCTACGTGGATGTACTTGGATGGCAATCTTAGTTTCGATTTTAGTCCACAGATTTACAGTATGTCTTTGCTGGCTAGCAAACTATTCTAGTTCCCCATATAAGCATTCCCTTAGTGGTAATGAGATTAAAGATCAAGTCAGATAGACTCAATTCACAAGCTAATAATCCTAGTTAATAAAATGTCAAGATAAATGTTCATAATAAAATGAAACCTAAGTCAATGAATTCGATATAATTTAATTAGTTGTGTGGTTAATACCAAAATCCCACATGTCTTCTCTTGTTTAATATCTATGTTGATAATGTTGTACTGGGAACTACCGTGGCTTTAATAAATAACTGATTAAAGAAAATGATTGAAACTTTATAATTTCCATGAAAACTAGAAGCAAACGCGAGTAAGTTAAGTATATCTCAGTTCTAACTTATTTATATTTAGCTAAAATTGCTTAAAAACCTAAAAGCAAAGCATTCCTTTACTGACTCAAAGTTAAAAAGAAACTCTAGGAAATACCAAAATAAATGCTCCAAGTCACTGAAGGACCTGAACCCTTATCAGCTTTTAATGATACTTATCAACTGTATTTTAAAAACTTGATGTTAATTTTTAAACTTTAGAAAGTGCATATGCTTACATAAAATTCTGCTTATTTAAAAGTTCCTTTTGGTGATTTCCTCTGTTCTTTCTTTGGGCTAGAGTCTCAACTACCAAGTTGTATCATCATTCAATATATTCTCAAATGCGTTACTTGTTATACAATAAAAAAATGTCATTTTTCCCAGTATTACATTTCTTATCAATACTTTCAAGACTTAGCTGAAGAATGCCTGTCTTTATTGCTTTATGGTACCTGTGAGTACTCAGTCGTCTATGAATTGTGACTATCAGATGTCTGACAGTGCATTACAGGGATAAGCTCTTTTACTGACACCCCTGTAGCTACACCACTTATCCTGATATTGACTAGTTGTCTGCCACTAAATCATTCAACTTATTTGCTTTGTCCAGTAGGATGTCAGCAGACTTGACCCAAAGTCTTGAAAACACTTTCAATGATTTGGCTTTCTACTGGTTTCTTTAGTGTAGTCATTATTTGAATAGCTTGAAGTTAGCCTGGGAAGTTAGCTGAGTTAGGCTCCTGAAAATCAAATGATGTCAGGCAAAGTTTGAGACCTATGTAAGATCATAGGCAAGTTCCTCAAAGTTTCTTACCAGTTACTAGATGACAGACAATACCTCAGGAAGCAAGAGGCATGGAATTATGTGAAAATATAAAGAGCTGTTCATCTAGGCAAATATGTTCAAGTGGTTAGCAATGACAGATAACTGAACAATTTGTGTGGTTATTTAGTAAAGTATATTTGTGTTAAATATCTGGATTGCCGGAATAAGTCCATAAATAAAAGTCTAGCAAGGTTCCTTTACTGAACTATAAATTTGAACTGCCATAGCACTTTCAAGTATGGTGAGGGGTTGTGCATAACAAAACAGAGAGATCCAAATAAATTACTAAGATTCAGATCTCCCTCTACCAGGCAAGATAGTGTGAATGGAATCAACCAGCTTATCATTGAGTAATGATATATTGACAAACTTATTCTTATGAAGCAATGACAGCCTCACAGCTGACATTGACCTCAAACTAAGAATAAAAAAATGCCTTAGAATATGCATATATTCTTTAAGTATAAGACTTTTAAATTATTTTAATTTTAATAAAAGAAATAATGAAAATTTGACTCTTTCTGCTTGACAGCACTTTAACCTGAGCCTGTGTACTCTACAAATACTAAACGGTATTGACAGCTTTTTCTTTCTGTTTTTAGCCTAAGTTGAAAATAGATATTTAATGATTCTTCCACAGATTGTATGTCCTGTGGCCAAATGCAAATATGGCATTAGATTTTCTATAAAAGGCTTTAGCTGCACCTGGAAAAACTCTATTTTATCTAAATTACATCATGATTTTAGTTATAGAAAGAGGGCAAAGTGCAGGAGCCCTGTTTCAAATCCCGATGAAGTCAGCTATGGACTGCATGACCTTGAACAATTAACTTCATTTCTGTTTGACTCTATTTGCTCATCAGTGATAGAAGAAATCAGAAAACAATAATCTTTCATCCCAGTGAGTGCAGAGAATAGACTAGAGATTGCAGACTAGGAGAGGCAGACATCTCCCATTCAAATTTCTGCTTAGTCATTTGCAATACACCTTGGGCTGTCAAATCGCTGAACTTTTTCTTCCTCACTTGTAAAGTGATGCTAATACAAATTTTAAAGAGCAATTGAATGGATTAAATGGAATTAAAACACTCTTATCCTGAATGTCAAAAGCTTGTAGTGGGAGATTCTCAATGAATGCTGTATTCACTCTCTTATCTGTTATGTCCTGAATATTTTAAGACATAAGATAAAGATGCATTCAGTGTATTCAACACATTCGTGAGGACAAAATACCCTAGATATACAGTTAGAGGTAGCTCTGAGAAAAAGTCAAATGGGTTTCTTAAGTAAACATCAAACGTAGATAAATTTTATCCACTGACGGGCGGGGGGGGGGGGGGGGTGGAGGTGGGGCGGGGGCAGAGTGAGAGGCCTGCATATGTTCCTGACAGCTCAGGTAACATTTAGCACAGGATGCTTTGAAAAGAAACATAAGCCTTCTAGGAGTAAATATTTTCCCAAAAGTAATAAGGAGCAGAGTTAAAGGAAACGTACAGAGCATGCTTTTTGAGAAGAAATATTTCTTGAAAGCACATTGTGGCTACTGCTTTTGCAAATCCCAGATGGACATCAAAAATCAAATATCTAAGAGATAAAATATTCTGAGAGGTCTAAAATGTAAGCTCTTGAGAAATAATTATAATGACTCATTTACTGAGGGTATTTATTATTTATTGACTGTCTGTCCTTCTTGCATATTCAGTATAAAGTTCAATTCCTGGAAATATGCTCACCTTCCTGGACCCAGAGGGAGGTGGGAGGAACTTGGATTCCCCACAGGACAGGAAAGCCTGACTGTTCTTGGGAATGGTGAGGGAGGAGGAGAGGGAGTGGGGGGAGAGGGAGGGTATTGGGAGGAGGGGAGGAAGTGGAAAGAGTGTTTTCGGATACTTGAATAAACAAACAAACAAACAAAAAAGAAATAATACATTAGGGGAAAAAATAACTAATAAAATCTGAACTTAAAAAAAAAGAAATATTTCTTCTCAAGATTTTTTTAAACTCCCACCTGAATACCAAAATAACCTACCCATTGTTAGTTCTTCATGTCCAATTTGAATTAGATAATTATTCATAATGAAACTGTTCCATTGGGCATTCCTTGTTTACATGTGAAAACAACTCTAATAACAAGCATACTGAAGCCAGACATGGTGGTTACACCTAGAACCCCAGCACTCTGGGAGTAGGCTGGCTGCTGAGGCAGTAGTAGCACTGTGAGTTCAAGAAAAGCCTGAGCTATCTATATAGTGAGGCATATTTATAAATATCAACAAAAATGATATTAAAAATAAATGAATTGCAGAGTTGGAACAATAATTGAAAAACTCCCGAGGGCGTCTTCCTTCGGGAGAGACCCCGTGCCCAAAGATCAGTCGAAAACACGCAGCCGGATGCAAACAGCAAGAGGTTTATTGGATACGCAGGTACCTGGGGCGACAAAGTCTCTCGGAGGACTTGCGCGCCTGCCGGTTGGGGGTGAGGGGTTCTTATAGGAGAGCAAAAAGCGAGGTTTACAGAAGCAAGATGCAGGGTGGTAAATTCTTAACCTAAATAACAATGAGGGGACTACTCAGCGGTTTACTGTTCCTCTTATCCTGTCCCCCTTTCCTGGCTGGCGACCAGATGTCTGATTGCACAGCCCCTAACTCGTGACGAGCCACGCTTTATACGTGACTCAGGCCTCGCAATCCTCTCTTTCTTTGTTTCTATGGCCAGTCCATAAATCCCCTGTCTTGCAGCCAGATAAGGCTGTCCTTGCTTTAACCTCAGGTATCTTTGCTCAGCATTCCGGAGGCCCTGAGCTTGTTATTTGTTCAGCATTCCGGAGGCCCTGAGCTTGTTATTTGTTCAGCATTCTGGAGGCCCTGAGCTTGTTATTTGTTCAGCATTCCAGAGGTCCTGAACTGCGCTTGTTTTCTGTGAACTTTTGCAAAACGGTATAACTGTGGTTAAAACGAGTTGGGGTCCTTCATAATAAAACATTGCTGTAATCAATGACCCAGACAATTAAAGATTTATCAGAAATTAGTGTATGCTGTTCTCATATATGAAGCCAACTCTCTCACTGTCCTTTCATTTTTTAAACATTTAGGAAATTAAAAACACAAAATAGTTTTATGATTAGTTTCAGTAAAAACAAAATCAATTTGTCTGAAAAAAAATCCTCAATTTTCTGCTTGTATCGAGAATAGAAAAATTTTACCTAAGCTTTGTATTTATGGTTATGTTTATAACTGCAGAAAGAAATATTGCATTGATTGCATGTCTGAAACTCATAGTTTGATCTTCTAAAAAATTAAATAACAAACTCCCTTCCTTGAAAAACTTGTCTTACTGTTATAAGACAAGGAAATGAGTGATTTAACACCTTGCCCACAGTACAAACTCTTCACTATGCTCCCGTCCACCTCTGCTGTAATCAAATGTTGTAAATACAAACTTACAGATTAATACAGTGCAGAGCTGGAAGCTATCTAGTGCAGACACGGATTGGAAATCAGTGTCCTAGGACAGGAGGGTTAAATAGGGAATCCCAGCTGCCTCACCTCTTGGGGCCATGTGTAAGGAGGGCTACTGTGATGGACAGTAGAAAACCTGAGCCTGTGTCAAAAACACAAACCCAAAAGGAAGGAAGGAAGAGTCACTACACACTTAAGGGCCCAAAGGGACTAATTTTTAGCATGTGCTTAACAATGAAGGAGGAACATGAACATATGTGGTCTCATGCTTTTTGTGCACAATTAACCTATCCTTAAGTTGTTCAGCAGTTATGTAAGGAAGAAATGAGTATCCCAAAAGAATGGGGATTTAAGAGAGACATATTCCTTAGATCTTCCTCTGTTTGCTTTTCTGTTTCATCTCTACTCGCGTAATGCTGACTAGTCACCCACCCTGCTGAATTCCTTCCTTCTGAACGTACCTGCAAATCATTTTATGGTAGCTATTCTGCACTAAACTAAAGTTTACTTTTCTATTTTGTTACTTGTTTTTAGCTCAAAAATGACAGTAAAACAAACAAACCTTTTAAAAGTTACACATAGACTACAAAACCAGCAAGTAGGTGTGATATATTTTGAGGGGTGATATATAAGTTTAAATGCCACATGGTGTATAACACATGTTTCTTGTCTCCAATTCTATATTAAATTTATTAATATTTAATTATTATATAGGCATATAATATTTAATTACATAATATTTAATTAATATACAAATATATTAAATATGAATGTTTTTCATATATTTTATATGAAATATAAATATAAATATAACTTATACAATTTCAAAATATTAAAAAGGCCATATAAAAAGAGAGGAAGACTGTCACGAGAATACTCTTAGCAATCTCAGGACCTCGAAGCTGAAATGCTTTGCTGCCAAAGGAAAGAGGGTAGAGTCAGGTAGGTCTTTTCTTCTCCCCTTTACATTACAATTTCAAAGATGCCTTCCAAGCAGAGGACATGCTATAATTTCATTTTAATGTCTCCAATTGAGTGGTGCCATTTAGTTCAGCTTTTAATGTGGCCTTAAATTGCTGTTTTATTGCCCTTGTTGGCATTCTGGAAGCATGAAATTAGTGAATCACATTTAAAAAGCAAGCAAAACAACAAAAGCCTCCACCGAGTTGAACAATGCTTGCACAAACTATGCGCATAATATAATATTCTTACTTTAAAACATTGAGCCTGTATTTGTTTGACGGTTTCCTTGTTTTCATAGCCAGTTAATTAATTTTGTCAATAGCCGTGCGACCCACTACACTACAAATGCATGTACTTACGGTGACCTTGAAGGAAGCTTTGAAAGAGGATAGTTTCGCAACACTACCGCTTCTTAATGGGAAAGAAGATTCCACTTGACTCCACTCAATGAAAACATTCTGTTATTCTTTTCCATTTGCAAAAAAGTTTCTTGCCAGTACTTTCACTGTTTCATCTATTGTACTCCTTCTCTCTGTTAAGAGAGTGATAGTTATATTTCATATGAAAGTAATTATGTAGTAACCGTGTGGAAACTATTTCGATCGAGACATCTTTATTCAGGCTGGTAGCTCAAAGCACAGAAGAACATGTATTTTTTTTTTAAATCAAGCTAGCAGTAGTACATAGCATAAATTAATGTGTCTACTCTTATTAAATATAAAAACCCACATCAAATATTCAGTTCAGTGGATTACCATAAGACAGGCTTTTTACATCACATCTCTTTATTTGGAGTTCTGATATCCATTTCGAATTTCTAGCAGTGCCCTAATTTTACAATCTGAAATTATCTATTCCTTTGTTTCTGCCTAGTTGGGTTGTAATCAGAGGTTTTCTCTCCACCAACTTAAATTGGGCTCATCTAATTATCCTGTCACTCATTGTGAACCATAAGCAAAAGAGTGAAAGGCCTGAAAATTGTTAAAGTTTTACTACAAGTGACATGGGCAATCTTATCATGTAAGGGTCGCTTGACTCTGCACCCTGTAATTCACTAGACTGTGTTATTTGACAGGTTGTTTAATGATGCAGGCTTAGTATCTCATTTATAAGTGGGGAAAATAATAGAATCAAAATCCTAATGATGGCATTTAAATCACTAATGTATCTGATATATAGTAGTTCACAGTTATTGTTGATTAGGCCATTCTTTCAATTGCACAAGGAGCCAATTCCATGCTAGTATTCTGTGGTACCAGTTTTTATGTCTCCAGATCCCAGGTCTTCAAATATGCCATGGCATTCTATGTCACTAGCTGGTTCTCTATCTCCCAGCTGATGTTGAGAGTCACTTTTTCATTGCTTCTCTTTGTTTCCACCACCTGACAGTGCTTTGTAATATGTGTTCTAGAGATAATGTTAGCGTCTGGAAAATTTTTAATTCAAGAAAATTGATCTCGTTTATTCTCTGCAAATGAAAACATGGACACCAAGTATTAAAATTTGGAAAATATGCCTTTGGACAACTTCTCTGCAAAATGATTTCATTAATTATCAAACATGGCCAACATTATAGTGCATTTTTTCATTGTAGCCAGTAAATTTTGGGCCACAAGATATTTAATATAATTAGAAACTATCCAAGGAATAGTAATGTAATTAAGGTCATAATTAAAGCACTTTTTTATCTTTGAGGTAAGAAGTCCTAAAGCAAGAAACAGAAGCTTCAGTGAAAGTACACATCAGAGAAGAACAGATAAAGTCAAAAGAAATTAACTATAAAAGAAAATTGTAACATTAGTGAAATTTTTTAGAACATAAGGCTATGTATAACATTGATTCAATATAATTAGATAAATACACACATGTGGGATAATAAGTAGTAAGAAAGAAGTCATGAATTTGAAGGAGAGCAAAATGAAGTACATGGGATGGTTCAGATAGGGCAAAGGTAAAGAGAAAATTAGTTTTACAAATATAGAAAATAAGTTTGGTTCATATTTTATATTGAAGGTATGTATCCCCTCTAGATATGCTTCATATAATTTTATTTGTCAAATACAGGTTACATAGTAGATATATTATAACTAACTTTCTGGGGAAGCAAAAATATACAGATTAAAAAAATAGTTTGGAATTAAGTTTAGTATCATGATGGAACTTTCAGAATGTCTGGTATAGCTTTCTAGTGAAGATTGGATCAGATAATTCCAGGATTCAGGGCCACCCTACTAATTCAAAGAGGAGGTGATATTCTTCACCCTCACTTAAGCAGTTTATTTGGATGCTTGGCTAAATCAACAAAGAAATATTCCTTATATTTGTCACTTTATCTCTCTCTCTCACACACACACACACACACAAGCTTCACAGGTATCTAAGCATTCTTATGATGGTTTGGGTCAGAAAATACATGAAGAGGAGTCAATGTGAAGAATAACAAAAGAAGCAGCTTGTTGAAGCTTTGGAGTTAAATGTAGAGGACCTGGGTTCTAAACTTGGGAATCCTGAATCCTCTGCTCAGCAATATATGTGCAGATGAGGACACACGCAGGCTCTGTGATTTCTGCCTCAGTCTCTGTGAGCCTAGCTTATGAGCCCTGCTTGCTTATGTCTGTGGGTCATGTGCTCCTGGCCATTTTCATTTGGATGTCATTTTGAAATATACATTTTTTCAGCTATGTACAGGAACATAACAAATTTATAAGAAGAAACTGATAAAAATGTGAAAGGACAAAACCTTCATCCTAATTTTGCTGCTAAATGGAACTGATAATATGGAGAATGGTTTAAGAAACCTGTTGCAGCTACACCTTCTGAAAAGCATGGGCAATAACAAACTTACTTACAGTTCTTTATTTATGAGTGGAAGTCACCAGAATAAAGAAATGACAAGGTTGTCTACACTTTATTTCTGGACCAGCTAAAATACCAGCAGCATTGAAAGTGTGAAAATATAAAAAATTAAAATCATAAAGATGATAAATATGCTAGGCTCAAAAGAAAAACTTAGACCCTCCACCTATGGCACCACCCAGTGAGCAGACAGCAGTACCCTCCCTGCTCACCCCTCCCATTTCGTGCTCCATAGGTGACCATCAGAGCCGTAGACCCTACCTAAACCTGGAAAAAGAGGTGTGTGTCTGAGTTACCAGGAGAATAGGCCTGTTCTCTAGGCTCTAGTACCTTGGGCATATGTATGTCCCAACCCCATATACAACACCCACAGTGGTCAGGTAGTAGTATCCTTTCCACCCACTGCCACCATGCCCTGCTACATAGGCAAGCACCAGAGCCTTAGGAACCACCTGCAACTATTGGAGGAAGAAATTGGTAGATCTAAGTATAAGAATACATCCAACAACATAAAGAGCCATATGGCAGCACCATAAACTAGTGATTCTATAACATCAAGACATGAACATCCCAACACAGATGAAGAAAGATAAAAATGACCTTAAAATAACTTTATAAAAATGATAGAGGCCATGTAAAATTAAATTTAAAAAATGCCTTAAAAATGGAGGACCAGACTAGCAGTAAATTGAAAGAAATTAATAAGTCCTTTAAGGAAAGTGAAGAAAACAACAAAATTGAAATAGAAGCAATAAACAGAATACAAAGTGAGGGAATTCTGGAAATAGAAATTCTGGGTAAATGCACTTGAACTACAGATGCAAGCATAATGAACATAATGCAAGAAATGGAAGAGAGAATCTCAGGTGTTGAGGATATATAGAGGAACTAGATTCCTTAGTCAAAAAAAATGTTAAATCAAGTAAATTCTTAACACGGAACATCCAAGGAATCTGGAACACCAGGAAATGACCAAACCTAAGAATAATAGAAATAGAAGAAGGAGAAGAATTCAATGTCAAAGGCTCAAATAATTGTTTCAATAAAATCATAAACATAATTTCCCAATCTATAGAATGATATCCCTATGAAGGTGCAAGAACCTTCCAGAATACCAAATATATGAAGAAAATTCCCCTACCATATAATACTCAAAACACTAAATATACAGAATAAAGAAAGAATATTAAAAGAGGCAAACAAAAAAATGCTAAGTAGCATATAAAGGCAGACCAATCAGAATTATACCAAACTTTTCAATGGAAATTCTGAAATCAGAAGGTCCTGGAAAGTCATTTTGAAGACACTAAGAGACCACAGATGCCAGCCCAGACTGCTATACCCAGCAAATCTCTCAGTCATTGTAGTTGGAAAAAACAAGATATTCCATGACAAATCCAGGTTTAAATGATACCTATTTACAAATGTAGGCCTATAGAAAGTACTAGACGGAAAACTCTAACCCAAGGAAGTTAGCTGCATCCACAAAAATACATGTAATAGATAACCTTACAGCAACAAACCTCAAAGAAGAGAAAGATACAAACACTACTACTACAACCAACATACCTTAAATCATGTGAATTAACAGTCACTGGTCATTAATATCTCTTAATATCAATGGATTCAGTTTGCTTCTAAAAAGACACAGGCTAAAAGAATGGGTGAAAAAACAGGACCCATCCTTCTGCTACAAACAAGAAATACAACTCAACTTCAAATAAAAATATTACCTGAGAATAAAGTGTTGGGAAAAGATTTTCCGACCAAATGGAGCTAAGCAATAAGCTGGTATAACTATTCTAGTATGTAACAAAATGGACTTGAAACTGATGTGGGATTCCCCTCTTTATGCTATGAATATGTTTTATTACCATTGGTTATTAAATAAGTTGTTTTGGCCAATGTCTTAGAAGAGTAAAACTGTGTGAGAAATCCAAACAGAACTATAGAGAGAAAGTAAGTGGATTCAGGGAGACACCATGTAGCTGCTGAAGTAAAAAGATACCAGATGCCAGCCAGAAACTTACTGGTAGACCACAGCCTCATGGTGAAACAGAGATCAATAAAAATGAGTTAATTTAGATGTAAGTATTAGTTAATAAAAAGTCTGAGGTAATATGCCAAACAGTGTAACTAATATAATTTCTGTGTGATTATTCATGTCTGAATGGTCAAGAAATGAACAAGCAATCTCTATCTATATGAAACTAAAATTAATCAAAAGAGGTGGAGAAGGACAATACATATTCATTACAGAAAAATGCCAATAAAGATGAAATTTCAATTTTGGACATTTATGCCCCAAATACAAGGGCATCCACATTTGTGTGGAAAAAAAAAACCCAATAAAACATTACTATAGTTTAAATCATACATCAAACCCCACACACTAATAGTGGAAGATTTTAACATCCCACCCACTCTAACCAATGGACAGGTCAGACTGACAGAAGTTTAACAGAAAAATAAGGAAACTAACAGATGTTATGGCTCAAATGAACTTAACAGGTATCTATAGAACATTCTGCCCCAAAATAAATGAATATACCTTCTTTTCAGTACCTAACAGAACCTTCTCTAAAACTGACCACATATTTGTTTATAAGGTAAACCTCAACAGATACAAAAAATTGGAATGACCCCCTGTATCTTATTGGATCATCATCCCTTAAAGTTAGAATTCAACAACAGTAATTGCAGAATGCCTACATCTCATGAAAATTGAACAATGATTACATGAATAATCACTGGATCAAAGAAGAAATAAATAAATTAATTAAAGACTTCCTAGAATTCAATAAAAGTGAAAGCACAACATACTCAAACTTTTGGAACTCTATGAAAACAGTGCTAAGAGGAAAGTTCATATCATTCAATGCCTATATAAAGAAGATGAAGAAAGCACACATTAAGACTTAAGAGCACACCTAAAAGTTTTAGAACAAAAATAAACAAGCTCACACAGGAGGGGTAGAAGACAGGAAATAATCACATTGAAAACTGAAATTTAAAAAAAAGAGAGAGAAACAAAGAAAACAATACAAAGAATCAAAGAAACAAAGAGTTGGTACTGCAAGAAATTCAATAAGATAGACAAACTTTTATCCAAACTAATCAAAATGCAGAGAGAAAATATCTATACTAATATAATCAAAAATGAAAGTGGGATATAACAACATACACTGAGGAGATCCTGGGAATCATTACGCCACACTTTGAAAACCTGTACTCCACAAAATTGGATGGTACTATAATCCTAACTTAAATCAAGAACAGGTAAACAATTTAAATAGACTGTTCCACTCAATTTTGCGAGCCCCTATTTCCCCGATACGGTTGTGCGCCTCCCGTATCAAACCGAGAGCTTGGAACAATGCCCTAGGAGTTAAAAACAGACATATACACACAGAGAGACCTGGATCATTTGCCCAAAAGGTAAATGTCAACTTTATTTAGCGAAATTCCAGGTTTATATACTTAGAGGCCAAAGGAGGAGAGGGAACAAAGCAATGAGTGCCTGGCGCCTGTGTGACAGGTGCTTCCAGGCAGGGGGTGCTGAGCTAACTGCAGTGACAGACAGGGCAGGCCCTGCTGTGAGAACCCTTCTTTGCAGGTGGAATTACCCTGCCAATAGAGGATAATGCTCTCTATGCTAATTTCCCTAGCCCGTGGAGCTAGCAGAGGAGATGACAGGAAGCTAGACTGGTTGGGTAAACAGTCCTGCATAGCACCTCAAGGAGCCAGGGAAGGCCTGGGATCCAACAATAGACTTATAAACGCTAATGAAATTGAAGAAGTTATCAAAATCTCCCAACCAAAAAAGGTCAGGGTCATGTGGTTTCAGCCCAGAATTCTACCAGAACTTCAAAGAAGAACGAACACCTATACTGCTCAAATTGTTCCATACAACAGAAACAAAAAGAAATGTGCAAGGCTCTTTTCATGAGGCTACAGTTACTCTTATACCCAAACCACACAAAGACACAACTAAGAAAGAGAATAATAGAACCATCTCCTTCATGAACCTCGGTACAAAAATACTCAAGAAAATACTGGCAATATTAATACAAGAACACATAAAAAATATCATCCACCATTATCAAGTTGACTTCATCCCTGAGATATAGGGGTGGTTAATTATGCAAAACTGGGTCAATGTAATTGACCATGTAAGTAAACTGAAAGAAAAATCCACATGATCATCTCATTAGGTACTGAAAAGTTTTCAAAAGTATCCAACCCCCCCTTCATGATGAAGGTCTTGAAGAGATCAGGGATACAAAGAACATACCTAAACATAATAATGGCAACATGCAACAAGCCAACAGCCAACATCAAACTAAAAGGAGAGAAACTCAAAGTGATACCACTAAAATCAGGAACAAGACAGGACTGTTCATACTGGAAGTTCTAGCTGGAGAAACAAGCTAAAGGATATCAAGGGTAAACAATTTAGAAAGGTAGAAATCAAAATCAAACTTTTACTATTTGCAGTTAGGAAATCCCAAGTTGGACTGAACTAAAATTTTGCCAGGAAACTCCTATAGCTGATTAATACCTTCAGTAATGTTGCAGGATACAAGAATAACTCAAAAAAAAAATTAGTAGCATATACAAATAATGAATGGTTTGAGAAAGAAAGCAGAGAATCATCAGGCTTTACAATAGCCACAAATAAAATAAAATATCTTGGGGTAACTCTAACCAAAGGAGTGAAAGACTTGTATGATAAGAACTTTGAGTCTTTAAAGAAAGAATTTGGAGACAATATCAGAAAATGGAAAGATCTCCCTGCTCTTGGATAGCTAGCATCAACTTTGTAAAAATGGCAATCTTACCAAAAGCAATCTGCAGATGAAATGCAATTCCCATCAAAATCAATTTGAAGACCATGATATTAAACCACACACCTATGGACACCTGCTTTTTTGACAAAGAAGCCAAAATTGTACAATGGAATAGAAAGCATCTCCAACAAATGGTGTTGGCATAACTGGACTTGCACTTGAGATCCATATCTATCTTCATGCATAAAACTCAAGTGCAAGTCAATGAAAGACTCCAACATATATCCAGTTACACTGAACCTTATAGAAGGAAAAGTGGGAAGTAAATGTTGAATGCGTGTGCATAGCAGACTGCTTCCTAAATATAACACCAGCAATACAGACACTGACAGCAATAATTAATAAATGGGACATCCTGAAGCTTCTGTAAGTGATAGGACATGGTTAATAAGACAAAAAGGCAGTCTACTGAATGGGAAAAGATCTTTTCCAACCATACATCTGACAAAAGGATGATCTGTAAAATATAAAACAAACTCAGACTATACAGCAAAATAACAAACGATTCAATTTAAAAATGGTGTATAGACCAAAACAGAGAATTCCAAACAGAAGAATCTCAAATGGTCAAAAGACATTTAATGGATTGCCCAACATACTTAGTCATCAGGGAAATGCAAATTAAAATGACTCTCAGATGCATTCTTATGTATGTCAGAATGGCTAAGATCAAAAACACTGATGACAGCTTATGGTGAAGAGAATGTGGAGCAAGGGAACACTCTTCTACTGCTAGTGGGAGTGCAAACGTGCACAGCCACCTTGGAAATCAGTATGGCAGTTTCTCAGATAACTGGGAATCTACCTCAAGATGTATGCCACTCCTGGGCATATAACAAAAGGATGCACAATCATACCACAAAGACATTTGCTCAACTATGTTCATGGCAACATTATTTATAAAATCTAGAACCAGGAAATAACCTAGATGACCCTAAACCAAAGAATGGATAAAGAAAATATGGTACATTTACACAGTACTCTGCAGTAAAAAACAAACAATGGCATCTTGAAATTTGTGGATAAACATATGGAGCTAGAAAAAAAAAAACACCCTGAGCGAAGTAATCCAGAAAGACAAATGTGATATGTACTCACTCTTAACTGGATACTTGATGTAAAGCAAAGGATAATCTGGCTACAATCCACAAACCCGGAAAAGCTAGGCAAAATGAGAGATCCTAAGAGGGACACACATGGAGGGCCTGAGGAAAGAGAAATAGTTAAGATCACCTGGAGGAACTAGGATGGGAATTGAAAAGAGGGACTAGGGGAAGTTAGATGAGGACTTTGCGATGGGTAATTGAAGAAAGGAAAGAGAGAAGAACAAAGAAAGAAATAGCTTGATAGACTATCATTATGGGACTATGGAGAAACCAGGTGCTAGGAAAATTCCCAGGAACCCACAAGGATGACCCCAGCTTAGACTCCTAACAACATTGGAGGGGGCACATGAACTGGCCTTCCTTTATTATCGTATTAGTGGCTACCCTAATTGTCGTCATTGAACCTACATCCAGTAACTGATGGATGCAGAGCAGTGACCCACAGCCAAGCACTGGGCTGAGCTCCTGGAGCTTAGCTGAAGAGAGGGAGGAGGGGTCATATGAGCAAGAGGGAGTCAATATCCTGATTGGGAAAACCAGACATAGCTGACCTGAACCAGTGGAAGCTCATGGACTCTGAACTGTCCACTGAGGAGCCTGTATGGGGTCAAACTAAGCCCTTTGAAAATGGGTGACAGTTATATGGCCTGATCTGTTGGTGGAAGGCTAGCAGTTGACCAAGACTTATCCTGAGAGGAAAAAACTGGCTTTTTGGAGCCCATTCCCTATGGTGAGATACATTGTTGAGCCTTGATACATGGGGAAGGGCTTACTTAGTCTTGACTTAACTTGGTATACCAGACATTGCTGACTCCACATGGGAGGCCTTACCTCTTCTGAGTAGTGGAAGGGGGGTAGAATGGGGGAGGTGGGGTGGCTAGGGAAGGGAAGAAAGGGGGAACTGTGGCAAGTATGTACAATTGAAAAAAAATAAAAATTAAGCAAGTGTTATACAGTGCTTAGCTTAATTGAAACATCTAGCATTCAATCTGAATATTTGCTGATTTGGTCAACACAAACAAGTTATGGAGCCATTACCTTTATTACTATTGTAATTAGCTGTATTTTCCTGCAAAACACAGAGTATTCAAATGACTGAGTAACCTGTCACTTTTTACATGCATAGTGTGGGTGGAATCCAACATCAGGGTAAAATTCTGAATACAGACCTGAGGCTAGCAAAATAGCCTGCTTCACTGAAACATCACATAGTAAACGTGACTCCCTGAAAGGAGTTAACCCAAGTAATTCAGTAAAGCTCTGAGTACCTGAGGTGTACTTTACTCAGAGAACTTCATGAGATTCTTGTCTGGACTATGATTTGGGGCTTCTCCACAGAAACAGAGATTTTTTTTTTAAGTATTGTGAGGGTTTTCAGGTTTGAGCAAACCCTGTCCACAAAAAGGGTACTTTCACACTCAACAATTACTTGTACTTTTATGTCCTCAAAATAATAAAGTCGAGATGTTCTGATATTGGCAATTAAATGTTGAAGTTGTCAAGTGGCAAAAGACAAAACGCTTCCTTGAGGATGACCGCTGTCGTAAGTGACATTGCAGACAAGCAAACAAACAGAAAGGCTGCTGTTAAAAGCTTATGTAAGGTGTGAGATCAAACAAATATGATATTGTGACACAGAAGATACTCAAATTATCGAAAAAAATTAAATAAACCGTGTCAGAGATATCTAATTCTAGATGTAGGCAATCATGTTATGGGAAAATAAGACTGCATAAAATCCAACTGTGTTTATAGTTGGGTTAAATCTTAAGTCATTCTGAAGATGCTTTTTCAGTGATTAACTCTAATCCCTTGGAAATAAACATATGTCTGGTTCATTTTCTAAAGCTGTTCATATTAGTATGTTTAGGAAGATAAAGGGAGAGTTAAACTGCCTGTTATGTAAAAGTCTCCCCTATCAATAGAACAAGCACCATTACTTACTAAGATATAGTTGGTTCCAAAAATCACACTATGGAAATTCAAGAAAGGAAGTTTTGAAAAATAAATGATCTCAGTCTCTGTCTATAATCTCTCATGAGGTGACTGAGTGAATTTGAGTATGTGTGTATATATGTATGCATGTGTGTGTGTGTGTGTGTGTGTGTGTGAGAGAGAGAGAGAGAGAGAGAGAGAGAGAGAGAGAGAGAGAGATTCAGGAAATATAGTCATCTATTTTTATTTCAGTCATACTGACTATTAATCATATGATATATATTGTGTCAAATAGCCAATATCCATCAGGAAGTGGATCTTACAGGCTTACAGGAATGGACTTACCTAATGAACAGGCTTAAAAATTTATCAACAAAAGATTGTTTTACTTTGAAGAGTATGGGAGATAAATAAAAATGTTCATAATCAAGCAATGGCTCTCTACTCTTGAATATTTTCTTATTCACAGGTATTTCAATATCCCAAGTAATTCCACAACAATTTATTCAAAATCTCACAGTCATTAAAATTAAAAAGATGTCAAAATCAAAACATAAAATTTTGATCAAGATATTTTACACACTTTGTGTTTGACCTCCTTGGTAAAATAGAATCAATACTACATTGAAGGATTATTTGGAAAAGAATTATTATGTCAACTTCTTGGAACACTATAGGAACTCAATAAATTATAAAGCTATATATGCTATTATTTTATTGGTGTCAATGACAGCAATGAAAATACATTTGTTGAGTACTAAGTTTCCTTCTCCTTTAAGAATGTAAAATGAAATTATTTAGAATGATATTTAAGTCTATACAGGAGAATATACATTTCTTGCCAAATGACTTTAGGGCATACATCCACATGCAAGGTTCCATTTGTACATTTTCAAATATGAAAAAAAGGTCAGGAAGATTGGCATTTTCATTCAGAAGTTTAAGAACATACTAAATAGCTCCGCCTTAAATGCATTTTAAGATATGTTTTAATTGACTATAAACATGTGGACATGAAAGATAGTGGGATTGTCATCACAAAAATCCCACTGTGATATTCTGAAAACTTTCATTGAAAGAAACATTTCAATCAAGTCTTATGAATTTCTCCATACACAATAGAACTGAAATGCAGTTATTCTCTTCCTGGAACTACTGAACAGAGGAAAAAGTAGCTGGCAAGTTCTGTGACTGAACAACTCTCAATGATGAGAAATTATTTAAGATTTAGTATTTTTTGAAGGAAATTTATAAATCACTCCAGTTGGTTTCTTTACTGCTGTGCTTCAGAAATTATCCAGAAGAATTAGCATCAGGGTATAAAAGTTATATAGAAATAGAAAGTAACTATTTTATTTTATGCACACTCTTTCCATTGTGGAGCCTGTTTGTAGCTGGCAGAAACAAAATGAATTGGGTTGACCCTAAGAATCCCTAAGAGTGGTGCGAGGTTTTGAGGATGACACTGTATTTTGAGAGCTATGAAAGTGCACTTTCTGAGAATAAATCCTAAAGCTTATTTCATAAATAAGTTCTCAGCATATTTGTAATACAGTTTACAAATGTGAAGTCACTAAGGTTCATAGACTGAGCATTGGTTCAACACGTGTATGAGGTTCATGTAATTGCAGTAGGAAGAAGGAAGGCAAGAAAACAGCCAGGACTTAATGGTCAATCTGGTTTTCATCGGAGTTTTTTAGTCAAGCTTGTTCTATAGTGCAGAGTGAGATCTGTTGTAGGAGGCTACTTGTTTGTTCCCAGCTTCTCAGCCGGGGTAAAGTTCTGGCATCTGTCTCCTGCAGGGCTACATAGCTTCTCTCATGACTCCACCTTCTTTCTCCCAGCAGTCAGTGCAGTTTTCCCCGCCTAGTTCTACTCTGCCCTATCAAAAGGCCAAGGCAGTTTCTTTATTAACCAATGGTGTTCACAGCATACAGAGGGGAATCCCACATCAGAGACCCAGTCTTATTAAACCAGAAAAGAAAAGGAAACAAAAGAGGGAAGAGAGGAGGGGGGATGAGAGAAAAAAGACAGCAATAGACAGAGACAGAGATAAACACAGAGAAAGAAAACATCAGGGATTTGGGGAAATATATTGGGCAGATTTTTCAGAGCTCACAGTTTAGTATATTCCTTAGGACTCTATGCTGCTGCATTGCTTTATCACAAACTCAGTAGCTACATTCCCAAGCCTGATAATGACACTAAAATACTATGAAAGGGTAGTTCTTAAGTCATCTTTCTGTCTCTAACACAAGTTCTAGTGGCCACATCCACAGGACCTCACTGAATTGGAATCACCATACAAAAGCTCCATTCAACACTAATATAATGGAATGACAGCTACATCTTTGCATGAGTTTGAGAGTTCCCTCAGGCAAAGTAGCTCAAAGATAGTGTAGCACTAGCATAAAAGTACAAGATGATTTGGGGTAAAGATTTTCTTGTTGCTGTTTATCTACCTTAAGCTCTACAACCCACAGAGAAAAACAGACAGGGTGCTAACCAAGTTTCCCCTTCTCCTCCTCTTCCGATTACTCTGGCTTTTCAAGAGATGATTTCTATCTACTTTTAGTTAGAAAAGGTATTTCTAGATTGTAGATTGGTATCCCAAAGGGACAAATAAGACATCTGTAACTTTTCTAAATTATATGCCTTTAAGAAAAGGGAGCTTAAGTGCTTATATCAGTATTTTTTTTTCTATTTTTACACATTGTCAAAGACATTATGGTTTCAAGTGGCACATTCCATTTCCGTGATGCACATTCTTATGTTTATCAAAAGAAGGGTGTCATTTCTAAGACCACCTTGACATATGTGTGATCATGAACTTGAATTCTTTCTTCTCTTGTTTACTACTTTCCCCCTCAATTTCTTGCTCTTTATTTCTCTCTATTTTTTTGAATTAATGATTATGAAATATTACCTGACTCTGGGTTTGTATAGGTGAATGGATATGCAAAATGTAGTTAATACAGTCAAGTACTATTTAGCTGTGAAGATATTTTTAAATAATATGTTTATCTGGAAAGTATACTTTTTAAAAAGGTGACCAAAAAAGACAATATTTTCTTATATGCAGAACCTAGCCTATAATAAATGTATGGATATATGTAAATAAGTATAGTTAAAATCTGAAAATGAAGAAAGGAGACCAAGAAAAGGTAAAAATAGGTGATGAAAAAAGATAAAGTCTAGGCAGAGTGACATATGCAATATGAAAAGGGAAAAGAATCTTATGGAGGGGATTCCGGGTGACACAGGGCATGGGGCTAGAAAGACATCAAAAGAACACTTTGTTTGAATATGTCACATTTATATCTAACATACTCTATCCTGATTTTAATTTTTGATTGTAATTTACATTTATGCAGTATTGAGATTAAAATGGAAGCATTGATCATGGTTAAATCCATATACAACATATTGTCTTTATTTTGTGTAGACACTGAAGCTTCCATATCATCAGGAAATGAGAAGGATATGAGTTCTGTCTGCTGGAGCAGGGTAGTTAGCATGATGATACAGTAAAGTAGATTTTGGGAATGGTATTTCATTCTTTTGTTCCTTTCTATATCTTGGGGGATCACTTTTGTTTCTGAAGAAGCTAGCGTTGGCTTCAGGCATGCCAAGGGACATTAAGTATCAACAAAAGGGATTGCTGCCATCAAAGCTCATTATAATTTACTAGCACTAAACCTGTGGGTCTCCACTGCACATTTTGTCCTTCCTTAGATCCTCTGACAGTTATTTTCCATTTAGGCTACTCTGTGGCGCTCTGCTCTATTTCAAGTGTTTGGATGTAACAACATCTGGCCACTTAGTGTGAAATGCTGTCAGCCTTACAAGGTGGTCTGTGCTGTTCCCAGTTTCCACAACATCCTACAGAAATCAATAGAAAGCCGCCGGTTTGTTAATAAATCTGCAATTAAAATGTAATGAATTTTGAATGAGGAATGATTTCTTTCAAGTGTCACCAAGGACTAGGCAGTAATAGTGAAATGAAAGGACAGGAAAAGATTGACTGCAGGCTTCAGCTTTTAGCTTTCCTGTATCACTTCCAGAAGATTGAATTTAGCATGAGCATTTATGTTTAAATCTCTGCATTGCAGGTTCATCTACAAAAGTAATTCCTGGTAGATAAAACAACATTGGTTAGGGAAAATTTTAAAATGATTTTGAGCTATACATTTTTCTCTGCTCCCCTCCTTTTCTCTCCCCTTCCCTACTACCCTCTCCCATGGTCTCCATGCTCTCAATTTACTCAGGAGATCTTGTCTTTTTATACTTCCCATGTAGATTGGATCCGTGAATGTCTCTCTTAGGGTCATCATAGTTGCTTCGGTTCTCTGGGGATGTAGACTGGTTTTCTTTGTTTTATGTTTAAAAACCACTTATGAATGAGCACATATGATAATTGTCTTTCTGGTTATAGGTAAACTTACTCAATATGATGCTTTCTAGCTCCATCCATTTGTCTGCAAATTTCAAGATGTCATTATTTTTTTCTGTTGTGTAGTGCTCCATTGCATACATGTACCACATTTTTGTAATTCATTCTTCAGTCGAGGGGCATTTAGGTTGTTTTCAGGTTCTGACTATGACAAACAATGCTGCTATGAACATAGTTGAGCACTTAAGGAAATGCTCAACATCCTTAGTCATCAGAGAAACACAAATCAAAACAACTTTGATATTCCATCTTATACCAGTAAGAATGGCTAAGATCAAAACCACTGATGTTAACTCATGCTGGAGAGGTTGTGTGGTAAAGGTTGTGGGGTAAACACTCCTGAATTGCTGGTGGGAGTGAAAGCTGGCACAGCCTTTTTGGATATAAGAATGATGATTTCTCAGAAAATTAGCAAATAACTTACCTCAAGGCCTAAAAATACCACTTTTGGGTATAAATCCAAAGGATGCTCAATTGTACCACAAGGACTTGTGGGGTTTTTTTTAGTGCCTTAGTGTGTATTCAGTTATTCAAAATGTCTTGGGATCATTTATAAAACTAGGAATAGGGTGGTTTCCTTCTACATTAGTCTGAAATAAGGTGATGTAAGGAGCCGCCAGGATGTCGCCTTGGCGAGATGATGCCAGCGGTACTACAGCCTGGAGGTATACAGATCCTTTGATGCTGCTGCACAGGCCAGAGTGCTTAGGGCCTGTGTTTTGCATTTCAGAGCCTTGGTCCTGTGGCTTTGGGCCCTAGCAGAAGGGCATCAACCAATCAGCATCCAAGCCTCTCACCCTAGAAAAGCGGCTGCCTTTGGGTTTTTCGTTCTCTCTCTCGTCATCCCTTTTCCCCATTCCCCTTTTCAACCGAGTGCTCCAATAAATTGTGATTGAGAAGGATTCTTGATTTTGTGATCGTTCCTTCTTGCTGGATAAGGAGTGCGTGTCACAAGGTGATTTCATTCTTTCATTCCTATAGCAATTTTTTTCTGAAAAAAAAAATTTCCAGGCTAGCCTTTAATTAAGTTACCAAATATTATTGATCCCTTCACAACCTAGTAAATATGGCTCAACATTTCTGCATCCTTCTGTGAAAAAAAGCCACGCAAGGATCTTCCCTTTTTAGCTCAAACCATCATTTTATAGTGTGTGTACCTGAGGTACTCTTCAGCCTCCATGCAGTGGCCACAGAGTCCAATCCGGGGGTAGCTTGAGGAAAGCAAAAGAACTTCCTCACCCAACCAGTCATTTGTCTGTACAACTGACATTTCTGTCTGTCTTCAACTCTATTTGCTCCATCCTTGTTTCTCATTTTGCAACACCAAGACCATCACAGTCATCTCTGCATTAATATTTCTAAAAAAAACATCTCTTATTCCCAACCAACAATCCAAACCTTCATTTTCCTAATGCATGCTTTCTTTCTCTACATGCTACATTTCCAGAATTTACCCTTCATTCAGTATATTCTGTTTGGCGATAATCTGGCCTTAATAAACAGTTCAAATATTGCATGCAAAGTCTTCTCACATCTTTTCCAATCCCCTGCACGTTTGGAGAGTATTGCTAGGGGTTTGTCTAAATCGCAACCTTTCCTTAATTCAGGACCCTTGCAACAACCTATGGCACTTTCTCAGTACATCTTGTATGGCACAGCAGGCCCAGTTGCCAGTCATCTTCCTCATTTTTGTAGTCCTGTAGAATTATAGTTGTTACCTCCTGGATAAATACTCACATTTTGTACTGTTGCCAGGGATGTTTAACTCATTCATAATAAATCATATACGGCTGAAAGGAAAAAACCCTGTAAGATTCAGTTTTCTTCTCATTTACTTGTTTTTGATTTACCAGAGTAATGAGTTTATTGTTTCTGGTATAGGGAAAAAGGTTTCAATATATTTTTCTAATTCGGTGATGAAATCCTGTTCAAAAAAAAAACAAAAAAAGAAACCCTGCAAATCATGTTGATATTTTAATGATTATAAACTTTTGCATTTGTTTATTTGAATCCGTTATTAATTTTGACATGATCAATTAATTATTTTGTCTTTGTATCTGTATGTGATACGCATGTGTGCATGAGGTGTGAGCTGATTATTTGTGTGTTTGTTTCTGTGAGAACACAGTATAGAAACGCAGGTTAGAGAGCAATGGAGGAGCCAGGCATTGCTTTCACTTTGTTTGAATAAGATCTTTTTTTTTGTTCTTGTTCACTGCTATGCACACCAATCTAGTAAATTCTTCAGCTTTAGGACATTTCTGTTCCCATTTCCCATTCTAATATGTACTTGGATTGCTGGGTATGGCTTTATGTAGGTTTGGAGGTTTGAACTTGGATTCCATTTGCATAACAAACACATTCCCCATGGAGACATCTCCTCAACCTTTACTTATTTCTTGATTTTTCTATTGCTATATTTTATATCCATAGTAAATCAAATCAAATGTCTTGCTAGATAAAAATTAATTTTATTCTCATCAGTCTCAAACCTAAAACTCTTTGTTGTACTAGGAATTTTCAAAGTTGAATCAACTTTGAAGTACAAGCCACTGAAACGTCACATTTCAGGAATAGTACATAATTCTAAAGCAATTAAATTAAGTATCAGGCTTGCCACAATTATACATATTGCAGAAGAATGTAGAAGGACTCATTTTCAGCGTAAATCTTTGCTCTTATAATTCAGAGCCTTCACTTCTATTATTAAAAATGCTTTTCGGTGTACAAATGACAAAAGTTACATTCAAGAAAGGAAATGGAATCTCAGGATGCTCGATTCCCTAGTCATTCAAAAGAAAATGCTTGTTCTTGCAGTTGTTGTTTTGCTAGAATGTGGAAATGTAAAGAAGTTGATTTATATTGTCAATTGTGCAGACATATTGAGTCATTTCTCACATATAATAAACCATAGTTAAGTACAAACCTGCAGTTGCTGACCTCTTCATCGCCTGATTCATTGTGCTACACACACTTTGAGGAAAACGACCTCATCCATCAGATGATAATGTTTACCAGCCCACAGCTCTCTTCTGAGCTGATGGCTTCCAGCACCAAAAGTACAGGAATAGCATGGCAAGCTTTGCTTGGCTAAGACATCTACTTTGTTCTGTGTGACTCAGAGGCAACACATTTCATTGGAAAAGCCTAACCTTCTGCCAGCCAAATCGGTCCAATCACAGATGCAGATGAATTGAAAAATTCAGGTCCCCCGAGTTATTTGCCATGAAAACCCCTTGTGGAGGAATTCACCCTGCCCTATCTCTAGGTCATGCTGTACTGAGCTGAGTAATATGTTCTTGTTCAAGAGTGTTCCATTTGAATTAAAGCAGGTGCCTGGCTTTGATTGGAAGTAGCTCCACTTTGGTATAGCTGAAAAAGAAAGCGCTTCTTATGAATAGCAACGACCTGAAAGTATATCCCAGTGTGAGCTGCCCTCAATTCAGCAAAGGTCTGCATCAGAATGCAGCTTCTTGATATGAACTTTTTGGTCTTGCCTTCTCCCTTCCTCTTCTAGTCTTTCACAATTATTCCACACAAACAGCTCCTGTATTAGTATTTCAGTCCTGTGGTTTTAAAGGAATTCATTCTTTTCCTCACCCGTGAGTGAGAATCATGAATAATTTCCTCTTTGAAAGTAAGGTCCAGAGTATCTCGTCTTTCCAGGATTCCTTACAACCCAATTGCGATGGTTAGAGTTACCTGTCAATTAGGCAGGCCGTAGAATCAGCCAGGAATCAGGACTCAAAGCACACCTGTGAGAAATTGTTTGGTATCTGGTCACAACTGAGAGGGATAATATTGATTTTTAAAAAATGTGTGCAATATAATTCCATTAACTGAGTTACTGGATTGTATAAAAGGGAGTAGGTGATCTCAGCAGAATCATTTATCATCCTCTGCTTCCGACTACAAATGCAGTGGCACCAGATCCCCTAAATACCCACAGCATTGCTTTTCCCCACAATGATGGGCTATAGCATGAAACTATATGTAAATATCAACAAATATAAACTCTCCCTTAACTTGCTTTTATCTGGTTATTTTATCATATAAACCAAAAAGTAGCTTAGACCCCAGGATAAAACAACATTTAAACTCTGCATTATAAGAATCTGTGTCTGTTTCCAAGTGAAAATTCAAAAGCAATTTATCGGTTGCTACCTTTCATCTTCTAATCATGCACTTTATATTTTTAAAGTTTTTGTTGTTTAAATGCATTGTCACTGAGAACTAGCTTTCATGGTAGCAGAGGGAGAGAAGCAACCAATCGTCCTATCCAAACATGGTGCTTTTGTACCACAATGGCCCACATGGACCAATGATGGATAGGGTGCAGTAGTGGTGTCTATACCTTGGGGATAACCAACATTAGACTTAAGGTTTTCTCAACAAGGAGGAAATCATGCGAGTACCCGAAACCTATCCAGTGACCCATGGACTTTGAGAGAGAACCTACAACTACTGCTATACTAAACCAGCATAGTCCTTAACGATATTCTAAATAGTTGTCCTTATACTCACAGATAATTATAGTACTCAAGCCTCATCAAGAAAACTTCTCTTTGGTATAAATTGAGACCATTACAGAAAAATAAATACAAATTCAGAGTTGTGGAGCTATGTCCCATCTGAGCTATCTACAACACAACTCCTGCAATTAAGGCTCAGAGATCATCTTGAAAGAGAGAAAGAATATAAGATTCAGAGGAATGGGGAGTTTTTTGTGAAGCTGTACCTCCTAAGATTGACAGAAACTACACTTACAAAGTTTCACTTGTATAATTGAACAGATAGGGAGCTAAACAAGGACAATAGACATGTTAAAGATACTGGAGAGGAGGGGAAATCATGAGGTATCAACCCTATACAAAATATTATAAGCAACTAAAGAGTCTTGGAAGTAGCAGAAATAGTCATCCGCAGAAAAGGATGCATCGACTGGGTATCCAACCCCCCATATACATGAAGAGACTTCCAATTTGTATTGCTATCTGACTCGTTTCTCCTGATACGTTATACTTTAGTGATACTCAAAGTCACAGTGATCATAGATCAATCACTCTTCTTACCCGAAGTGCAATGGGGACTAGACATCTGAGAAATCAGACCCCACCGTGTTAAGGGCTCATTGAGAGGAGGGAAAAACAAATTAGTAACTCCAAGTTAGTAGAACTCTTCTGAAAGGAAATACAAATTGTTCTGTTTGAGCAAAAAGTCTAGAAATGGGTAAAAATTTATTGTTTTTGTATCACACAACCTATTATAGTTGCACAATTGGGACATCCAATATGTCTGAAGACATAAAACACACTTGCTGTTTTACATCACACAATGTTTGAAATTTTTGAATGGTTATTTTGATTTTTTTACCTCCTTGAAGAGAGGACAAATACAATTCTTTGTTGTTACTCATTCTTCTTCTTTTCTGACTTGAATGCAGGAGGTGCAGAGATGGGAAAACTGTCATGATAAGCTCTTTAGGCTAGCCCAGAAAATCAGAGAGTGGTATTGATTTTGTGGTATTAGTGGCAATTTATCACAGTGGCAGTTAAAACAATGCTGTTTGTAAAACAATGGTGACCATTGTTATTACTAGTTATTGTTTTAGGAACTCTTGTAACTAAAAAACCATGAACTGAGCAAAGGAAAATATTTAATCAATTGATGCTTCATGGATAATTTTGCCATAAAAAGTTCTTTTTTACTCTGTCTCTGTCTCTCTCTGTGTGTGTGTGTGTGTGTGTGTAATTTCACTCCAAATTTAATAAATAATTTACATATTATCTCATGACATATCCCAATTCTGAGAATAGAGAAGCATTCACTGTAATGTGAATACAGGTTTAATTTGCTGGATCAAACTTTAACAATACTTTGACTTAAGCTTTATCCCCAAAATCCGCTTATAAAGTTCAGATACTTCCTTGCCATCGCAGTGGCAGGGAAGTAGAGATGAGAGGGACCCCAGGACTTCATGGCCAGTTATCCTATTCTAGCTAATGAGCTCTAGACAAGTGAGAGATATTGTCTTAAGAATAAATAAATAAACAGCAACAAAATAAATATGTTGAGAATTCCCAAGGCACAAATTCCAAGGTATTCCTCTGTCCTGAGAGACCTTAGCAAACTCACACCTTCAGAACCAGTCCCAAGCATTATACATCTCAGTGAATTTCTGGAAGTCCATCAAGTGACCTTGAAAATAAATAATTTCTTCCATAGGACTCTGCATATTCAAAATATTCAATATACAGTCAATATAAAAATGCTAAATCAATGTACAATTTTATTGCACATCAGGTCTTTGCCAATCAATGGTTTATTAAGACATAGAGAGAATGTCTATTTAAACTGGCATTATTTCAATGACTGCACATCACTACATTTTTGTATATAGAGCTTTTTGTTGTGGGTAGTAGTAATTTTTGTCTGTTTCTGCATGCCATAAAATGGTTTACAAAAATACATGCTGTTTCATAAATGAAAGAGTTAAATATATTAGTTTTCTCTCAAATTTAGTAATGAAAAGGAATTCATTAATTTCTATGGTCAATAAAACTTTCCAGGAATCAAGCCAGCATGTCCTAAAAGATTTGACAGTCTAGTAATGGAAATCAAAGATAAAGTGTAGTGCATCAGATCACACTGCCTCTTGCTCAGAACATGAAGCTCCTGGGGTGCTCATATTCCCTGCATCTCTCTGACTCCACTACTTCTTACTTACTCTTAAGGTGCTGATTTGTAAATCTATTTCTATACTTGGATATAATTATGTCAAATGTTTCTCCACCTCAGATACCTAGCCTGTGTTTTTCCCTGTCTTGAATATTATCTGGTCACAGAACACAAAAGCTTTTCGTTTCAAATCTCTTCAATGAACATATTAAAATAGAGCACCTACCTTTACCTCTGGTCACCTTGGTTAAGTGGTTTCTCTTGTAAGCTTCTACACCTTTACTCATGTTTCTTTCTCATTCCACTTAACACCATGTGGTATTCAAATTTCTGTTTCTGTGGGTGATGGTAGGATTGGTGGTCTAACATCCTCTGAATAGATAAGACTAACAATATATCAGTGGACTCTCTGTCTCTTTCTCCGTGTGTGTGTGTTTTCCTGCCTCTACATATTTACATGCATGCATATATGCAGTGTATGTATGCATGTATATGTGTGAGCAAGTATATGTGCATAACAAAATGCACAGCCTGTTAAAGCTAAGATCAAGAAAGAATTGTTGCACTGTTTAATATATATCCATATAGAAATGAGCTCTGGATATTCACTATATTCTTTCCTGGGAAAGATTATTTCTACTACTCTCAGCATTGTTTAGTTGCCTGTAGTTTTTTGTATAGGGTTTAGAAGTAGGTGCTTTCCCTCATTCGCTTTAGCAAGTCCACTGTCGTTGTCCTTGTTCAGTTCATCTGAAAGCACACGTATTATACACAATGAGTAGCTTGTATTTTGCGTGCATATACCAACAATTAATAGATAAAGAGGCCCTCAATTTGACAGAGAACAAAAGAGGGTATATGTAAGCAAAGGGAAAAGGAGAATGATATAATTATAATTCCCCCAAAAGAAACAACTGATTAAGAGCAGAAATAGGCACTTTTTGTGTAACTGTGTTGATGAAACAGTTACCAACAGTAATAGAAAAAACTGACTGCACTCTCAAAATAGGTGCTATGAGACACAGCACCTTGGCTTTCCCATGACTCAAAAAGAAGACACATATAATGACATTAACTTTATATGACAACAGAAAACTTTGTTTTTAAGTTTTACTTTGTCTTTTATTTTGTGTGTATGAGTGCCTGTCTCCATATAGATATGTGTACAGAATGCGTTCCTGTTGACTGTGGAAAACAGGGGAAAGTGTCAGATCCTCAGGGAATGGAGTTACAGAAAGTTGTCAGCCATAATATGAAAACTGGGAACCAAACCTGGGTCGTTTGCAAGAAGAAAGTGTGCTTATCTGCTGGGCCATATCAATAGCCCAATTAATTAAAATTAATATATTTAAAGTAAAGTAAATGCTCCTTATTGCAAGAATAGTTCCTAGGAGTAAATGTTCACCATTTGGTGATATCATTGCACTGAAATATCAAATGATCAAAGCAATTGCGCATATGTTCAGCCTGAATACCAATTCTATAAACTGCTGGACTAAGCAAGTAAAAGAGACTTGAAATGAGCCTGATCTCAAGATTTATTTTTCTGATCTGTCTACAAAGGAACAAAAGAAGTGGGTTAAAGATGTGTATGTATGTATTTGCCACAGGAGAGAGAGTGTGTAAAATTATCAAAGTCTAGAAATATATAAAATATGCATGATGAATGAACAAATTGGCTGCTAATACTAATTTTTCCTGTTTATTTTCTGTTTGAACCCTGGTAATTATGCTTCATGCTTTCTTTAGCAGCCAACAGCACCATCATCTTTTCTCTAAAATATAGACTGCTATTTACAAATAGTACAAAGTGAAAATTCATGCACTGCATTTGTGATCAAATTCAATCAGATCTAAAATCTCGCAAAGTTTTATTGAATTATCTTGTGCTCATTTTCACATTTTAGAAAAAAGTTTTTAACACTTATACACTCATTTCTAAGTAATAGCATTCTCACTATGTAAGAATAAAGGTGAAGTGCTTACTAAAAGGGCAGATCATTACCAAAATAATTGAATATTCAAGCCCTCGCATCATCTAACATAGTCATTATAGCTATACTGTTCCTCATTTTTTTTTCAAACTAGAGGAGGATGAGACTTTACAGCTCATATAGGCTTTTCATTTTACTGAAATAAATTATCCATGGCTAGGAAGATGGTTCAGTGGGTAAAAGGGACTGACCTATAAGCTTGGTGACTGGAGCTCTGATCCCCAGACTCCATCTCAAGTAAAAGGCTAGATACAGTATCACCCGTATATAACCTCAGCACTCTGAAAACAAGATGAGAAGTAGAAATGGTGGAATCACCCAGAAACCCCAAGGTCAGTATATACTACAGTACAAAATCATTGTGAGAGACTGCCTAAAGTAGAGGGAGGTGAGAACTGATTTTTCAAATTATTTTGACTCCAGATATTTGCCATAGCAACAATGTTTCTGTGTGTGCTGACAATACATATCATGCCCATAAAAATACACTGTCTAAATACATTACACACACAGAGAGAGACACACACGCACACACGGACACACACACACACACACACACACCACAAACATGACCTGACAGGTAACTGTGACTATTTGAAGATCCAACATTCTGAATATCAAAACCATAAAGAATAATAGTGAAATAACACAAAGAAGCTCTTTGCCCGAATCCCTTCTTATTGGAGTAAGATCTTAAGGAGAAATTAATTGAAAATGTATTTAAAACCTTTAAGGAGAAAAAATTGAAAATGTATCAGAAATCACAAGCTTAGTAGGAAAGTGAAGCTTCCAGCAAGTCTTTGTGTATAAACCCAAGCTCCTCCTCCATGCACTGTGTCATAGAAAGGAGTCTTCACCTGTCTATTTTATTTTCCCAAAAATATTTTGCATGTCCAAAGCATTTCAAAACATTGAATTGCTTTTACACAATTTACTTTTGCAATAAACCCTGAAAATTTAAATCTTCAGTGTCAGACTATTGCAAGCAAAATGAAAAACTGTTAAAAGTCTCTTACAAAACTATCAAACAAAACCCAAGTCTATGCAAGGTTATCAGTTTTCCTGTGCATACCAACCTATGTCTTAGAAACAGCTTTTAAGCAGACATTATTTTAGGTTGAGATTTCTGGGTTATTCTCAATCAGAATGTTCCTGTCAATTAGTTCTGTAATTCAAGCACTCAGAACAAGGCATGGCCAAGTAGCGTCACAGTGTTATAGAATAATGCTGACTAGCCAGACATAGAGTCTGTAGCAGCACCAATACAGGAATTAATTCTTCATTTTCTCTCCAAGAGACTGTGATGAGATCTACAAGAACAATGGGTAAAAAGTTAGTTATGAAATAGATGATGAATGTTACAGACGTAGACACCGGAAAAACAAGGAAAAGACAGGCAAAATTAGGACACATTCATTCAGCTGCTTATCAAGAATTTATCTTGAATTTAACATGGGGACAGTCATGTTCAATATTTTACCTGTGGCATGAAAATGCATGGCCTTCTTCCATAACAATAATGGAAGTTCAAATCAGAGCTTAGTAGAAGTTTCCTTGGAAAGATTAGTTACAGATTCCAGAAAAAAAGAGGACATTGAGACAGTCAACATATTTGTAAATACATCTGAACAGATTAAATTGAGGCTTAAAGATTGTTTTTGCTAATTTTATTTATCACCTTGACTGTACTAATTGATGTCTGAATAACAGATAAAACATTGTGTCTCAGGATATCTGTTTCTAGACAATGATAAGTGTTTGAATCAGAGGCTGAGCATAAGAAAGACTGAAATAAAATTCGGAGAATGAGCATCACCTAATCACTCCAGAGCTCTGTTAGTATAGCTCCTGTGACCTGAGAACACGATGCAGTCTGCCTGCTAGCCATAGCTGATAGTCATTAGCCCTACAGTGGCCTCCATGACTGCCTCAGCTTTTGGTCATTTATAGGCTTCCAAATCCTATCGCTACAAGACTAATTATTCTTGAACATAGCATTTAACTGCTTCGCATTTCCCTACTTCTCCTTTTCCAATAAAGAAGCAAAGTTATTTTTGCATGTGGTTGACACACTGTATCCTAAGAAATATCAAGAATGTCTAATATGATCCTCATTTGAAGTTATTATTCTTTACACTTCTTTTGCAATAATTAAATAGTTTATCATTCCATTACACTTTAGTCATAATTGTTATTCAATGAATATTTATAGGCCATTAGATAATCTTAAAATCACGCATATTAATGCTTGTAATATTTGCAAATTCATTTATAATATGTAGTTTATGTGACTACTTAACTATAACTATTGTTTCATGTCTTAACTATTTCTCATTTTTTGACTAGTCTTGTAATGAACATGTACATTATCTAATTTTTCCATAATTGCCTATGATTTCACAATGTTCCTAGAATGTTTTGCTAGAATATAGACAGTCAGGTAAATAAATATTTTAAAAATATCTTAATGTTGATATCTTTAAAAAATGCATTTTAAGTTATTCATGGCACCTTCAATATAATAGTTTGAAAATACCATTTTATTATTATTTTAACTCTCATTTTCAAAATACCGACAACTCCATTCACCTACCTGGATTAAGTGCTATATTTTTTAATTTTGTTTTGTTATTATTTTATGTTATATCTTTGCAAGTCAAATAAGGTATTTGACAATTGTATCCAATATATCATTGACTCTTTAAAGTACTTAGCACTATTTGAATGTTTTTTTCATGTTTATAGTGTAAGAAATTAACATTTATGTTAGAAAATTTATAGTTATTACACAATCTCATCTGAAAAACTTAATCTCAAAAACTTAGAAAATATGTGTTCGTAGTTCTAACAAACTAAAACTTTATATTTTAAAAACTTTGGAGTGTATATACTACAGATAATATATTAATTTTCTTTTAGTTTTCAAAAGTATTGAAAAGATAAATGAATATTTATTCATTTGTATTAGCTAAGGAATATATCTTTATTTACTTTTCAAGGTGAAATTTTATTTAGTAATGTACTGGCAATTACTTTAGTTTTAAGTATTGTGTACCTCTACATTAGTATCTTATACATATTAAAAGACAGTATGATAACTATCAATATATGCAAACATTGTGCTATATATGGTTACATAATGTACTTAATTTATGAAATTGGATTTGTTGCATGAACCTATTCTGTTGCTCTTATGGATGTTGGCTTATCATTCCCTATATGGTGATGCAATGAATTTGTTCCTGAGATCTGAAGAACTGGAAGACACACTGGGACAAGAGATATTAGGGAAAGGAGCCAATCATGACAAAGGATGGAGTACAGTTAAGGACATACAACTTGTGAAAGAGGATATAAATCTAGATATTTTTCTAGTTTTAACTCTGTTATAGAGTCTGTGTGTGTGTGTGTGTGTGTGTGTGTGTGTGTGTGTGTGTCTTTTCTTCTGTAATATTTTATGGCTGTGTATATTTTTCATTTCCCATAATAATAGCTAAGAGATAGAAAATTTTTACCCAGTATGATTCCTCAAGGCTGGAAGCAAATTGATATGTGTTGCATATAATAGTGATGCATTTATTTACAATACAGTGAACTGAATAAGAGATATAAACAGTACAATTTTCTAATCTGCGTTGACCAAGGTTTCTGTCCCACCTGATCCCGTAGTCATTCAGTTCCAAGGAAACACATAAAGGTCTAAATTAAAGCACAATAAATTCCTCCAACAGGGTCCCCTCATTCAGACTTGATAAAAGGCTTGTGCCTAGACTCATTGTAACTTGTTTTGCCATGGTCAAAGAGGGAAAGAGGGAAGGCTGTGGCCAGGATGCATTGTATGAAAGCGAAATAAATAAAAATTGAAAAACTAACAGATTATGATTGCATATCTAATTTTGAAAAGTAATTCACCAAAAATCAAATTAAATACCACCATCTAAAACAAAAAGCTTAAAAAAAAAGTATTAACATGGCTAAAGGTAAATGTAGTTCAGTATTACCTGTGATGATCTGTAAATAGATGGATCATGAAAATAATAGGCTATTCTTCAGTGTTACTCTTTCCTTTTAACAACATTGCCTTGCATAACTTCCTGGATTGTAGATGGGGAGAATTCCTAATAACATCTTTCCCACTACACAAAAGGAATCGCCCTACTCACAGCTACTTCGTTATAAAAAACCATGATCTCCATTTTTCTTCATAAAACTCAGAGTGGCTTTCCTTGTTGCTTCTCTATTTAAAACCCTGGAATCATTTTCTTTTCGTCGAGATGTTCTTCATTAATAAAAACTTTCTAAACTCAATAAAATCATCCTAACTATCGGACAAATATTCCACTCTGTGTTTGTGTTCGGAAGCTCTGGATCTCATTATTTCGTCTTCAGAGCTAGACTCCAGAGTCTCTAAGGAGGACAGTTTGCTGTGCTTGCTTTGGTTCTCACATTTGCATTATTGTCCTATGTCCTTTCATAGACCTCTGCAGGCATCAGAATAAGATTTCTCCACCTTAGAAACCAATTCTCCTTTACATCTTTGCAAAAGACCAATGTGAAATATTAGAAGTATTTATAAGTATATAATTTAATAAATATAGGTGCAAACTAATGAAATGGGACAATTATACATAATTTACATTAAATATTTGGAAATAAGAGTTGCAAAACTTTTAAGTTTCATATCATTTTAGATCATTTCAGTTGGACTTGGTTGTGTTTTCTGGCCTCTATGGGGCATCTTTCATGTGTTTGATGATTGCTTGTCAGTAATCCATATGAGATTGGAGCAGCACAAGTTATGCATCCCACATCATCTAAGAGGATGTTTTGGCCTTGTGTCATAGCACTGCAATAATAGAAGATAGTAGTCAGTGGTATACAGTTCTTTCAACATGTATATAGCTGTATAATGTTTGCTACACTAAGTCATGTGGCTGCCATAGATCTAAGTAAGGATGGTAGAAAAGAACTCCCTCTTAATGGGAAGTCTAAAAAATTCACATAATTTTAACACATTATGATTGCTCTCATAAAGAGAAAACATTACAGACATTTGTGCTGTGGATATACAAAACATCATTTGGGCAAAGCACTAATGAATTTATGTAAATAAAAATACATCAACAGAATTAGATTAACCCAGATTTTGATGACTGTAAGAGAGACATTAAAATGAAGGAATAAATTAACAGTTTGGTTTTCTAATTTTATACGCAGTATAATACATATTTTATTTATTATGTCATAAGTTTCTCACCGTAGAACCTCCCCAGTTAAAGATAACACTCCCCATTGAAAATCTTACCTTCTCTTAGGGCGGGCGGGGGGGAAGTGAAGGGAGAGGAAAGAGCGGAGGGAGTGGAAACTGGGATTGGTATGCAAAGGGAGAAAAAATAATTTTTTAAAAAATAATTAATTAATTTTAAAAAACGAAGAGTTTTACCTTCATTTGTCAATACCACAATGCTAACTAATTCTAATGTGCATCTAAAACTTATCTTCTTTAACTGACAGCTGCTGGTGATAGTTGTCTGGTTATTTACCTAATTTCCCAATGACACAAAAAACCTTGCAAAACAGACATCCTGTATCTTTCAATAAACATCAATTATCTGTGGTAGAATATTACTATTTGTTTATAAACATCGGCATATTCAAATATATTGCTTATAGAACAAAAAAAAACTCTGATGCATTAGACACTGAATAGCCAGTAGGGAAGTCCATGGAAATGTAAATAGTGTTTTTGGTTGTTTTGATTTTAAATTTACTTTAAATACTCTTTTAGAATATTCTTAGAACCAATAGGAAACAAGCATAATAACCTTTCCATGGTGATTAAAGTGTCAAAGCTTATTAACTTCACTGTAATTTACCCAAATAAAAAGAGAAGTTAGAAACTGTGAGTAGTGGGAATATAGACTTTCATTTTAGTCTCATTGAGCAATTTTGTAATAAAGTAGCACAGAAAAAAATATGTTTCATCAAGTAATTCTATTCTCTGAAGGTGTATCTTTTCAGTGTGCGCCCTAGGAGGATAAGGCAGCTGCAGAGAATCTCAGCTCCCCCATCTTCCTCTTTTTTTTTTTTTTTTTTCTGGAGACAGAAACAATTCTTCCCAGATGAACCCTTTAAATATGAAACGATCACCAGAGGCTAATTGAAATAACAGACAATTGAAGCAAATTATGCATTCTTCCCTTAGATAAGAGACTTAAATTATAAATCCTTCAAGACTAGGAAGTGTGAAATAAATTGAAATGCAATTAAGTGTCAGAATTAATGACATTTCCAAGTTATATCTTATGTAATTGCTCAAAATGCATTGAGGCTTTGAAAACTCTGTTTATCTTAATCAACCATAACTCAAGTTTTACTTAAAAAATAAAAATAGAAAATGGACTTTAAGACCAGCTCCTCAGTGTCCACATGTAGAGCACTTTTTTTCCCTTTGCTTTTCTTTCATATCCTGCAAATTCTTAACTAACTTTTGAGTTGAAAGTAAGCAGAACAGCCTGACTTGATTCAAATTATGCTAAGTCATGTTATAAACTAATGCATTGGTCAGCATGTCTCAATTTAAACTACCAATTCCGTTTTATATTCATTAATTAGTACTATGGAACTTTCTGAAACTGATAATCTCACTGAATGTCTTGCTAGAAACATACAGTCTTGTTGATGAAGCTTTCTCCAGGAGCTTCAGTTAATGAGTTGCTTTCTTCCAATAGATTCTGGTGTGATTTGTTTGGTTACCACAAATACTGTGAGCAGAGAAGATTAATTAATTCATTTAAGATACAAGCTCTCAGGATGGAGAGACAACTTAGTTAGGAAATGACTTACACACAAGCTTGAAAACTTGAGTAGGAGCCTTGATAGCATCAATGACACTACTGACGTGTAGAACTTTGTTAAAGATCCCAGTGGCTTGCTAGGGAGCTGGCCTAGTCAAATTGGATTGTGATGACCATGTTCAATGAAAGGTGCTATGTCAAAAATTAAGAAGGAGAATAATCAATAAATACACAAAGCATTGACTTTTGTGCATATAGACACCTTCTCTCATATTTAAACAAAAAACCAGCATCGGTGATAGGACTGAGAAACACTGTACATTTGTTTCTGTCTTACCCAAAGAGTTAGTGTCTATCTACATTGTAGTGTATGGAAGTAAAAAAGTAATTTTCTACCACTTAGGAGACAGGACTGATACTTATCATAAAAAGCCAATGTCTTTTTAACAAATTCAAATTTGATTCTTTTATGAAGTTTCAGTTAGGATGGGACAAAAGAACATTAATTATGCATATGACAAAAATTGCTCTGTTGAACAAATTAAACAATTACAAAGGGAGAAAATATTATCCATAATCAGGGTCTGAAAGTTATTGCATTATTTAAATAAAATATTAAAATTACCAACTCATTAAACAATGAAAAAATTAAGTCATTATCTTTCAAGTTAAAGGAAATTTTGTCAACTAATTTATCTTTAGAAAAGACTTTTTTCATAAGGTGTGATCACTGAATTTCTAATATAATTTTATTTACCAAAAATCAAATACCCCCAAATATATACATAAGCTATTATATATACTATAATACAAAATACTGTAAGGTATTTTATATATTTATATATAAATATAAATAGAGAGATTTTGTTTTAAGGTTAGAGGCAAAGAATACAGACTCCAAGCTTTTGACTTATGGAATTCCTGCATTGTTTCCAGTGTAATGTCAGGTAAAACACTGTGGCATGAAAGATGACTTTGTGTGCAACAGTCTCCTGTCGATCCATGTAGATCCCTCAAATGTGTGCTATAGCCAAGCTGCATCACTTCACAGACCTTACCTAATGCCCACCAGCCAGAAGTTCACTTCCTTCCACACTAGTCAAAAATCTATTCCTGTGTTTGGGAATAAAAGCTATTCTCTTGTATTATAATATCTTGGATTATATTTTTTTCCTAAATCTTACTATTAGGGAACAACCATCTGAGGGAGCTGGCTGACTGATTTGTTATACATCAAATAATTTTGCTTCCTTCATAAGTGTTTGCTAAACTAGATTATAAACTCAAAGTCAACAGACAATATAGATTATTCTAAATCAGAAGTTGAGGCCCTGCTGCAAATTTTGAAAAAAAAATGCTATTTTCCTAACGATGTCAGTGAGTGGAGTCCTAAAAGCACAGTTCATTCCGTGCTTTCTCTAACCCTGTACTCTCACCAGTATCTCATGATTTGTTGTACAGGATTCCTTATAAATAGTCATTTTGTTTCACTATGTCCACCTCATTATTTACCAGACAACATTTAATCCTACGTAAAATTAAAAGGAAAAAAATAACTAGTAATCAAGGTCATTATATTATGTCTTCAGATAACATTTATTAAAATTTGACTATATAATATATAAGATCTTTCTGAAAGTTCCAAGAATTATATCCAGTATACTTAATAAACCTGTATGATTTTCCACTGGTTTAGAAGGTACAATATTTTATGCTTCAGAAATGTCTTAGGATTATGACAAGGAAATATTATTTTCTAACTTATAAATTTCAAATTATTTCTGAATAAAATGTGTAAAATCTATTGACACTTACCATCATAGGTATATTCACATACAATTAAGCAACTTAATTAAATTCAGTAAAAATATAAATATATCCTTATGTGGACAAATTGTTCTAAGTAGTCACATATAAATTACTAAATATCAAGGTTCACCATTGAAATAAAGACTACATGGATTCTGTCAATGAGCACAACTATATATCCACAAAATATCATAACACAGAAAAATTTAGACAGTTCTTTTGAAACCCATTTTGTCCTATTTAAAATACTTCAAATACTCTTATAATCTAACTGATGCCATTTACTTCCAACTAATAGGATAATTCAAGTTCATTGATTTCCTTTCATTTTAGACATGTGTTTCTTTTTTTGAATTAGAATCCAAACTTCACTCTTTTCTTACTATGGTGTCTACTGCACACTGTAAACAACTTACATTATGTACATTTGCACACCTAACAGAAACAATTTTTGGAAGAGAAGACTTGTTTTGACTCATTGTTCTAAGTGTTTGAGAAAAACATTATGGTGGAGGGACACTTGTGGTAAAATCGTCTGTTCACATCAAGCAAGACAAGTTACCTGGGGAGTGTGGAAGGGAGTGTCCATTACTCTCCAATGATCGTCCCTGTTAGCACACTTGCATCTCCTCGAATCCAACTCTTACAATATCTAAAACCTTCTGAAACTGTGCCACAAGCTGGAGACTAGCTGTTCAAAATATGGATATGCTGAGGATATTTCAGATGTAAATTGTAGCACTCCTGCAGAACAGAAATTGAGATCAAGCAATTAATTAATTGGGCACTTCTAGATAAAATCCCTAAGACAAAAACTTAAATTTGGAGTAATCCTAACAATTTTCAGTACAGCAATGCAGAATTGAGGAGGTGAGGTTGGAAGCAGGATGATAGGGATGTGGCTTGTTTGCTATGCAGCAGGAAGTGTGGAATATACGGCAGAGCTGTACAAGCAGAGTGACACAGAGGATGAGGCTCCTCTGAGACAGGAATAAATCTCGGCTAAGCTCAGCCTGCTGTTCAGTTGGCAGAAGGGAAGGAAGATGTTAAGAAATGTCCTGCATGTTCTTGAAAAAGGTTGATGTCTGCAAATGCATGACTGATGAGACTCACGGGGAGGCATTTATCTCCCACAGCATTTGCTACAATAGTATTTTTGTTTATAGCTGCTTAACACAAGGATAACATAAAAAGGCAGGAGGATATTACTTGTATAATTAACTCAATAGCAAACCTCATATAAAAGTAGTTTAGAACTTCTTGTAATAAATAAACTGCTTAGCCTGCCAGAGTGAAGACATATTACATTCCTGTGATTAGTAGTAGATCCAATGTTTCTTATCTGTGAAATAGCTAATGGTTATAAATTTTCTTATTAGGAACATAAACATTCTCCAAGATGAATGAGTTCACATTTTTAAGCTTGAAGTTCGAATAGTACATAAATAATAATTTTGCTAATACATCACTTTTCTACCTCAAATAGTATTGCTTTAAATCATATCTTGTTTGCCTCTAGTTTTGCATTAGAATACATTTTTGACACAAAGCCATGATTATGGATAATTTTTTTCTCACATTCATGAATTTCTTCATATTCCTTTATATTATCAATTCCTTAACCATGGCAGACATTCAATGTCCCTCAAGTTAAACTCATCTTAGATGGGCTTAACTCTATATATTTGCCTTGAAAGTACTGAATTCAGTAGAGAGTAGCTGTATCAGTCTACAAACTAAACTATAATAGTGAAAAACTGAAATTTTTCTCCCTACATTTAGTTTTCTGCGATTGTCCATTTTTTAGCTTTATAATACCACTTTTGTCCAAATGCCTGGAAACTTGTGTCTAGAGTGGGTTATTTATTTCTGAACACAAATTCCTCATAATTCCGGTATAATAGTAGATATTTCCAGTAGGATATGGATGTAAACAGCGCCAGAAAAACCAAGTTTTGAAACATCTTTTCATCCGGACAGTACAGACTGAGCTGACAATATCTTGTCTCTATTGAGTAATACAGTGTGTGGCTCTGGTCAAGATTGCTTCTTGTCAGGCCACAGTAGGGTCAATGGTGAGGGGAGAAGGGATAAGGATCTCGTGGTCATATTGGTTAATGCCAATTAATTTCCCAAACTCTGAGTGTCAACTTTCTCATCTATAATGAAGACCCATCAATATCCACCTGATGGGACTGTCCTGAGGACAAGTGAAGGATACCAACTGTCCCTGGGCACAAAACTAATACCTGTCACATAAAACATACCTCACATATATAGCCAACCATTTCCTTCTGTTCTGAAACCTGAGGTGGTGACAATGTAATAGGATGAAATACAGCTTAATCATGCTTATAGCAATCTTGGTTGTAAGTAACATTTTCTTTACCATATAACTACAGCCTACATCTTAACACATAACAGAGGGCATCAAGAGTGTCTATTCTCGTATGGTAATGATTGATACGTTATGAATAACACAGCTAAACAGATGGTGAATATTAATAAATTTATATATATATATATGTAATGCTATATGTAAATGCTATGGTCTATGTGTTCCCAGTAAACTGCCCTTTGTCAATCTTAGTCCATCTGCCTCTTGCTTTAGTCACATGGTAAATTACAACTGTTTCGCTCATTTCAAATATCTACCTATTCATAATCTTTGCTTCTGTTTTGTTGCATAATCTCACCTTTGATAAAGTGTTTTTTCAATGTGTGACCCAGACACCTATGTATTATATCAATGTCTTTTAAATACACCTTCAATCTGGTGTGGACCTCTTAGAGGAAGCTGTTCTTCCTGTTCAGTTAGTGACAATCCTCCAAGTTCAGAAATCATGGATCTACCCTCATCTCAAAGAGGAGTCAACATGCACAAGGCATTTGGATTCAGGGTTTCGGTAGCTGGATAAGGGGAACCTGTTGAATGAGGTTTCTTTCCTACCCAGTTAAATCAATCCCATTCAATCCCATTCAATCCCAAAGAAATACAAGGGTCTATATTAATTATAAACTGATTGGCCTATTAGCTCAGGCTTGGTATTAACTGTTATAACTTATATTAGTCTCATTATTCTTGTCTGTGTTAGCCACGTGGCTTGCTACCTTTTTCAGCAAGGCGGTCACATCTTGCTTGCTTGGTATCTGGCTTCCTCTCTATTTGAGTGATGACTGCAGACTGAAACTTCCCTCTTCCCAGAATTCTCATTGCCCCACCTCTACATCTTGCCTGGCCACCCGCCAATACTTCCTGCCTGACTACTGGCCAATCAGCATTTTCTAAAATACAGGTGACAGGTCACAGACCGTTCGTTATTCCACAGCAGAAACAAGCCCAGCTCAACTCCCTTATATTTTCCTTAACTCTGTGATGTCAAGTGACTTATAAATCAGCCAAAGGTCATATTTATAATGTGTTTAAATAACCAGTATCAGATCACCTGCTCTGTAGGAAAGTATTTTCCCAGTGACTTATAGCAATATTACTGGCTGTCAAAAATTATAATGTCTTTCATCTTATGTCTACTACCTGATCTGTTCTTAGAAGTATAAAATAAGAATCTGTCCCAGTAAGAAACTTTCACTGTATAACTAACTCCCTATTGGCAACAGGTTAGGGCACTCTACATTCACTACTACTCACATATTTGGTTTATTTGAAAGACTGCAGATGGCCATTTCACTTGTTCTTTCCTTCTTCTAAATACTTGAAATCTCTTCATTTTTCCAGGGAATCTACCTGGGAGCACACTCCTCAAATGTTCTCTGAAGGTCTCATTAGTTTTGTACCAGCCATGACTTTAGATCTCTGCCAATCTTGGATTACCACAATCCTTTAGAATCACTGAAGAAGAAAGTCTCACTTCTCCAACATGAGAGATGAATGCATGCTTCATAGACATAAAGGTTGAATGACTGCATAGATTCTTTTTAAGAAAAAGTAATTACTTAAGTAGTGCTTTATCGAAACATGAGAATTTGTAATCTTGCCATTAAAATCTTCCTTAAAGAACATAAGAGAGGTGTTTGAATCTCAGATCTTCAGATCCCTAAAGCCTGATTCTCCTCAATTTCATGGTAAATATTTTTATGTTCACCTCTTTCTTATAGCTAATTAAAGATAGTGGTACATGGGCTTTATATTCATGATGGTTTCTTATTTTTCCTCCAAAAGTCATCTTAGTGTATGGTATTGAAGGTTAGGAATGTGTTACCTTACACAGGACATCAAATACAATACATACTCTGGAAATCTGGCAGCACTATGATAAGTACTCTGTTTAATATTATCAGCATGTTTAAATGATCATAGGAGGACTTCATTAAGAATTCTAAATCTAAACAAAGAATATTTCCTTTAAGGCAAAGAGAGTAAAGTTTCTTCAGGGATTAGCCCCTGGTAAATTATCCAATAACAAATTGCCAGTCCTAAACACAAATACTTTTGGGTAATGATAAATAGATTATGGATTCTGTAGATTGTGTGTGTGTTTATGTGTGTTTGTGTGTGTATGTGTGTGTTTTTATGTGTGTGTGAATGACAATTAAATAAGAAAGGTCATTAATATGAGAAGAAATAGGGAGGAGCATGGGAAAAACTAAAAGGGTAAAGATTATCTAAATAGGGTACTTTGTGTGAATTTCTAAACATATAAAATAAATGTAAAAAATGAGTCAAAGGAAGATTTTAAAAATTTATGAAAAAAGATAAAAATCTCTCCTGTAACTTGGACCAATTCTTTAGAAATCCTCCCAGGGCATCACTGTGTTTAACTTTTGTCTCTAACGCAAAGTACAAATGTGAAGTGTCACAGGCTCTTTCTTGGAGGAATATGAACATCTGAATATCTAATCTTGAATTCTTCACAGATCACAGACGGCTCAGGAATTCTGAACTCTTTCTTGGATAAGAAAAAATGTAGGAAAAAATATCTCCTCATGTACTAAGAACTCAGGTTTGCTCAGACCAACTGAGTAACTCTTCTAACAAGTTGCTTTAGACACTCCAATGATCAGTATTGCTCAGACCAGATGATGAACTCAAAACAAATGGGCACAGATATTCCCATGGGTTTTTCAATTGAGGGAAGATTTGACAGTGAGTAACTAGAATCTTGATCAAATGACTTTGATTTTTCTTTCACTGTTGCTCAGTCCTTTCTTGGTTTACCGAGACCTCTAATATCAAAGTAGTTGTTCTTTCCCTTTATTTTGCTGTCCTGGAACTAAACAGGAAATATTGGATAATCTGACTAACTCTGTGTATCAGAAACATTTTTCTCCTGGTTCTTCAGTATGATGGTAAGAAAATAGGTAAATTATTAAGAGAGTTTTAAATAATACCACAAGAAAATGTGATTTTTTCATTCTTTCTTATTATTTTTATCTTTAAATAGTGAACTGTATTCCTGAAAAAAAATTGAACTGTAAAGTATCCCACTGAATTGTTGTTTGTTTGCTCATCTAGACTTCTCCTATGTATGTTATTCATGGCTCCCCAGAGATGTTTCTGTACAAACACAATGTATATATTGCTTAATAAATTATGTATAACTGTATATGAACAGAAATTTTAGGAAACTGGCTCCTATAATTACAAGATCTGGAAAGTGTAAAATATGTAGAGAAGGCAACAGATTGGAATTTATGTGGACAGCTGATGTCACATTCTCAACATCAAATCAAATATAATCTAGAAACCAGTTCCTTTCTTTACTGGATGGATGCCTAAGTCTGTTTTAGCCAGATCTTCAGTTGGTTAGATGAGACTACCCTGAACCCCACTTACGAATTAAGTCCATATATATATATAATCTGAATGTGTGAAAGAGTGGGTCTTTATGTCCATATGTGCTTCTTGCGTCTTTTCTTGCACTCCTTTCCTTCTGTTTGCTTTGTCCTATTACAAAGTGCTTGTTTTTTGATTCATATCATTATATTGTTTATTACTATCCCTTAGATGCCTGTCAGTTTTCTCTTTTCTTTCTTTCTTTCTTTCTTTCTTTCTTTCTTTCTTTCTTTCTTCCTTTCTTTCTTTCTTTCTTCCATTCTTTCTTTTGACTTGTTTATTTGTTTTTTTGTTGTTTTTTTGAGACAGGGTTTGTCTGTAGCTTTAGGGCCTGTCCTGAAACTCTCTGTAGAGCAGGCTGCCCTTGATCTCACAGAGTTCTCCCTGTCTCTGCTTTCCAAGTGCTGGAATTAAAGGTGTGTGTCACCACAAAATGGCACCTGTTTGTTTTCTAAGGAGTCTGAAAGGGAGTCTATATGGATGGAAGGGAGAGTTGGGAGGAACTAGAAGGAGTAGAGGACAGAGAAATCATAACTAGTATAAATTATATGGAAAAATCTATTTTCAATGAAAGAGAAATAAAACCCCAAATTACACATGCAATGGCAGTGTCTATATAGTCCCTGATCTTGCATGCATTTTGTCTGTAACTTATTGTGGTCATGGTTTGCCTAAGTAGCTGGGCCTTAAACTCTTCCAGTAGCCAACAACTCTACGAGGCTCACAGCCAAAAGCATATACTTTAGAGTCTAAATATATTCAATTCTTAATTACTACCATGAATGTCTGTTGTATATGACAAGTATCTAGTATAGATTCTGAATGAATACATATTGAAACAATAAAATTCATGTACTTATTTAAAAAAATACCTTCATAGCAATATCTAGACAAGTATTTGAATAAACCACAGAAACCAAAGCCTATTAAGTTGACCGACAAAATAGACTACATATTATTTGAGAATAATTTCAGTTTTATTAAAGTAAATTGCAAAATAGTAAAATAATTTCCTTCAAAGTTCACTTAATTTTTCTATTACAAGGTGAAATTTGTATTTTGTGTCTTGATAACCAATCAGTGGCATCTCTTTATTATTTAATGGGGCTTAGACTGTATTCATATTTTGGCCCAACAATTGGCCCCATTGTGGACAACTGCATCCACTTAAAACCTGAGAGAGTTTGAGAAGGAATTTCTAGACACAAAAAGAAAAAAGTTAAGCATGGCTTCTTAGTAGCATTTTCTCAGGTGGGTTCTGTTTGCTAGAGGCAAAAGTGTCTCATTTAAGAGATTCTTCCTGATTCAGCTTTGGCTGCAAAAACTTTTCAGACATTTTGAGAGGCTCTGCCACAAAGTACTTAAATGGTGTTTATAAATAGCTGACAGCATGCTTCTTGATAATGGCAGGACCTTGAAACTCCATAGAGTTTAGGAAATAAATATGACTCCTGCCAGTACCTTAATCATGAAGCTAGATTCTCAGAAAGCTACACAATGGGGTAATCATCTATAATAGTCAAACTTGTAGTCATGTTACTTAGATTTTCTAGATATACAGAGATGTATTTCAGATAGATAGGTATTCTTAAAGCCTTTCAAAGACTACAAAATATGGCATTTAAAATATTATAAGAAGTTAGGACTTTTCATGACAGTGAGACACATCAGCTCCTAGCAGAAAGAAGCAAGCTACTTAAGAGGAAGATGTGCATCAAAGAAGTTCCTTGTGGAATTGATTAGCCATTCAGGCAAGAAGCTCCTCTTGACTGGGCTGCTTGTAACTGAACATGCAGAACTCACAGAGAAGTAGTTTCTAACCTTTCCTAAAGGTGTTCCTGCTTCATGAAAGAGTGTGCCAGACATTCTGCAAGACACAGAAGAAAATGATTGAAAACTGCCTATATAGGTGGAACTGTCTTTAAAATTTCCTGCTTCTAAAAATGTTCTGTGTTGTGGGAGAATTGTCTGTATTCTGCCAATCACATTTTAATAAAATGCTGATTGGCCAAGCAGGCAGTTTAGGCGGGAAAACCAGACAGGAAGTAGAGGTGGAGCAAAGTGAACGGGAGTATTCTGGGAAACAGGAAGCTCCCTTGGCACTCCTGCTCAGACCACCGAAGCAACAACATGTGAGCTGACAACTGAAAAAGGTACCAAGGCATATGGCTAATGTAGATAAGGATAATGGGGTAATATATGTTATAAGGGCTAATAAGTAGCCAGAGCTAAGGGCAAATCAGTTTATAATCTTATGGAGTTCTGTGTGTGATTTTCTTTGGGGTATACCGGCTGTGAGGTGCCGGGCAGGACAGATACCCCAACAAGTCAGCCCCCTCACACTACATATGGCGCCCACGTGGATAATTGAATCCACAGAAAGTCTGAGAAAGTTTGGGAAAGAATAGAGTAAAGCATGTTTTCTTGGTAGCAGCAATTTCTCTGGTCTGCTCTGCTTGCTAGAGGCAAGCAAGTGCTCTCATCTAAGACAGGCTTTCTGACTCAGTTTTAGCTGCAAAACTTTGTAGCTCCTTTAAGAGGTCCTACTGCAAAATACTTAAACGGTGTTGATGAAAAGCTGAAAGCATGCTTTTCAGCTTTCAGCCATAGCAGGAAAAAAGCTGCGCTGTTTTAAAATGCCGACTTTCTGGGCAGTCCTGCCAGGGCAAACTCTTTCAGGCAGGCAGTCTGACTGAGTGTGATCTATGAGCAGAATGATGCAGCTTGCTTGCTGGCAGGGACCTTGAAACGCCATAGAGTTGTAGCAGTAAAAATGGCTCCAGCAGTACCTCTGCCATGAGTCTGGAAAGCTAAGAAATGGGCTGGATCTAGCCATCAAAGCCACGGCTCTCCATATTGCTTAGTAAATGAAATGCTCATGTGGTCAGAAAAAGAGAGATATACAGTGAAAAGAGATTCAAAGACAAAGAAAACCTATAAATGGTTTATAGTGTGTTAAAATATATGCAGGCTAAAGGTTAAACTTCTTAAAGTAAAAAAAAAAAGAAAGAAAGAGAGTAGTTGGGTGTGGTGGTATATACCTTTAATCCCAACACTTGGGAAGCAGAGGTAGATTGACCTCTGTGACTTCAGGGTGTGGTAGCACACACCTTTAATCCCAGCACTGGGGAGGCAGAGACAGACAGATCTCTGTGAGTTCTGGTCTACAGAGTTATTCCAGGACAAAGATGTACAGAGAACCTGTCTCCAAAAGTAAATGTAAAAATAAAAGAAATAGAGGTTAAAATAAAGTTGCATAAAGATGAAAATACACAGAGAATCTTGATACTGTATCCTATTATGCTCTCTTTGAATTGTTTGAATGCTAAGGAAGGAGAAACAGCTGCTAAAAGACTTTTGTTTATAAATGCTGCTGAACTGACTCAAGATAGGTATTTTGAAAATACCTTGGCTTCAAAACTGAAGTCAAAAGTATGTTACTTTGGAGAAGAGATTTTGCTTTTGTTTCCACAGAAAATGAGAGGCTGTGGATTCATTCTGAATTAAGAAAAATCTAGTTTGAACAAGGAAGACCACCTGAGAAATCTCTGGCAGGAACAGATGGCCCAGATGTCAGAGTTCTACATCCAGAAAAGATTCAAGATGCTGCCTGAGATGATCAAGACTCACAGGATACTCTAGTCAGGACTTGATTATAACTCTAAATTTTCCCCATAAGATTATCAGCTCCCCCAACCAGCATGAAGTAGCCTGAAATACTACGCCCACATTCCCAACAAATGGACTATGGGTATTTTCCTTTGTTTAAAAAACAAGAGAGAGAAGGAAATGTTGTGGAAGAATTATCTGTATTCTGTCAATCACATTTTAATAAAACGCTGATTGGCCAAGCAGGCAGTATAGGCGGGAAAACCAGACAGGAAGTAGAGGGGGAGCAAAGAGAACGGGAGTATTCTGGGAAGCAGAAAGCTCCCTTGGCACTCCTGCTCAGACCACCGAAGCAACAACATGTGAGCTGACAACTGAAAAAGGTACCAAGCCATATGCCTAACGTAGATAAGGATAATGGGGTAATATATGTTATAAGGGCTAATAAGAAGCTAGAGCTAAGAGCCAATCAATTTATAATCTTATGGAGTTCTGTGTGTGATTTTCTTTGGGGTATGCCGGCTGTGAGGTGCTGGGCAGGACAGATACCCCAATAAGCCAGCCCCCACAGACTACAGTTCTGTCAGTTTCTGTAGGCATTAACCAAAGTTGATTGTTCCAACATTGCAAATGAGACTTTGGGTCATTGCCCAGGTAGCCAGTTGTACCTGTCATTTGTTGCACAGTTTTGGAAGTTGTTAATTGCACTTCCTGCTAACTCAAGTAATATTATTTCCCTTCTCGGGTCTTTGTTGGGGTTGAAGACTAGATAGTTGTAGCTATTGTCCTCTCATGACTTAGCCATGTTATTTATATATAAGACTTAAACTCATTAGGATAGGATAATTATTGAAACATTTATCATGTTTCTTGCTTGATATTGTTTATGCTGGTTGTAATTCTTATTTTTATACTAGATATATAACTTTGTATTATGCTTAGAATTTTCTTATTTAAACAAAAGGGGGAGGTTCCATAGGAATTCCTACCACCAGGAGCCTTTAATTACCCGCTCACTTGGGAATGGCCTCTTAGACAATTTATGCCAGTATAAAGTGCATATCCGGTCTTTTTTCCCGGCTGTGGGATTTGGTTGCTGTTCCCTGTTCCAGCAGAGGATTGTGATCTGTGAGTCTACCCCTAAATAAATAACCCCCTATTATACTCAATTCTGAGCTAGTGTGGGATTTCTTTTAAGCGCCCTTCTTGATTCAAGTTCATATTGTTTGATGAATTCTGTATTTTATTACATGATGAGTATCATTCAATTTTTTGGAGGAGATTTACTATGTTTTACAATGAAAACTGCTCTGACAAGAATTCATATTGGATATTTAGTGGGTCAGGCAGACATGGCTATATAGAGTGACTGAAGCTTCTTTCCCAGACTAACATGTACCATCAAGTTTGTTATACTTCTAATTCTAAATACTTTACATGGTGTTACTATTAAACAGCTTTAATCACTGTAACTGCATATTTTCCTATGTTTTAGGATTATTTCCCACAGAGTTCTAAAGTGAAAAAATGTACAGATAAACCAGAAAATTAAGCTTTAAATGAATAAATCCCTACACTGAAAACAATGAACTCTCATTCATATAGCTTTTAAACTAGTTTTTAGTATAAATGACATAACTGAAATCTCTCCTAAGTAAATCAAGAACTAGTGTGGGATTTCTTTTAAGCGCCCTTCTTGATTCAAGTTCATATTGTTTGATGAATTCTGTATTTTATTACATGATGAGTATCATTCAATTTTTTTGGAGGAGATTTACTATGTTTTACAATGAAAACTGCTCTGACAAGAATTCATATTGGATATTTAGTGGGTCAGGCAGACATGGCTATATAGAGTGACTGTTAGAGAAAACTATTCAGCCCTGTATGAAATGATTCAACCACATAGATAAATTACTGGATTTATTCATTATAATGTTTGGCATAGAATTTTATAGTCTATCAATTTCTATATGGACTTTTTACTCAGTTTCTTCAAACCAAATAACACAAATCTTCCTAGAAGTCCTTTTAGAAATGTTTCCACTGCTTAAAGTGTCATTTTGTTTGCACCCCTAAATTTTTCTCTTTGAATCTCTAAGATGTTTTTAAAATATGCTGTGATGTTTCTCTCCCCTTGATAGATATATAACCAACACTCTTCTCATTGTATCCCTGTGAGACTCACCCCCCCACTTACCTTAGAAGAACCATATTATTCCAGCATGTTTCATTGGCCTAAACCTAAACATTTAGAATCCTTGGCCCATGGCCATCTTTCTTGTTTTGAATTGTATTTACTTGTTTTTACATTCATTTTAATTCATTTCAAGGAGCAAAATAGTGAATTATTACTAAGAAATCCAAACAATGACTTAAAGTTATTTTTATTTTAAATAATGTTATTTTTACAACTTTATGAAAACATTTCTTAAATATTAAATCTTGATAAATGTCTTGAGATAATTTTACAAATGTTAAATATTTTTCTGAGTTTTGCAACTATTCAAATTAAAAAGAGTATTGCTATTTTTAAAACCAGCCACCTGCAGACTACTAACACTTCCCCTGACTTTAAAAAGAAAATTCAAGTAAACACTCTCCTCAGTGGAAACTATTGATTTGAATATTTAAATACATTTTCTTATCATGGAAATAGGTCAATTTAGCGCACTACAAAAGGAAATCAAAGCTAGACTTTCACAGTGCTGTCTTAAACTTGAAAAAAAAAAAACAAAATAAATTCTGTTTTGTAATAGGGGGCTAGGAAAATCAAATAATCATGTAATCCATTTGCTTATTGCAGCAGCACTTCTGGTGTTTTAGTTTGCAAGCTAATAGTTTTCCCTCCCATGGATACAAGAATCTTATCAAAGATAAAGTGTCAAATAGCATATTTTTCAAATGTTTATTACTTAACATTCTTGAGAAGTACATATGATGCCTTTTTTTTTCGCCAGATAAATTTAGGTGTGTAGTATATTGCCAAAAGCAGACCTGCTTTTCTGAAATATTTCTTTCTGAGAAGTGCAAATGTGAGTACTTTAGATGAAATTTACGGTTCAGACTTTCAAAGGGGAATCTGTCACATCAAATCTTTAACCATTTCACTGCTCTGAGGAAAGTTTCCAGGAATTGAGCATGCTAAGGACATCCATAATCGAGACAATCAGTAGAATGTTTAGTTAGAATTTTATGATCACAATTGGTTCAAATGTGGCATGCTTATTGCTCCAGAAAAAAACAGACGTTATTATTTTTGAGGCAATTCACAACTGGAAAATTTTGGTAGTAGAACCCACTTCTGGTAACAAAATCCTCTATCTGTCTGTCTCTATCTATATCTATCTATCTATCTATCTATCTATCTATCTATCTATCTATCTATCTATCTATCATCTATCTATCTATCGTTGTTTTCCTTATTATCTTTTCTTTTTTTGTGACACAGAGTTCTCATGCTATAAATTATGATATAACTTATACTGGTTTTAAACTCAAATCATTCATTTTGCCTCAACCTCTCTATTTTGTTAAAATCAGAATTAGGAAACCTGAGTTTCAAAACAATGCTGCCAAGTCAACTTCAATAAATCAGTAGTAATAATGATAGCACATATTTATAGTCCTACCAAAAGAATGCTGAAATATTTCAGTATCCTGTTTACTGTCTCCCAGTGTTATCTCAACTTGTATGATAAGGAAACAAAGCAATTGTTTTTGTTGCTGGTGTCACAGAAATAGTTAGAGGTAACTGGGTTCAGCTCAAAGTCTTTAATTATAGAGACCACATACGTAGCAAGGAATTGCCACGTATTGTTCATGTCTATCAGACGATATTACAAGATAGGGATCTATAAAGAAAGCGATTCTCTTCAGATTAAAATTTACACATTTTTTTCACTGTTCTTATATGTGTACCCTTGAAGTTGATGAAAAACTATCCTTTTTTTCTACCTTTTGAGACAGGATCTCTCTGTAGCTTTGGAACCTGTCCCAGAACTTACTTTGTAGACCAGGCTAGCCTCTGACTCAAAGAACCACCTGTCTCTGCCTTTCAAGTGCTGGGATCAAGGTGTTCATAAACACTGCCCTGTGAATATTCAAATATTTAAGGAAATCTTTCTTAAATATGTAATTATCTTATTTTATACAGTTTTATTGACATTATTAGTCATAGACAAAAGGAAGAAATACTAAATACAGATGAGTAAATAAAGGGGGGAGACTTCCTGTGCAGTATAGCTATCAGAATTCACTCTCTAATATTGTTATGGGATAGATCTAGTATATAAGATTCCAGCTTGTGAATTTACAAGGAATTATGTGGATGAAACTTCTTTGCTCCTCCTAATAGTAGCCAAAGAGTCTTTTTCCACTTGGATAAGGAAATGCTAAAAGGATCTCACACATGAGCACTATAAATGGAGAAATGAAAACACACACATGCCCTGAATCAGTAAAATTGACGAAACTTTACCAGAAGTATATAAGACTTTATTTTAATAAGTGAGAAATTAGCCTTAGAGCAATAATTGTTCACACATAAAGATGGACAAAATAATTTGAAATGATAGAAATTTAAATAGTCTTAAGATAAACCTGAGATACTTTCTGTTGCTTTGACATCCTGCTAGGAGGAGGTGGATGGACAACTGTAAAGTTAAGAGACATTGTTTGCCCCAGAAAAACCTATGTGTTTCAGAGATCATGTGATTCTCACAAAATGCCTCACACTGCATGCATCACAGTAAGAGATACTCATAAAAGAACAGTTTTACTTTTCTTAAAAAAAAAGGAGTCTAAGTTATTCTTCAATACAGCTTCATAAACTACGAAGCAAGTAAATTTATATTTTAGCTTCAGGTGTAAGTTTAGGATTTTAGAGAGAGCATGCAATATGCATGATTCTGTGCATTGCTGTAACATCAGTGTGCTGTGGTCCAATTTAGGTAACACTGAAAATGTGGTTAGTTATAGCTCACATTGGCTTTATGTCTTTTCCACTTTAGAAAACATGTAAAACGAACTCTTTATTCAATAGATATCCTCTTGTACTCCGTGTTTTAGCTCAAGAAAAATAAAAGGCTTATCTATCATTTCGACTTTGGTATTGAGTAGATGAAAGACTAGCTGGATCTGGTTTTACCACATGTATCATGAAAATATTTGCTAGTTACAGAGAATTTTTCAGCAGTTCCCTAACAATGACTCACATGTTCTTGCTATATGCTGAAGTTATTCACAGCTGGGACAGCAAGAGCAATGCACACACCAGACAGGGCTCACCAGAAATTGCATCATCCACAGCTGAAGGGCAGCTGCTTCCTTGATGAGATCCAGACAGACCTGACTTCACAGGGAAAATAATGCAGTAGGTAATGGAATGATTATTTTTATTAAGATTTACTTATTTTGACTTTATATGCCTCTTGTTTTTTTTTTCTTGTACATATGTATATCACACATAACCTCATACCCGGGGAACCATAACAGGGTAACAGAACACTGGATCTAGAAGAATCGATGGCTATGAGCCTTCATCTCAGTGATGATACCAAACCAACACTCTGCAAAACCAGCAAGTGCTCTTTACTATGGAGTTATTTCTGTACACACACACACACACACACACACACACACAGGCACACACACACACTCCTAGGAAACTTACTAAAGGAAGCATTTAATTAGTGGCTTGCTTCAAGTTTCCCAAAGTTATTCCATTACCATCATGTCAAGGAGAATGGTGACAGGCAGTCCAGCATGGTACGAGAGACTAGCTGATAGCTTTACCTGCTGATTAGCAGACAATAATCAGAGACAGAGAGAGAAATTTTACCTGGTATAAGCTTTTGAAACCTCAAAGCACACCCCTAGTTATACATTTACTCCAACAAGTCCAGACCACTTAATTTTTTCCAACATTTCCTCTGACTGGGGACCAACCTTTCAATCATCAAGGATAGTTATAAACCCCTTCATCCACAATTTTTTCTTTAAAAAAAAAAACACTTCCTGATATCTTTTAAAAGCAAAGCCCTACATTTCTTGATACCATGCTAAAGGAAATATTTGAGCTTCCCCGATAACCCATGAGAAATTTCAAAATGATTTCAGATAAGAGACACAACATTTTTCATTTACTAGTCTTAAGTAAATCTTTAGAATTTTTCCAGGTTTCTTGTAGAACGATTAAAAAAACTGTAAAAAGTTTCAGTATACAGTGCAGCACTGATAAATATGTGCTGTCGTTAAAAGGTCACCTCAGACCATCTGATCTCTTTAGTTTTGACTCATGTAGGTTTCATTATTTTGTGTGGAGTACATTTCAGATTCACCTTTAGAGTTGGCATGGCATACCTTCCTGGAATCTCAACACTTGAGAAACTGAGGCAGATGTATTACAGTAAATTAGTGGTCACTCTGGCTAGTTGGTAATGAGTTCACAATCAGCAGGTGCTATAGTGTGAGGTCCAGTTCAAAATATAAAATGATCAAAATAAAAATATTTACTTCTCATCAATTTTAATATTTAAAATATATTATTAAATAAAGCTGTTTTGTTGTATAATAGACATACAGAAACTACTCATCCTAATAAGACACTGGCCTTTGACCAACATCTCTCCACTTGCTTCCAATGATCTATATTACCCGTTAGATGCCTGTTTTGTTTTCTAATTAGAGACAGAAAGGGGGTCCATCTGGATGGGAAGGGAGGAGGAGGGGACAGTTGGTTTTGGCTAAAAGTCAATTGTTCCTAAACCTTCTCACAAATCAAAGGAAGGCTTTACTGTTTATCTGAACCTAACCCAGGGAAGAGTGTGCCATTATCTTTGTCCCGAGGCATGTCTGTGTTATTGTCAATAACACAAATTCATGGAGAACTTCATATACTCCTCACAATATGGTCAAGATATTTGTAACAGTCCTGACAATTATATTTTTGGGAAAGTATTTTTTTTTTCATGTATAGCCTGATTAAATTTTCCTCTCCCTCTACTCCTGCCAGGTTCTCTTCTTCTCCTTTCCCATCCAGATGGACCCCTTTCTGTTTCTAATCAGAAAACAAACTGGCATCTAAGGGGTAATAATAATAAAATAAAATAAAATAAAGAACAAGCAAATGCATTACAATAAGACAAAATAAAGAAACAGAAAGGAAAGAGCCCACCTTAAAGGACACAGACACCCACCTGTTAACACAAAATCAGAAGTCATAATATAGATATAGAGGACCTGAAAGGTTTAGAAATGGGAAAGGGGGAAAAGAAGTAATAAAAAATAAAGATAAAAACGTAAAATTTTAAAATAGTCAGGCAGATGCCCAGCAGTATATGGCCAGCAATAAAGAAATACAACTCCATTATTGGAGGTTCCTTGTTTTAAAATTGTCTTGTCAGGGTGTTTTCTCCTTTCTTGTTTCTTTTTCTTTGTACAGTACTAAAAAATTTAAACAACATATCACAGTATACACTAAGAGGTCTAAAAATTTCTGGTCCTCCAAAATCTTGGGATTAAAACTGTGTCTCATGATGGTCAACATAGATAGATAGATAGTTAGATAGATAGATAGATAGATAGATAGATAGATAGATAGATAGGCAGACGGATAGATAATGAGTATTTTTCTACTGAAACACATACATACCTTTCTATTATTCTTTGTCTTCTTTTGACATTTACCTTTTTCCTTGTGTTGAACAAAATTCTCCCATTATTGCTAAGATTCTTTATTACCGCAAAGTCCTTAGAGAACAATGAATTTCTTCACGTATTTCTAATTCACAGATTTTGAAATTTATTTAAAGTATAAATCTATTGTTACTCTTGAGTGAAAATAAAATAAAATCATCTCAGTTACTATATCAGGCGGTACCAAGGTTGAAGTGGATCCAAATAAGTGATGCTTAAATTGAGGAAATTGTCAATCACTGTATTCATCTTGTCATTCTTGACTTTATGAGTCTATGCCTCAGAAACCCAGTAATTAATTTTGAAAAGATGTTGAAATTTCACATAATTGTGGTCTCTTTGTCCATAACTCTTTCCTTTCTTTCCAGGGACCATTGCACATTCCACTTTCAGCATCCTCCCCAAGTGACCCAGGGCTAAATGACTGATTATATTTTAGCAAGTTACTCCCTACACTTCTGTAGACACTAAATGCCCCCATTTACATGGAATACTCCTGCCATGGGTTTTATATTCATTTTGTTGATGTGCAAGCTGTCTAAGCCTATCTTGTGCATAGCTTAACATCCTCAAGAGTGAACCACATTTCTGTAATGCTTCATATGTCATCTGCCCCTTTTGTCAAACACATGGCTCCAATTTGGATACTTTATTTCTAGTTGGTCCAACAATTTAGTTTATTTTTCCCTGATTGTATCAATTTATTTTAAGTCTCCGATTTCTATGTTTGGATTTCTACTCCTGTCATTCCCACACCATTCAGGTTTGTAATTTCGCTTTTGTGTCGAAGTATTTGATCCAGTTCCTCCCAGTTGTTTTATCCTCATCTGGGTTTCATCTTAATATTTCTTTTTTTAGCCCAACCAAGAATTTTCAGCGGCCCATAAGCATCAAGTAGTTCCTTTTGAACTGGCTGTTTAGAAGCAGCTTTTCAGGTTTCTACATCATAGTAACTCCTTGTAAAACTCCATAATCCTTGTAATTCTGCCTTGGACTGAAGTGGGGCCCTAGCAATTGAAGTCAGAGCTGGCTTCCAGCAAGGATCCCGGATCCCTCACTTACCTCTGTCATTCTGTCAGTCTAACAGCCACACCTCCCAGCGTACACTTGCAAGGAAGAACATCAGACAAGCAGGAGAATCATTATAACACCAGGGAGAGTCTAGTTCTCTGTTGCAGTCTTCAGACTCAGTCTTTCAGAATCTAATCCAGGAATGAATGTCTTTGAGCCAGGGAAGCTTAAGAGAGAAAGAGAATGGCATCACCCATCCTGGCTAGAATATAATTTAGGTGTAACACAGAATAGTGATGTTCTACTGAATTGAACACCAACTAAAATCACAGTATCTCATGAGAATGTTATATAACATCATCTGTTTGTGTTTCTAAAGGTCTCAGGTTTTATGTCAGCCCAGAAAAGAGGATGATGCATATCCCTGGAGAGCTCATATAAAGAACAAGCAAAACTAATTATGGAAACAAAAAACCAAAAACATTCAAATTGCCGTGCAGAGGCACCGCAGCAACTACTGTAAAAGAAAGCATTAAATTGCTCTTGCTTACAGTTTAAGAGGTTGAGTCTGCTTTCATCATGGTGTGGAACATATTAGCACATAATCAAACATGATGCTGGCAAAATTCTACATCTGGATCCACAGGGGAGGGAGAGAGAAAGAGAGAGGAGACACAGAGAGAGAGAGAGAGAAAGAGAGAGAGAGAGAATAACTGGGCTTAACTTGGCCTTTTGAAACCTCAAAGCCCACCCTCAGTGACTCACTTCCTCCAACAATATCGCATCTTTTAATCCTTCTAAGTAGTGCCACTATTTGGTGACTAAATATATGAGCCTATGTGGGTTATTTTTATTCAAACCACTCCACAAAAATGACTATGTTCTAGTTGAATATTTCAATCCACTTCTGTGACTTTCAGAAGAAATCTGAGCTTCTACCTTAATGCTCCCACTTTAGAAGTTCAACAACAATAACTCAAACTAATTTCTTTGACATTAGACAATATAATTCTGAGTCTCCACTTGAAAAAATGTTGAAACCTGATTTGTGTTATTTTTCTACCCACTGTCTTTTAAAGTTTAACAAACTAATATATTCATGTCAGCACACAATGGTGAACCCGTGAACTCAGGAAGATGGTCTAAGCGGTACTAGATGCTCTAGAAATTTCGAATTGAGAATTAGAAGATCCTACAAATGCTCAGTGCATGATGCACTAAGTAAACATTTATACAGTATTTTAAAACTTCTTGCTTATAGAGAACAAAAAACAAATGATTTAAAGGTTTACCTGACTCACTGATATGTGCTAGAGCAGAGAGATTCATTCTCAGAGCAACAGAATCATGGACTCTCATGCCTACAAATTGTTGTAAAGCAATTATCTTCTAGGCTTCTCAATCCCAAAATATTGTATCACCAACTCTGTTTGCTTTCAGTCACATTACAGAACTGATAGTCTAACTTCAATACTCACCCTCATGCCACAATATATAACTTCTATACTCAATTCTCTCTTCTTCTGGTGTTTTTCATACTGAATTAAACAAATTCATCTTTATATAATAGAAGACTGAATTTTATTATATATTTGTGGGACTTGACAGCCATTAAATCTTATCTTTAATTATTTTTGATGTTATTGTTTGGCGTTTTCATGACTTAATGAAATTTGAATCCACAAGAGAGTAAGTTTGGCACCAGGAGAATAGCAAAATAAAATAAAGAGGTGGGGAGAGAGATTGAAAAATCAGTAAGTTTATTGCAAAAATCTTACCAAAACCAATACGTTGAATTAAAGCAATGATGTTATCAATGGAAATAAGTGAAGAGTCTAGAAGTGGGTATGGAGAGGAAAGTCAATATTGCTTTCCTATGAAGAAGATCTGCAATTAAAAAGATAATTTATGGCTGGAGGACGGTGGTACATGCCTTTAATCCCAGTGCTTGGGAGCAGAGGAAGGTGAATCTCTGTGAGTTCAAGGCCAACCTGGTCTACAAGACCTAGTTCCAGGACAAGCTCCAAAGCTACAGAGAAACCCTGTCTTAAAAATCTTGTCTAGTTTGTACACTTGGTAAATTTGCAAAATTCATTAACTAGTAGAGAGTGAAAATGTAAGTCATGGTTTAGGAATGGCTGGTTGTATCATTTTGCTGCTTATTAGTTAACTTTGAGGTGTTTATAGTCACGGATATCACCCAGAAACAACACAACCCCTGTGTCCACAGTAATTGAACACTTAGAAAACTGTGTGGGTATTCTGTGTTATTAATTGGAGTGTAATTAGATTTCTATCTAGTGGATCAATGTTAGAAATGCTAACTTTACATTTACAATGCATAGTACAACTACTAGGGATTATCTTTGTATGTAAAGATAAACCCAACAAAGTTCACTGAAATTAATATAAAAAATGTTGTCAAAGACAAAAATCATCAGGAGTGGTGAAAAAATGAATTAATTCTATGTATTCTTTCTGTGGTCTGTGACATTTTTACTCTGAAACCAGGTGATCCTGTGCTCTACTTACTACCTACTGATTTCCAGCCAAGCTTTCAAAATCAAAGACCAAAGCCTTTTTTCAAAAAACTGAGTCATACTCATCCAGTTTTCTGTGAAAATTTCACATTGATTTCATAGTGCTATAGTATATGGATGGGGAGTAGAAGAGCAGGGTAATAGAAGGATTTTAGGGAAGATAGCAAGGAAGGCATTTTGAAAAAGCCATATTGAACCTTACTAGTGTAGGAACTTACTGAATATATACACATATAGATAAGTTTAATTGGATTTTCCCTATAATGGGGATAGAGCAATCTCAAAAACAAACAGGAGTGTTCTATAACAGGTATAATCCAACTAGACTCTTCAACCTAGCCAATAAAACCCCAATACCTGGAGTGAATTTCCTTTTCTGAATTTTGGCAAATGGGTTCCCATAAACCCCTAAACATTACAAGCTACTGAAACTGATCTTGATTAGTCCATAGAACTTGATGGTAAAATACTATTGTTAGAGATGCTATACATTTGACCCATCAAATGGAGAAATCAAGTGGGAATCAAGTTGGAAATTTTTCGTAAGGCTGGAAAGTGCTCTATTGGCTGCTGGAAGAAAAATCAAGTTAAATCTTTGCTAGATATGAACACTGTGAGCTATTACAATAAATGGCTTAGTAAGATAGGAATGTTAAAGGAGAAAACAACCACTGTATGATTGTATTTAAAACAATTTGCGTAAGAAGGCACCCATAACTAGAATCACTGACAGGTTAAGACCTGTGGCTGGCTAAGACATAGATCCTAGGGAAGAACTTACTACTATGATTCTATTAAATAGACAGTATCATAATTATCTCTAACTACTTATTCTATATCCATATATCAGCATGTCTCTCAGCATCAGAGAAACATCTTCTTGGAGTGGATAAGATTCACAAAGAGAATCATATTTGGTCAACGAATACAAAACAAGAGACTATAGTACTCATTCCTAAGTGGGTCTTTTATATCACACCTATATCCCTGAGGCTCAGGGATCTTCTTGGAAGATAAAGAAGAAAAAGTTTTTAAGAGCTAGATATAATGGATGGCTTAAAAATAGTGTTTTCTAGATATTACGGTGGTAGTTCTACATATGAATTCACCACTACTGTGACAGTCTGCACAACACCTGCAGAAACTCAAGACAGATAAAAATCTCAGCGAGGAGGAGAAACTGACTCAAAATCCCACCCTTCACCGAGGAGTTATTGCTATATGATAGAACTGGGAGAGGGGAAATCAATCTTTTTTTTAAAGGTGTGACCCCTGATACCTTGAGCACACTCCAACACAGACCACACTCACATGAGTACTTGAGCGGATGAAGTTGACCTAGAGGAATTTAAAAAAAAAGGAAAGAAAGAAAGAAGACTAATAAGTTGAATAACTAGGGGTATGAGGTAAATATGCAAGAAAATGGGTAAGAGTATGGATATAAATACTTCTTTTTTGAAGACAGGTTTCTCAGTGTAGCTTCGAATCCTGTCCTGGAACTAACCCTTGTAAACCAGACTGACCTCAAACTCACAAAGATCCACCTTCCTCTGCCTCCCAAGTGCTGGGATTAAAGGCGCCACCACTGCCCAGCTGAATATAAATACTTTTTAAGTTATCTCATAATAGTTTTGTGAAAAACAGGCTGCTATTCATTTCTAAGAGATATTTTTCAAAAATATTACACATACAGGAAGGACGTATGTGCTTGTCCACATAGTTGCAATCTTTGTCTACTCTACTGCAAAACTTATCACTTTAAAGAAGGCTAAAATAAATGAAGAAAGCTTTGACATAATTTGCAATGAAAAGTGTATTCTATGTGTGTCATAAAACACTGTAAGATCCAGGTTAGACTTTAACATACATCCAACCAAGAAGAGCCCAATTATATTTTACCTGGTCATTTCCTCAGTGCCTACTTTAATTTCTCATTTTGCAGACTCTGTCAACACTGTTAGGTACTCCAGTGGTAACATCCTGTAGAGTCTGTGTTCTGAGCCAGGGACCACACAGAAACTCTATTTAAGGCTGTTTCAAAGCCCTGGCACTTGCAAATTTTTGTCTTAAAGATTCCTTTCTAAGCTTGGTATTATATCTCCCTGAACAGTAATCCCTTTCGCTGCCAACATTATACTCCTCTTCCTGAGAATCCACTAAACATAATGAGAAGATTATGTTTAGACTTTTAAATATGTCTCTCCTTTATTTTAAGAGATGCCAAAAGCTTACAGCTGATTATACTAGTTTGTGATCAAAGCTCCAGAGATAAGTAAGTTTAAATGTAAGGGAAAGTAAAAGCATTCAACAAGACTAGTATTGAAACCAAATAACCCAAAATTCCCCCAATGACAGGAAGCTTTCACAAAGATGATAGCAGTCTTAGTTACCCTAAATGTGCAGTGTTTTCATATCCTCTACATACTAAAACTACTGTCCCATGCGTTCAATAAACATTCATGTTTTCTGATATACATTCTAAATGTTTACTTCTACTTCATTTTTTTAGCATTGCTAACTAGCTCATCAAACTAAAATAGTACTGTATATTTTATATCATCTTGTCGAGGTAGTATCAAAAAACATTCAGGAAAAGCACTGGATGACATAGGCCCAAGTATTAATAGACAAGTTCCTGCCATAGATTTTTCTTGGAAAGCAAAGGTTTGAGGTTTGTTTTGTAATTGTTGGTGTTTCTTAGGATTAAAGTTCAAAACTAACACTGACTAAAGATATGGAATTCAACTATTGACAAAATGACTGAAGAACTTGTGGTAAGTAAATGTCAATCTTCTCTATTTTATAGAATGCGATAGATACACCTTCCTGTTGAAAGACCATTTTAAGCAGACAATTGCAATAAAGAAGAGATTCTTTAATATATATCTTACAGCAAATAAAGTAAAAAGGAAGTCTGGTATTATAGAGGAAAATAAACATGGACATCATGATACAATGACAGAAAATGCTCTTTCTTGGGAGCACATGAGCACCAAATGGACATTTATACTGATTAGTTTATACAAATAAAATAATTAAGAAAGCAATTTCTTAATCAGCAGTAATTCTGAAAGGCAATAATAATGTCCAACATGGTCTTTATATATATAAAAAGCATCTGGTGGTCTTGGTCACTTATGCCTAGTTCATTCTCAGACCTTCATCTAGCAGACTATAATATACTTCAGCACACTTCCATCAATTCAGAGGGCATCCAGTATCTGTTCAAAGAATTGGACAACAATTCACATTGGGCATCATCCATCTCTCTTGTTGCTACTGAGAGAGGCATATGTAAGTTTGGAGTTCTCTCCATACTGCCCCTTATGCTATGTGAGCAGAAGATTTGTATCAAGTGTGTTTGAGCTATCACTGTTCAATTTATTTGAAGATGAGAGAACTCAAATAATCTTTATGAAAACCTGTGATTCACTTAAATGACAAATTTTCAAACTTGACGCTATTGACATGGTAGGTAGGATTATATTTGTTTTCCAAAGAATACGGCTAGACCTCTTAATTATAGGCTATTTTACAATCTGAAACCATCAATGAGAATATCTAGAAATATTGTATGATGTAAACCACTTATTTTCACAAGATTAAAACATATAAAACTATGTTTTAGAAAATGTAGAAAGAAAAATGATAAGTTTACTAGAACTTATTTTTATCTTTTATTGAAAATAGATATTTTTCTTCTTTAGCATATTCTGTTATCTCCTCAACTACCCTCTGATTTGGATCCATTCTTTCTGTCTTTGAAAAAAAAACAATTAGGCTTCTAAGGGATAATAATAAAATAAAATAAAAATTTACACATTGGCATAAGGCAAACAAAACAAACCTAAAGAAAAGAGTCCATGAAAACACACAAGACATATTTGCAGTGATCGGCTCATTTTTACATTCAGGAATCTCATAGATATACTAAACTAGAAGCCATAATATAAATGTAAAGACTACATAGGGTAAAAAGAGTGACAAAAATACATAAATAAAATAAAATAAATACAAATAAAGTTTTTTAAAGCACGTTTTTTCTATGCATTATTTGTGTCTTTCACATCTTGCATCTCAGTCTCATTCATGGGAACTCCTCTTGATTATCCATGCGTACAACTTGAGGACTAGCTCATTCACACCTCTGTCAACAGGATTGACTCTATTGTGTTGTCCATGGTAGCTAAATGGCTTGCTCTCCAGAGTGCTGTGTCTCCTGACAGGTCAGGGCAGCTCTCCTGCCCTTCTGACCTCAGAGCCATGCTCTCCCTGCTGCCTCTGGAATTGACTGTCACCAGCTACAACACTCAGGAGAGCAGGCTCTACATCTTGCCTGTTCAGCACAATAAAAATTTAATTTAATTTCAAAAAAAATATCCTTGATGACAGGGCAGTGAGTGCAACCAGGCAGGAGGGAGTTCCTTTGTTTTAATAGCCTGCTTGCAGCAAGGTAGGACTGTAGGCAGGGAGATTCCTAGCAATCAAGGGGCACTGATCCTGTAGCAGAAGATCCAGCGGAGGGAAGAGCCATTGGAGAGCATTTGAAGGAAGAGGTAGGCTGGCACCAAGGCAAAAATTCCTCCAACAATCTGAAAACAACATGAAAACACCAAATCCCAGCAATCTTACTACAGAAGGACTTGAACACCCTATTCCGGAAGAAGTGGAAAACAGTGTCATTGTAAAAGCAATAGAGTCGCTTAAACAGGGTATGAATAACTCACTTAAAGAAAAGGAAGAGAAGTATAATAAAAAGATTGAAGAAATGAGTAAAGAATTGGAAGAGAAGTATAACAAAAAATTTGAAGAATGAGTAAATCCATAAATGACACCCTGGGAATCCAAGAAAAAAACAATCAAACAGGTAATGGAAACAGTTCAAGAATTGAAAATTGAAATGGAAGCAATGAAGAAAACACAAACTGAGAGCCAGCTGGATATGGAAAATCTAGGTAAACAAACAGAGACTTCAGAAACAAGCAAAACAAATAAAATACAAGAGATAGAAGAGCGAATCTCAGATTATGAAGACACCATAGAGAAAATAAACGCCCTGACCAAAGAAAACAGCAAATCCAACAAATTCTCATCACAAAACATTCAGGAAATATGGGACATAATAAAAAAACCAAATCTAAGAATAATAGGGGTAGAAGAAGGAGAAGAATGGCAGATCAAAGGTTCAGAAAATATATTCAACAAAATTATAG